>NC_058084.1:390585881-390909234 GCF_014858855.1 Bufo gargarizans | reverse complement strand
TTTTTGACAGCTCTTTTAGAAATCCAGATCTACTTTACACAAGTTTGATAAATTACCCCAGTTATGTCTACTGGGGGTCACAGTTTTTTTTAGCAGTATAGTACCTGGGACATTGGGAAGCACAACAGGCACAGTATTAGCTGTGGCAGCAGGACGACACTGAGGGAACACCAGGATGGGGAGGTTAATGGAAAAATTTAGAAATCTAACGTTTCTGTGTTACAAACTCTGTAGAGACGAGATGCGCTTCTTCATGGCGGTCTAACGGAGGAGAAGAGGAAAGAGAATGTCTACATGACAGGAGATGTTTCTGGATGTAAGAGGTATGTGGTCAAGTATTGGGGGAGGGGGTGCCAGAGAAAGTACCCGCCCCGGGTGCCAAACAGGGAGTCATAAAACTCAGAGGGGACTTCAACTTGATAATAAACCCACTACTAGATTCCTCCTCACGTAAATCCGCACATTCCCAGACTTCCCTTCGCTCCCTTACTTCCAAGCTTTGGAGAGCCCATCTTGTAGATGTCTGGCGAACCATGCATCCAGACACCATAGATTATACATTCTCTTCTTCAGTACATGGCTCTTACCAACGCCTGAACTACCTGTTTTTCTCAAAAGAGCATCTCCAGCAGTGCACGGAGGCGGACATAGATTATTTTCTTCTGTCCGATCATTCCCCAATCTACATTTCTTTATCTGCTTCCAAAAAACAACATACCTTCCTGACATGTCGTCTAAATGAACAATTGTTGGGAAACCGCAACACAAAATCTCGCCTACAGCAGCTGTTGGAGGAATATTTTTCTCTGAACAAACCCCAGAAATCTCTCAACAAACATTTTGGGACGCTCACAGGGCCTTTTTATCCATGGTCATTGTATTAGCATAGGTGCACATATTAAGAAAGACAGAAATAAGCAGATAGATGCTTTATACAATAAAATTAGACGCCTGGAGGTAGTTCATAAACAATCCTTATTACAAACACAGCTGACTGATTTGAATAATTATGGACACACTCTTAAGAATCTTCTGAACACCAAATCATCAAAATTTTATCTTCACTCTCAGCAGAAGATCTTTGCTCATGGCAATAAGGCTTCCAAATTTGTTATTCAGAGGGTTAAAAAGAGGAAACTGAACAACTATGTGCACATACTCAGTAATCCCTCCGGCTCCTTAACATTTAACTCTAATCAAATAGCCGCCCAATTTAGGGACTTTTACGAAACATTATATAATCTGGATTCCACACAACAGACACAAAGTGCAACTGGGTTTATTCCCCCCACTAACCCTTTTCTGGAGGGTCTTGACCTCCCGACTCTTTCTGATACAGACAAACAACATCTGACATCTCCTTTTACTTCGGAAGAACTCAAAGAGGTTATTCAAAAGTCTCCAAAAGAAAAGAGCCCAGGACCTCACGGACTACCAATCCCTTATTACTCCTCATTCCAAAACACCCTTATTCCACACTTACTTCCCATTTATAATCTAGCTTTAGCAGATAAACCTCTATCTAGGGAAATGACCAAAGCGCATATAACCCTTATTCTGAAGGAGGGCAAAGACCATACTCTTTGTCCAAATTATAAGCCCATTTCCCTTCTCAATATTGACTTAAAAATTCAAGCCAAGATGTTGGCTAGATGCCAAGATTAGCAAATAGATTGGCAAAAATACTTCCAAAGCTGATCCATAGGGGCCAGACCGGTTTTATTAAAGGAAGAGAGGGAAAGATAATACCGCAAGAGTACTAAACATTCTACATTATGCAAAAAGGAAATCTATGCCCCTAGTCCTTCTCAGCACAGATGCTGAGAAGGCCTTCGATAGAGTCAACAGGTCCTTCATGAAACAGGTCCTCACAACACAGAAATTTCCAGACCCCTTCCTTTATGCGTTTGATGCCATGTATACTAACGCTTCCACTTCAATCTCGGTTAACGGTACCCTCTCCAGTCCCTTTCAAATCCAAAATGGTGCCCTCTCTCTCTCCTACTATTTGTCTTGACTATAGAGCCCCTTTTACAAACAATCAGATCAGAAACATAATTAAAGGGAACCTGTCACCAGTTTTATGGTGTCCTAACTAAGGGCAACATAAATAAGTGACTGATTCTCTTAGCAAAATGTTGTGTCACTTTCTTTAATAGACCCAGTCAATCTGCCAACATCTTGTATTGAAAAGCTCCAGCTCAGAATGATAAGTCCTGAATATTCATGAGCTCCTGACTTTCCCCGCCCACCTGCTGCTGAATGACAGTTATTTTCCATATGACTCAGCAGCAGGTTGGCAGGGGAGTGGCTATAGTTCTGAATTAAATATACGCTGGACTCAATGACATCATGCTGGACTCAAATCAGCTCATTAGCATGCAGCATGTGGCATCTTTGTGTGTATATTATGAGGTAACCATCTGTCACACCAGTAAGTGAATACATCTAAGGTACTTTTTAGTAGTTAATGATTGTATATAATTAGTTAGATTATTATCAAATATCCACATGACAGGTTCCCTTTAAAGGGAGTACTGCTAGGTCACCAGGAGCACAAAACTGCCGTATTTGCGGATGATTTACTGATCATGATACAGCTCTTCCCAAAATCTATCAACACCTACAAAACTTCAGCAGACATTCCAATTTTAAGGTGAACCACAACAAGTCCCTAGTCATTAGTACTGGCCTCTCCATATGCCATAAAAATAGTTGGAACAAAACTCCCCCTTCAATTGGTCTTCCCCTCACTTAACATATTTAGGTGTGAAAATTAGCAATGAGCCCAATCAACTATTCTCGTTAAACTACATTCCCCTAATGAAACATATCTCTGATACTCTTAAAAACTTAGATTTGTCTATACTATCTTGGTTTGGTAGGAAAATATCCTTATGTCATTGGTTTTACGTAAACTGACTTATCTATTACAAGTACTTCCCATTCCTGTCCCGACTTCATACTATATTTCTCTAAGGTCACTCTTTAGATCATTCATTTGGAATAAAAAGAAAGCTCGCCTCTCATACAAGTCCCTCAGCCATTCTAAGAAAACAGGCGAGATCGCTCTCCCGGACCCTGAACTTTATGGTTAAAGCAGTTCTTCTTTCTATGGTTGTAGACTGGCTGAGAGCCCCACCCCATAAATCCTGGCTCTCCATAGAACAGTCATTAATCGATTCCACATTCAGGGCCCTTTTACTTGGACACGGATCCCTCTTACCTCTCCCCCCCCCCCCCCCTAGGGCCACTCCTATAATTAAAGCTACTATAGCAGCCTGAAAATGGATACAGGAAACACATTATTCTGCCCCACACCCCTCCCCGATCCTTCAAGTTAGGGATATATTTTATCTTGCCCCTAAAGCTCTCTTCGAAGGTTTGCCCAGGTCATCCAGAGACTCCCTCATCTGGCTGCGTGATCTTTTTCAGGACACTCAAATACCATCCTTGGGTGATTTGAACAGCAAATTATGAATCCCTACATCACATAACAACTCTCTATACTTCCTCCGAGCATACTTATCACAACATATCAATCTGGGTGACTTCTACCGACCTCAGGTCTGATCAGCAACTCTCAAAGCCCTCCTAAACTTATATCACAATTATACAACAGATTGAGAACCCCAGCGACGAATTCAACCCTGGCATATATCATATTATGGGAAAGGACCTGAACCACTCATTCTCCAGCTCCGAGATAAACACTATCCTAATTTCCCCAAACAAGTCGCCCAGATGTGTTAGACTCCAAGAGAATGGCTACAAAGTGATTACGAGATGGTATAAGACCCCAAACATCATATGTCTGTACTCAGAGTCCGTGTCTGACACATGCTGGAGATGCTTACTCGGTAGAGGCTCCTACCTTCATATTTGGTGGGAATGTCCAATACTCCTCCAATGGTGGAACCAAATATTTCAAACATGCAATCAAATATGTGGTGCAGTGTCCATCTCATGAACTAGCGCTCTTAAATATTTACCCCCCAAATCAATGAGCTACTAATTTGGGCTTATTTAAACACCTAATATGCACAGCTAGATTCCTCATCCCGAAATACTGGCTCTCGGCTGAATCCCTTCATTAGAACAATGGTCGTTTAAAGTAGACCAGATCCATAGATTTGAAGAAATCTCTTCTTGGGAATTGAGGACATACCAGAATTTACTAAATTATTGCATGAATGGAAAATACGCAGAGGTTTTGGAAACTGATTCCGGACCTCGGATATTAGAAGTTAAACACTCAACATACGTAATAGATCTACTTGAGATAGACCAGACATCCATATCTCCCTCTATCCATCCATCCTTGTGACCCCTGCAGCCAAGTCGCCTCAGACCAGACCTTAAAAAGATATAGATTATCCTTTGTTCCGAAGATGTAATAATTTTCTTTCATAAGAAATATGACTTACCTATGACCATGTTACAATGTTTTATTACCTTTATCCGGAGGATTGTTTTTCTCCTCAACTGTATGTAAATTACTTTTTGTAGTAAAATATATATTTTAAAAAAAGGCACAAAATAGAGTTTTGTCACTATTTTTGGGCTTATTTACACAAAAATTTAGCAAAATTTAAAATTTTCACACCATTCACTCCAGTTTTGAACAGTGGGTGAGGAAGTGGTTATGATTAGCTATGTTAATCAGTTTCACTCCAGATTTACCAACTACAACTTTGTAAAAAGTCAATAAAATTGTCCTAATTTTACTTCAGCAAAGGGGTTATGATATCTCAAGTTGTTAGACTTGATAACTCACCAAATTTATCAAACATTGTGCAATGCTTGATCATTTCTGCGCAAAATACAGCAACGCAGACACCTCAAAACTCACTTTACAAATTTCCCTTATGGTAAATCTCTTCCTAATCCTTTAAATGTTTTTATAGCTTGCTTTTTTTTTTTTAGCCAAAGCAAAAAATAGATTCAAAAGGATGGAGAAATATGAAGGCAGGATTCATACTTTTTCCTTCCTGCTGGATCCACTTCTGGATTAGGCCAAGTTCACATTTGCATTGGAGGCTCCATTTTCAGATTCAGTCAAAAAGACCGGTCGAAAAAGTTCTGCGGGACTTTTTTCTCCAGTACAAAAACAGGATTCCGAACAGAAACTCCACGGACTCCATTCGTGTCAATCCAGCACATCCATTACTATTGTTGTTCTGCTCCTCTAACGGAACAGAACAATGGAAACATAAAACTGTGGTGTCAAAACAGCATCAAGAACGGCAATGAAGCTTTGAAAAAAATACTATGTGTGAAACCACCTGAAAGATGCATTCCAGCTCAAATCATTTATCACCTTTCCATGGACAGATGATAAATGTAGCATTGGGTACAAGAGTGAATTTATTCTATGGCCTAATAACATTTGTTATTTTTCTGTCTACTTCTTTAGTTCTTTGGCAAATAGTTGTAGATTTTTAAAATGGCATACATATATTTATATTATTTTAGTACAGAGAAAATGTATGAAAGTACATGAAAAAAATAATTACAAGAAACAATTTATTTATGAAAAGAAAGTGTTTTATAAAATAGTTATGCTATTTATTATTGGAGAGCATAACAACTTTCCTATTTATTTATAGTAAAGGCACTATCTCTTAACATAAAGGATAGTCAATGGACATCCCATTGATTTGGTAAGTGATCACCTACCAAATATTTTTACATATAGACCTACAGAAATAAGCAGTTTATTATGTACAAAAGATGATAAAGATGGCCCATATAAGACCTTTTTGACTCTATATTGTGAAGAATTGGTGGTGGTCCATTTCATTTTCTGGGCTATATTTTAAATGAGTTGTCCCATTACAAAAACTAACAACCACAGGACAAGGGATAATGTCTGATCGGTGGGGGTCCGACAGATGAGGCCCACAACAGTCATGAAAACAGGGGCCATGTTCCCCCATTTGAATGCAATGGCAGACACTCATGCATGTACGCCGCTCTATCCAACTCTATGGGACTGCTGAAGATAGTCAGGTTCAAGTACTCAGCCGTCTCCAGCAGCCCCACAAACTTGAATGGAGTGGCATGTATGTCTGCCACTTCATTCAATGGGGGAACATAGGCCCCCATTCTCGTGAATGGTGGAGGGCCCAGCAGCCGGAAACCCACTGATCAGACACTGGTTTACCCCTTTAATGTTTACAATAAATACTCTCCAGAGCGTTTGAGCCGTTTTATCTATAGATAGATAGTTAGATAGATAATAAATAGATAGATAATAAATAGATAGATAATAAATAGATAGATATTAGATAGATAGATAGATATGAAATAGAATGAAGATAGATAGACAGATAGAAAGATAGATAGATAGATAGATATTAGATAGATAGATAGATAGATATGGAATAGAATATAGATAGATAGGTAGATAGATAGATAGATCGATAGATATGAAATAGAATGAAGATAGATAGACAGATGGATAGATAGATAGATATTAGATAGATAGATATTAGATAGATAGATCGATAGATATGAAATAGAATGAAGATAGATAGACAGATGGATAGATAGATAGATATTAGATAGATAGATAGATAGATAGATAGATAGATAGATAGATAGATAGATAAAATAGAATGAAGATAGATAGATAGATAGATAGATAGATAGATAGATATGGAATAGAATATAGATAGATAGGTAGATATGGAATAGAAAGAAGATAGATAGATGATGGATAGATAGATAATAGATAGATAGATATAAGAGATGATAGATATGAAATAGAAAATAAAGATATGACATAGATAGATATGAAATAGATAGAAAGAAGATAGATAGATAGATAGATAGATAATGGATAGATATATAATACATAGATAGATAGATAATACATAGATAGATAGATAGATAGATAGATAGATAGATAGATAGATAGATAGAATGATAGATATGAAATAGAAAATAAAGATATGACATAGATAGATAGATAGATAGATAGATGATGGATAGATATATAAGCGATAGATAGATAGATAGATAGATAGATAGATAGATAGATACTGTAGATAGATAGATAGATAGATAGATAGATAGATAGATAATAGATACTGTAGATAAATAGATAGATAGATAGATAGATAGATAGATAGATACTGTAGATAGATAGATAGATAGATAGATAGATAGATAGATAGATAATAGATACTGTAGATAGATAGATAGATAGATAGATAGATAGATAGATAGATAATAGATACTGTAGATAGATAGATAGATAGATAGATAGATAGATAGATACTGTAGATAGATAGATAGATACTGTAGATAGATAGATAGATACTGTAGATAGATAGATAGATACTGTAGATAGATAGATAGATAGATACTGTAGATAGATAGATAGATACTGTAGATAGATAATAGATATTGTAGATAGATAGATAGATAGATAGATACTGTAGATAGATAGATAGATACTGTAGATAAATAGATAGATACTGTAGATAAATAGATAGAGAGATAGTAGAAAGACAGACAGATAATTTACTATTGCTGAACATCTGCCCTTTTTCTACAGGATGGGCTGGTATTAATACATCATAGAAAACACTTCAGATTTCAATCCTTTAGGGTCACATTCTATAAAACCAGCTACAAAAACATGTCCGCAACATGATAATTAAACTCAGCATGGCATAAAGTAATATTTTCGTACATGACAAATATAGCAAGTTGAGAGCCAGAAGCACAGGCGGCCTCCTCGGCACCCGTTATTTTACTTGTAAGATAATAGCAGAAATTACATGTTGAGGGGAAGGTGCTCCACCTGTTTCCTACCTACTGGTCCCTCTGAGACTCCCGAGTGGAAGATTTAATTACATGTGATCACATATCCCTTACTGCCGCCTTCCTTTGACCTAAACATTGATTTGTTTTTCACTAAACCAACAAGCTGGGGTATTATGTCATCCAACAACAAGTGGTTATTAATCCCCTGCGCCGCTGCTCCTCATTTCCATCCTCACTATTCTGCTATTAAATGGAGTGGCAGCTGTATGGCGGTACCTGACTGCAGAAACTCATTGTCAGACAATAGAAAGAAGCATCTTTGAACTCCCTGATCCCCAGAGTGCTCGACTTAGACTAAGAATCCTACTCTCATTCATCAGGATTTCCTACCCTGTCCAGCCATACAAACAGGGGTATCAGACTGTTAGCTGTAAGCAAGTTAACTTTTCTGTAAAAAAAAAAAAAAAAAAAAAAACATCAGTAAAAATAATATAAAACATATAACATAGGGACATTTTGCCCAAAAAAAACCAAAACTTATTGAGCAAAAATCCTGCAAGGTAATAGATTCTTTTCATTCCATGGGATGCAGAAATTGATGCAACTGCTATCACAACTTGGCGAATCCGTCTCTCACTAGCAATTACCCATCTATGCAGTGACTAAGCACCGTCTACTCACAAGGGGTTAATAAACAGTTCTAGCGCCTGCACTGTGCTACATACCATAGAACAACTTACCTTTCTGGTTATTCAGTCGCTTGATAATGAACTTCCTAATGCATCTGCATCATCCATCTTCACCAAGGAGACAAGGGATATGGGAAGGAGTAGGCAGAAGACGTAAAGTAGTTTTTGGCGCTGCAACTTCCCAGGTTACAGGAGCATTGCAGAGCTGGAGACCAGACTTGATGAGGTTTTGAAATCTGCAGATCGAGAGGGAAAGGATGGGTGAGGATGGGAGGGAGAGAAAGATCTGATCACAGCCCGTGGCGACACGAGTAGGATTTGCTAAAAATAGCAGCTCAATAGAGAGAGGGAGAGGCCGGCTGAGCCAACAATCGTGGATCAGTTTCACAACACGAGCACGGGCATTGATACCGGCAGCATCCACATTATTAAGCACGCACGGGTGCAGGCGAGCTCCTTGTACACTAACGTGTCAGCGTTAACGGCCATTTTTTTTTATTTGCCAGTCTATCTGGGTAGCTGATGGCTTACATAAGGTTTCATTAAGGGGGTCAAGTGTCACTCACCTGCACAGGTAGAGGTGTCACTTACTTATACCATGCTGCATTAATATGCACATATGAAGAGCAGCATATTTCTATCAGGTCGGTAGAAATACAGCAGCTCTGGGTGAATTGAGTTCCATTCATAACTACAGCTGTCAGGAAGCTAATGCCTGTATACGATAAACATATGATCTTCCTCCTGCCTGCCGTTTACTGCGTGTGGTCAGCTAGTAGTAGAGGTAGCGCAGTATAGAGGGCGGTATCATGTATATACTTCTCACATTCATCAGATCCAGTACTAGTCACCATTCTAAGAGGATAACCACTCACTAAAGAAAAAACTATCACGTCTGATACATGTTATTATTATGTGAACAGATTTCAGTTGGTTGGACCAGACTGTTTTGGTACCAGTCACAGATTATGATCTTGGATGGCCCGTTGTATGATAAAAATATGTAATTTCACTGGAACAATAGTCTATCAAGATCATGCCTCATATTCCCATATTTTAAATGAAAAGGGAACCTGTCAGCAGTGTGAAGCTGCCATAACCACACAGAGAGTAAAGAGAGGCCAGCTAGAATTTGGCTCAAAATACACCAAATATGGCTCAATTGGGCACATTTTAGTTTTAGACCTATTTTTATGAATCTGTACCAAGGGGGAAGGCTTAAGGTGCAAGAATTTGCTGCAACATTTCACCAGAATGTTAGTGCAAATTATGCCGACTAGTAGGTCGTGTAAAGTTAGACAAAAGTGTCTAACCATGTAGACAATTTATCATCCAGATGAGCTACTGCGATCATTTTGGCGTATCTTTAGACTAAGTTTACACGGTCTATATTGTTTTTTTAGAATAGCATGGTGGCTTAGTGGTTAGGACTGGGGTTCAAGGTTTGAATCTGACCAAGGACAATATCTGCATGGAGTTTGTATGTTCTCCCCATGTTTGCATGGGTTTCTTCTACTTTCCTCTCACACTTCAAAGACATATAGAATTTAGATTGTGAGCTCCACTGGGGAGACCAAGTGATGATAAATTCTGTAAAGCACTGTGGAACATGTTGGTGCTATGTAAGTAAAATAAATAGAGTGCATGACTTGGGGAGAAGCGTCCATTGGACAGTGCCCTCCCCTCACTTTCCCTGCTTGGCTTCATAGACACGGCTCTCCTTATTCGTCTCTCCTTATAGTTCACAGGGAACAAGTTGGGGAATAGCTGTCCAGCAGACACTTCTCCCTGGGCCAAGCACTCTATATAACTATGCTCAATGTTTTAAAGTAAAACATAGCTTATTGTTATGAGACAGCCTGTTGCTGTTACATGGTATCCATAGCTGCCAACTGTCCCAAATTCCCCTGGACTGTCCCTGATTTTTAGAGACAGTCCTGGCAAATTTGCGCTGTCCCAGGCTGAAAATTGGCAGGGATAACGCAAACTCTGCCCACAAGTGAGTGTTTCAGGTCGGTGTTGGGGCATTCCCAGGGGCAGGGCTTATACGGTATGCCCCGATTTTACCAGATAGATGGATCAACCGCGATGCTAGGGAGGCTCATACCCGCCCCCGCCTGCCAAAGCCTGCGCTGAATACGTCGCAGTAAGGAAGCCGGCTGTCGGCGAGTGGCCTTGCCTCACTGCGCCTGCGCAGAATACTGAACGGGACGGCGCAGGTGCCAGATTTCCCCGGCAGACAGGAGACCAATGCTGCCCAGGCCCTGTCAATCAAGTGTAGAAGGGCGTGGAAAGAGGTAAGCGAACAGAGCCTCTAAGAGCAGGTGCAACTCCCCCATTGCTCCTAGAGGCTCATTTGCATATTATAAAAGTTAGTTTTTCTAAATAACGGTGGCACATAGTGACATGGGACTAATATAGTTATGTTCAGCTGACATTATCACATTGCTAATGTCATCCAGATTAATACCCATTTTTTTTATGACAGAAACCCTTTAAGTGGAAAAAATAGTTGCAAGTCCCCTTTTTAACCAGCCATGCTATTATTTGGTCGCATGGCCGGTTTTACGATGTGTTTGCCAGTTGGGCGGGGCAAGGGAGGACCTGGGGCATGCCAGAGGACTGTGACAGGGCTGGGACTCCGACCCTGGCAATTTTACTAACATTTACACCATGCGTAAATGTTGGCAAAAGCATATGCCAGACAGAGGCTGCTGTAGTTTTATCATCAGGCGCAAGGACTGCCATAGAGTTATGATGAGGCACACGCATTGTCATAAATTAGATACATTTTAGGGCAGTGCAGAGGGTAAACGAAGACCGGCGTAAAAATCTACCCTTATTCAATATGCCTCCTGTATAAGCCTACACCATCTTTAAGATTAGTAAATCTGGGCCACTGTGTCCACACTTTCTTATGCACATGCTGTAGGTGCAGCCAGGGTTGGGCTTGGCATTTCAGGGGCCCCAAGCAAAGTCTTGGGGCCTTAATAAAAGATACTTTTGTATAGCAAATTACAATATTTTTATTACGTCCTCTATGTACAAGACGATGTATAACGTATACCAGCTATACATATATAATTTTATACAGGGGATACCCAGATTATAGCAGCATGGCACATAAAGGTATTACTACATACAAGAAGATGTATAACTTATACCAGGTGTACATATATAATTATTTATAGGAGATGCCCAGGTTAGAACAGTATGGTCCATATCACTATATAAAAGAAGATGAATAACTTATACAAGCTGTACATAGATAATTATATACATGAGATGCCCAGGTTATACCAGCATGGTTATATAGCAAAAAAGAAGAAAAAGAATACCGAAACAGGAACCGCACATCTAAAATATAACAAATTTATTCAAGGAAACAGACATAACACAAAATAAGTTAACATCGTTGTATACAACAAATCAAGGCCATGTGAACCATGTATCAGCACATGCCACCCTGACTCACCACAGACTCATAGACAAACCCCCACATCAATAAGCATATGACATTATAAAGTGCATGTAATCCATCAACAATGAATAAAGGCTCAAATACTTATAATAAAAGTAGCATGATGGGGGGCATGCGTGGCGGTTAGGAAAAATGCCCAACGCGTATCGCCAGACTTGCTGGCTTTCTCAGGAGTGCCTGGTCATAACCAGCATGGTTATGTATTAACATACAGCAGAACTATATATATATACATATATATATATATATATATATATATACAGTACAGACCAAAAGTTTGGACACACCTTCTCATTCAAAGAGTTTTCTTTATTTTCATGACTATGGAAATTGTAGATTCACACTGAAGACATCAAAACTATTTCTTGCCCATTTATAAGGCAAGAAATCCCACTTATTAAACCTGACAGGGCACACCTGTGAAGTGAAGACCATTTCAGATGACTACCTCTTGAAGCTCATCAAGAGAATGCCAAGAGTGTGCAAAGCAGTAATCAAAGCAAAAGGTGGCTACTTTGAAGAACCTAGAATTTGACATATTTTCAGTTGTTTCACACTTTTTTGTTATGTATATAATTCCACATGTGTTAATTCATAGTTTTGATGCCTTCAGTGTGAATCTACAATTTTTATAGTCATGAAAATAAAGAAAACTCTTTGAATGAGAAGGTGTGTCCAAACTTTTGGTGTGTACTGTATATATATACTGTATATTAGACCCCTGCTACAATAATGGTCTATATATGTAGACATATATAGACACTGCAGTGATATTATATCATGTAAGTAAGGCATTTAAGTACAGGCTTGCAATTGTGATTTCCTCATCTCAAACAATTTATTTAAACAAATGGTCAATGTCTTAATAACTTGTCATGTGGCCTTGAGCATTAATTACAGCTTGACGACATCTCATGCTGTTCACAAGTCGACTGATTGTCTGCTGAGGCATGGCATCCCACTCTTCTTGAAGGGAAGTCCTTAGGTCACTGAGGTTCTAGGGTACAGAGGTACGAGCCTCTATAAAGCAACTCAGCTGATCTCATAGGTTTTGAATTGGATTCAGATCTGAAGAAAGTGCAGGCCACTACATTTGAGGCACCCCAGGCTCCAGCAGTCGTTCCCTAATGATGTGACCTCGATGAGCTGGCGCATTGTTGTCCATGAAGATGAAATTAGGCCTGTGTTGTTCATACAATGACTGGATTAATAATGTTATAAGTATTATGGGCTTATTATTGTACCATTCACAAAGTGTAGGGCTGTTCTGTATTCACTAGACACACCTGCCCACACTGTAACACCACCACCAAATGCTCATCTGGTGACAACAGTGGCTGATGAATAGCGCTCTCCTTGACGTCTCCAACATCGTTGAAGGCCCTCATTTCTGCTCAGCGTGAATCAAATTTCATCACTGAACAGCACTGATGCCCAATGGTCCCTCATCCGTAGATGCCCCCTGGCCCATGCCAGGGACAAAACGGAAGTGTTTTTCTCCTCTGTCAGATCTCAAAACCGGAAAAGTTAAACACAAGTGTTGTAAAAGTAGCCTAAACCCCTGATTGACCAGCATGTAGTAAGTTCAAACCTTGTAATAAGTTATGTGTTCCATATACAGACCACTACATCCTTGTCCATACATATGCTGTATATAAACAAGCACTGTAGAATCGTCTGTACTTATGGTCCGCAAGATCCAGACTCAAGCCCGATAGTACACTACGTGCAGAATTATTAGGCAAATGAGTATTTTGACCACATCATCCTCTTTATGCATGTTGTCTTACTCCAAGCTGTATAGGCTCGAAAGCCTACTACCAATTAAGCATATTAGGTGATGTGCATCTCTGTAATGAGAAGGGGTGTGGTCTAATGACATCAACACCCTATATCAGGTGTGCATAATTATTAGGCAACTTCCTTTCCTTTGGCAAAATGGGTCAAAAGAAGGACTTGACAGGCTCAGAAAAGTCAAAAATAGTGAGATATCTTGCAGAGGGATGCAGCACTCTTAAAATTGCAAAGCTTCTGAAGCGTGATCATCGAACAATCAAGCGTTTTATTCAAAATAGTCAACAGGGTCGCAAGAAGCGTGTGGAAAAACCAAGGCGCAAAATAACTGCCCATGAACTGAGAAAAGTCAAGCGTGCAGCTGCCAAGATGCCACTTGCCACCAGTTTGGCCATATTTCAGAGCTGCAACATCACTGGAGTGCCCAAAAGCACAAGGTGTGCAATACTCAGAGACATGGCCAAGGTAAGAAAGGCTGAAAGACTACCACCACTGAACAAGACACACAAGCTGAAACGTCAAGACTGGGCCAAGAAATATCTCAAGACTGATTTTTCAAAGGTTTTATGGACTGATGAAATGAGAGTGAGTCTTGATGGGCCAGATGGCTGGATTGGTAAAGGGCAGAGAGCTCCAGTCCGACTCAGACGCCAGCAAGGTGGAGGTGGAGTACTGGTTTGGGCTGGTATCATCAAAGATGAGCTTGTGGGGCCTTTTTGGGTTGAGGATGGAGTCAAGCTCAACTCCCAGTCCTACTGCCAGTTTCTGGAAGACACCTTCTTCAAGCAGTGGTACAGGAAGAAGTCTGCAAGGTAAGAAAAACATGATTTTCATGCAGGACAATGCTCCATCACACGCGTCCAAGTACTCCACAACGTGGCATCTAATGACATGGCCTCCTTGTTCACCTGATCTGAACCCCATTGAGAACCTGTGGTCCATCATCAAATGTGAGATTTACAAGGAGGGAAAACAGTACACCTCTCTGAACAGTGTCTGGGAGGCTGTGGTTGCTGCTGCACGCAATGTTGATGGTGAACAGATCAAAACACTGACAGAATCCATGGATGGCAGGCTTTTGAGTGTCCTTGCAAAGAAAGGTGGCTATATTGGTCACTGATTTGTTTTTGTTTTGTTTTTGAATGTCAGAAATGTATATTTGTGAATGTTGAGATGTTATATTGGTTTCACTGGTAAAAATAAATAATTGAAATGGGTATATATTTGTTTTTTGTTAAGTTGCCTAATAATTATGTACAGTAATAGTCACCTGCACACACAGATATCCCCCTAAAATAGCTAAAACTAAAAACAAACTAAAAACTACTTCCAAAAATATTCAGCTTTGATATTAATGAGTTTTTTGGGTTCATTGAGAACATGGTTGTTGTTCAATAATAAAATTAATCCTCAAAAATACAACTTGCCTAATAATTCTGCACTCCCTGTATATTAAAGCACATATTCTTTTCTGTCTTGTGGGTCAGAATCTAGGAGAGTGCAATCAAGACCCTTGCTACATGGGGTGCAATGACACCCAGGCCTGGTGCCAAAAACCCCTCTGCCTTATAAGAAGACACCAGTAATATAATGCTTATTGCGACTTTCGGGCTTAATTTGGTGCCCTTTATCAAGCTGAGAAGGCCGGTCCAAAGAAACATAGTATGTCCGTGTGGGTCACACGGGCCAAAGGCTAAGTGTGATGAAAATACATGATTAAGTGAATAGGACATGGAAAATTAAAATGACATGTTTGGAAAACATGACCGTATACACTGAATAACATGATTACAGGAAACAACTTCAGATGTAATCTCAAGATGGGCAAACAAGTAGCCAGAGAGGGTAGTATCAACTGGCCTGGATGCCTTCAGAGGGGAAAGACTCTGATAAAAGCACCAGGTCAGCTGTGTGGTATCGAGCAAGACCGGCCTTCTCAGCTTGATAAAGGGCACCAAATTGAGCCCAAAACGTCGCAATAAGCAATAAATGTTACTCTGAGATTGTACTACTGGTAAAATAAACATTAAATTGAAGCTATATGCCGTCTTTGGTGTGCTGTCTCCAAACCACTAATACAAGTTACTTATTGACACCTCGGGTGGAAGGGGTCTGAAAGGGGACGTGCACCCACAAAAGTCGCTGATAAGACGTGTGCTGAGGTCTTGCTGTGATTAGAAACCAGTAATATAATGGCCATGGTAGGCGTGGGCCTCATTACAGATTTTGTATTGGAGCCCAGGAACTTTAACCCCCTCAACCCCGGGCCTGTTTTCACCTTCCTGCCCAGGCCATTTTTTTTGCAAATCTGACATGTGTCACTTTATGTGGTGATAACTTTAAAACGCTTTTACTTATACAAGCCATTCTAAGATTGTTTTCTTGTCACATATTGTACTTCATGACAGTGGTAAAATTAAGACAAAACATTTTTATTTATAAAAAAAAAAAAATTGCAAATGTCAAATGTCAATTTCTCCACTTTTATAATAGATAGTAATACCTCCAAAAATAGTAATTACTTTACATTCCCCATATGTCTACTTCATGTTTGAATCATTATGAAAATGACTTTTTTTTTTTGAGGACGTTAGAAGGCTTAGAAGTTTGGAAGCAAATCTTGAAATTTTTCGGAAAATTTACTTTATTTATGACACTCACTTTTGGGGGTCTGATCCCCACTGCTATTGTAATGCATTGCCTGTTAGTGTATGACACTGAGTCATACACTAACAGGTTGCCTAGGAGACCCAGCCTGAGGCTGGATCTCCTCGGCACCCGTAGAAGGCAGTTCCCGATGCCAAGCAAGGCATTGGGCCGCCTCTAAACGGCATCGGGCTGCCTTGTGTTGCATCGGGTCCCCACCACAGGTACTTTCATTTCACTTTGTGTTGGTCATCTAAAAAACTTATCTCTAAACTACTGAGAGGTCATAAACACTTATTTAAGCCTCATTCTTATCAGTAAGATAACGATTGAGCCTTGATGAGTGTTTATAATGTCAGAGAGCAGAGATAAGGAGTCCGACAGCTCCCCAACTGATGGAAAAGGCAAAAAATCCACAGGCTGCTACTACTGCATCTCAGCTAAGTACACAAAAAGGATTCCATATTTTTAATAAACAGCAATTGAAAAAAATATTTTTAGCTCATAAAAAAAATAGCCCCCAAAGGTGTAAATAGCCTTTAATCTATGCCTCCATGTGTCAATTATTGTATATCTACACCTTGAAAAACACTATGGTGGAGGTTTATCAAAACTGGTGTAAAGGAAAACCAGCTTACTTCCCCACAGCAACCAATCAGATTGCACCTTTCATTTTCCAAAGGAGCCCTGAAAAATGAAAGGTAAAATCTGATTGGCGCCCACCTATGCCAAAATCTACATGTCCCACCTTGAGGAGTCGTTCGTTTATGGTAGCCCCCACTTCAGACATGTTCTGGGGTGGTGGGACTATATTGACGATATCTTCTTGGTGTGGACAGGCGACATGTTGGGCCTCCTCGCGTTCCACGCATTTCTCAATGAAATCGATCCCACTGTAAAATTTACTGTTGTCTATTCAACTCATAAACTACAATTTCTGGACACAGAAGTTCAGGTCATGGGTCAGGGTTTAACCACTGATCTTTATATGAAAAGTACTGACAAAAATACTCTGTTGCGTTTTGATAGCCATCACCCACGTTCCATAATTCAGTCGCTACCTTATAGTCAATTCCTCCGAGTCAAGAGGATTGTGAGGGATAAATCGACTAGGGATTTACGATGTAGGGAAATGAGTAAGAAATTTGCTGCTCGAGGATATCCCAAGAAACTTTTTGCGGGGAGCATTTTGCGAGCTGATAGTAATCATACACAAACCCCATTCAATGATACTACAAGAGTCCCGCGGATTCCTTTTATTTCACAATTTTCTGCTGATAGCCCGCAAATTGCATCTGTCATCAGAAAACAGTTTTCCTCAGATTGAAGAGTTTCGTACACCCCCACTTTTTTCTTACCAAAGAGGGCGGAACCTAGGTGACAGATTGGTTAAGTCTGATGTGGGTAGCAGGACCAGTGTGAGGTCACTATGTGGCTCCACGCAGACTGGTTGCTACCCATGTCATCACTGTGTGAATTGCTGCCTTGTGCTTAAGGGGGATTCGTTCCATAATCCTGTGACCAATAAAATGATCAAAATCACTTAGTATTTGACGTGTGATTCATCCTACGTGGTCTACCTATTGTCATGCCCATGTGAGAAGTGGTATGTTGGTGAGACCATGTGGGACGTTAAGACACGCCTAAATCAGCATTCGTACTCCATTAGAAAAGAAAAAATGGATTTGCCAGTCTCCAAGCATTTTAAGGATGCGGGCCATTCGGAAAAAGATTTAAGGTCCCGCATATTAGAGCAGATACAGATGGGCAGACATGGTGGAGATAGGAAGGCTCTCCTCAAAAGCGAGAGCTATTTTGTATTTTTACCTTGAAGACCCTCAGGCCAAATGGTTTAAATGTTGACTTTAGGGTGGATTAGTGGTGTCTCTCCCCATGTACCGTGTTGTCCTTATTCCCTGGTATGGATATAGTGAACATGTGTATAATACAACCAAGTTAAAATATAAATAGTTTTTAACATTTTCTCTTTTTTTTTGTATTATTTGTAGATTCGGCTGCTAATCACGATCACGGCTGATATTCTGCATGAAGACAAGAGCATCTCGGTCCCCATTAGCTATCCACATTCTGTTTTACATATTTTGTTAATAACCTTTATGATGGCCGTGTCTGTATTGTGCCACACATGTGACGTGTTGCATATTGCAATTTTAGGTCCACTTATACACTGAAAGTTTTTGGTACATGTCACACCTGAAAAGGTGTTGCCCCCTCTGTCAAGGGGTCACGCCAGCTCTGGTTTTATCTATGCAAGGCATACGTGTGGATTTGTTTAGTGTCTCATAGGGTGCATGGGCGGTTTGACACGGTGATCCGTGCCAACGCCACTGCTGCCCTATTACAGTGATGACTTTACTGCTGACCCGGTTGGTCCTGGCTGTGAGACACTTTCTTTCCCCACGTTGTGTATTTCATGAATGGGTCTATATAGCGGTAGGAGGGTTGGTAAGACGCTTGACCTTGGGTTTCCATGGCAGTGTTTGTACCGCCGATTACTGGGGAATCATGGGCTGCTTGCGGGATCCTAACCTGCAGTCTACCGCTTGGATCCTTTACATCCCCATAGTTTTGTTTATCTGGCTCTGTTTGGATCATGTGACAAGGATCACATGACTCTAGAGTGTGGGGCCTCTTTTGCGTAAGCATGCGCACATGTGGGCACCTTTGGAGTAGGCCATCTTTGATGAGGTCTCCATTAAGTTCCCTTGCGCCCGAGATATCGCAAGATCTATTGTTCTCGCTCATGCACAATAACCAAATGTGGATGCCTCCGAGACCGCTATGCTCGGCGCGCGCAGTGTATTGATTGTGTGAGTTTTTAATACACATCATGTATTGGGCACACCTGTATTTTTTAATCATCAATTATACCTAATTATGTATTGTCACTATATATCATGTATTATTTACAAGGCACTGTCACTTTATTCCAATTATGTAATTTTCACATTGATGCTGATGAGTTTGTATTTTTTTTAATGTGATTTATCATGAATTTTGTTTACTTAATTGGATTTTTTGTATCATGAATTGACACACCTATATATTTTATGGTTTTAACATATGTGCACATAGCTTGAGAAAGACCGCAACAAGCGGTTGAAACGTCGCTGCTACATGACACTGGGTGAATAAACCACACGTGTTTTTTTATCTTAATGGTGTGCTGCTGGCTTCTTCCTTCTTAGGTAAAATCTGATTGGCTGCTATGGGCAACTAAGCCAGTTCTACTTTACACCAGTTTTGAGACATCTCCCCCTATGTGTTGGTTGATGTCTTCAAGAAGATGTGAAAATCATTGACCACATATGACCAACACACTGACATACAACATGTTAAGATTTTGGGAAGACATTAAAGAGTAATTCAACTTTTGTAAAACTTTTAATAAAAATGTTCAAAATAGCCCCAAATGATTTTTCTAATATGCGTTATCAATCAGTTATTGTGCCTTAAAATCATTATTCTAGTATAGCATATTGCTAGTCCTGTACCAATGTGCTATAGAAAGCCTTGATCTGAGTGGTGTGGGCTCAGGCTGGAGCCTGCTCCATTAAATCCTGGCATAGAACATCTGTACAGGCAGGGGCGTAGCTATAGGGGAAGCAGGGGAAGCGGCTGCTTTGGGGCCCTGACCCAAAAGGGGCCTATCCAGGAGGAGGACTAAAAAATTTGGTCAGGGCCCCCTCAACAGTATTACATAATAAAATTATATACATTCACAGTATAGACAGTGTAGGAAACGGATGGAATAGCTGCCGGCCCTGGTCTGAGAGAGCGATCCTTAGTAACCACAGGAAAGGTGGCGGCATGAAAGGAAGGGGTTGCAAAAAAATTACTGTGGGAGGGGGGCCCCATTAAAAAAATTTGCTCTGGAGCCCAGTCATTTCTATCTACGCCACTGTGTTCAGGGTACCGATGTGCTATGTCAGAATTCACCCAAGCTTGAGAGGGTGCACAGGCAGGAGCAGCAATGTTTGCTCAAGCCTGTGCAGCGTTCGCTGAAGCCACCAGTGAAATTAGTACTCCTCTAACATGGCAGTACTGTACTATAAACCATGTAAGGACCCAGAGCGCAACAGGTGAACCTAAAAAGCTGTAAGTATAAATGAAAAAAGGTCTCTACATTGGTAGTAAAGGTCATCAGTGCAGTCAATGTCAAAACACCAGCTGTAACCCAAAAGAGTAATCTTCTCACCAACAAGGGTGCCTTAACGCTGCAAATTGCAGAATTGTCAACGACCAAAAATAAGTTCCATTTACTTGAATAGGGCAACAACATGAATTTCTGGAAGTCTCATTCAGGTGAATGAAACTGATTTTCAGATTTTCAGTCGCAGAAAATTCAGCAAAAAAAAAAATCTTTGTACGTTTTTCACGTAACGCAGGCCCCATAGAAATAAATAGGGTTGCGTGAAAATCGCAAGCATCTGCAAGCAAGTGCGGATGCGGTGCGATTTTCACGCATGGTTGCTAGGAGACGATCGGGATGGAGACCCGATCAGTATTATTTTCCCTTATAACATGGTTATAAGGGAAAATAATAGCATTCTGAATCCAGAATGCATAGTAAAATAGCGCTGGAGGGGTTAATCTTAATTTTTTTTAAATGTAACTCACCTTAGTCCAGTTGATAACGCAGACAGGCTTCTCGTCTGTCTCCTTTGCTGAACAGGACCTGTGGTGATGTCACTCCAGTCATCACATGATCCATCACATGATCTTTTACCATGGGGATGGATCATGTGATGACCGGAGTGACGTCACCACAGGTCCTGTTCCTGCAATGAATGCTCACGACAGGTCCTGTTCAGCAAAGGAGACAGACGAGAAGCCGGGCTGCGCGATCAACTGGACTAAGGTGAGTTAAATTATTTTTTATTTTTTTAACCCCTCCAGCGCTATTTTACTATGCATTCTGTATTCAGAATGCTATTATTTTCCCTTATAACCATGTTATAAGGGAAAATAATACAATCTACAGAACACCGATCCCAAGCCCGAACTTCTGTGAAGAAGTTCGGGTTTGGGTAACAAACACGCGCAATTTTTCTCACGCGAGTGCAAAACGCATTACAATGTTTTGCACTCGCGCGTGTTCCCGCAACGCACCCGCACATTTTCCCACAACGCCCGTCTGAAAGAAGTCTTAGTGTTAGGTACCCATCTAAAGAAGCCATCTTGATGCCTGGTAGATGGGCCCAACACACGTTTTGATCAAAAAAAAATTCATGTAGGTATAATACCACTTTAATTCAGAATAATCCCTATTCCCCAGTTTTACTGTTTGTATGTTTAATGTTGTGCTGCCATACCTTTTTTTTGCTTTCTGCATGCTAGCTTTATGGATGTGCATCTGTGACTATGAATGTGCTAGTCTAAATTTTCTTGTGGCACCCCAATGGAGGCACTGTCCTCTTAATGGTCTCCTCATAGAGTCCTCATTGACGGTCCCTCTTGTAGACTAGTATGGATCACCACAAGTTGCTGTAGATGGCCAACTGCAGCTCCTCACACTTTCAGATCTGTGTATCTTGGATCATGAGATATGGAGACACAAAGAGACAGAGGCTTGTGCGGGATCAGTTAAAATAAAGCAGCCTGCTGTATTTATTCTGAATACTCACAAGATGAATTCCGTATCTTGTATAAAACAGTAAAATAGTAGGAATCATCTCTGGATGGAAATCCTGTGCCCAACTAGTTTCATCTCCCAAGGCTTCTTCAGGGATTTCTATTCTGAGCTCCAGTCCACTTCACTTACAAACCATCACTTAACAACATCATAAGGGGGCATTCACACAGTGCAGCTCCAGCGCAGCCTCTGACTGCAGTAGCAACTCGCCAGTATGCATTAAACACCCAGCATTTCATGTGATGGGTTCATTGATGTTCTGTTTGCAGAGAGAAACAATAACCGTTTGAGCAGCTTGTTTGCGCTCTGTTTTTACCATATTTATGTTTTTTTTAGCACTGTACTAGATTAATGATTTTACACCCAGGACTTTGGGTGCCTATTTGAGCAGGAAAACAGCATAATTGATTGTAGTATACAGTATATTCGAATTAAGTATTAGAAAAATCATTTGTGGGCTATTTTGAACATTTGAAAAGAAAGTTTTACAAAAGATTAGTTACGGTACAGTATATTGCAATACAATGCAGTGTGGCTATTTTAAAAGATGTTGTGTACCCCAGCTAGCTAGCTTCAGTGAGTGCAGTGTTCCCAACAATACTAAAGGTTAGGGATGAGCGAACTTCCGTTTTTGAAGTTCGGGTTTACGATGAATTGCATTATGGATTCCGTTACCATGGAACATAACGCAATTCAATGATGGAATGCATATCGGAATGCCTGTCTATGGCCAGCATAATGGATCCATCCGGTTTCCGATATGCAGGAGACCACATTGAATTGTGTTATGTTCCATGGTAACGGAATCCATAACGCAATTCAGCGTAAATCAGAACTTCAAAAACGGAAGTTCGCTCTTCCCTACTAAAGATATATAACTTACCAAGAGAGTAATGGGACTCATAACCAATTCATAAAAATATTATCTAAATTTATTACAGATATATAATAATCCATAAATTGACTAAATAGATTCAATGGGAGAGAATAAGACCGGCCAGATTAAAAATCAATACAGAAAAGTAGTTGGGGTCATACTGACTTGAACAGTCTAAAAAAATACAGTCAGTGCCAATTCGCTATAGGCCATCCACCGGATTATACAAGTTATTATTACAAATCCAGTGGAATTAGCTAAGGAGTAACCAAACCATATTTGCACATGTCCACTAGGGGAAAAAAGCACGTCGGTGTGGGCCACAAAGGAGGCACAAGGCAGGCAGACAGATATTAGGAAAGCCAATATAAAGTGACTAGTGCCTAAAAATAATACCACTGTATGTACAAAAAACAAAAACAGTGTAAAGAATGAAAAACGAAAAACATCAATCCAATGCCAGCAGTGCACCCCAGGGAGGGTCACAATGTTGCACAAGGTGGGCGGGTGTACATTAGAAGGATAATGTGCAAAAACATATACAAAGATATCCAATAATGTGCAATGCATTTAAATGAAGTCCTCCCACAATCTATATGATAAAACATAAAATTCATATTAGCCATAATGTATCAAAATAACAAGACCACATTTTTCTTCTGGATTGCCACAATTAGTTAATGACTTTATTGGAATCCCAAGATTCTTGATGGCGGCTTCTCATACATAATGATGGTGAAAAAATAATTCCCAAACCACATAGGATGAAAATGAAGATTGGATGAAGATGAACAAGTTTTTATTTATCCTGTTTCTTTCACTGTTTATTCAGCTTGTATAACTAACTATGTTGATGACTTGATGAATTAATTTTGTCTCTACCTTTAAAGGGCATCTGTCAGCAGATTTGTACCTATGAAACTGGCTGACCTGTTACATGTGCGCTTGGCAGCTGAAGGCATCTGTGTTGGCCCCATGTTCATATGTGTCCGCATTGCTGAGAAATATTATGATTTAATATAGGCAAATGAGCCTCTAGGAGCAATGGGGGCGTTGTCATTACGCCTAGAGGCTCCGCTCTCTCTGCAACTGCTGCATCCTCTCCACTATGAATGACAGGGCCTGGCATCATCACACCTGGCCCTTTCAATAAAAGTTCAGAGGACATCGCAGTTGCAGAGAGAGCGGAGCCTCTAGGTGTAACAGTAATGCCTCATTTACATATATTAAAACATCATTTTTCTCAGCAATGCGGACACATATGAACATGGGACCAACACAGGTGCCTTCAGCTGCCAAGTGCACATGCAACAGGTCAGTCAGCTTCATAGGTACAGATTAGAGATGAGCGAATCGAATCCCACGAAGTGGAATTCGATCCGAATTTCAGGATAAATTCCATTTGCCTGGAAGACGAATTTCCTTGTGCTTCGTGTCAGCGAATCGATTTAACCTAAAATAGCATAAAAAACTAAAAAATTCAAACTTACTGCCTCCATTTGCTCACGACGGGTCGGTCGCCTCTATCTTGCTTGAAGCTCTCGGCCGAAATCCTATGCGGTTCGAGATTACATCATCACCCTGGCTGACGTGATGACTTCATGCGTCACCATGCCAGCTGGCGTGATGGTGTAATCTCGCACCGCACAGGATTTCGGCCGAGAGCTTCAAGCAAGATAGAGGCGACCGACCCGTCGTGAGCAAATGGAGGCAGTAAGTTTGATAAAAAAATTATTGTTAATTTTACACTCAGATTCCGCGATCATGTATGAATGCGGCATCTGAGGGGTACAATGACGTGGGCTGCGCTATCGCAGCTCCCTGTCACTGCACCCGCTACTTAAAAAAAAATGCGCTTCGTGATGAAGTAATTTGAATGAGGGTACGTGACCTACTTCAATGGCACAAAAAGAAGAATGGGACTGTGATATTGATTGTACTCATAGGAATGAAGCCTTGCATCTGGCAGCAGCTTTCTCCCCATTTAAAACGTATGTACGCTCAGCCGAGCAGGCAAGTGTATGAAGGAATGTGTCTGCAGGGTTAGCTGGAGGCTGAGTGTTTGGCATGTGTATGGCCAGCTCTACCCAAAAATTATTAACCCCTTCACACAAAATACCATATATACTCACCTAAAGAATTATTAGGAACACCATACTAATACAGTGTTGGACCCCCTTTTGCCTTCAGAACTGCCTTAAAGGGGTTCTGCACTTTTATTTAACTGATGATCTATCCTCTGGATAGATCATCAGCTTCTGATCGGCGGGGGTCCGACACCCGGGACCCCCGCCGATCAGCTGTTTGAGAAGGCAGCGGCGCTCCAGCAGCGCCGCGGCCTTCTCACTGTTTACCGCCGGGCCGCCCGCCCACTGACGTCACGACTTGTATCAACTAGAGTGGGCGCGGCTAAGCTCCATTCAAGTGAACAGAGCTTAGCCGCGCCCACTCTAGTTGATACAAGTCGTGACGTCAGTGGGCGGGCGGCCCGGCGGTAAACAGTGAGAAGGCCGCGGCGCTGCTGGAGCGCCGCCGCCTTCTCAAACAGCTGATCGGCGGGGGTCCCGGGTGTCGGACCCCGGCCGATCAGAAGCTGATGATCTATCCAGAGGATAGATCATCAGTTAAATGAAGGTGCAGAACCCCTTTAATTCTACATGGCATTGATTCAGCAAGGTGCTGATAGCATTCTTTAGAAATGTTGGCCCATATTGATAGGATAGCATCTTGCAGTTGATGGAGATTTGAGGGATGCACATCCAGGGCACGAAGCTCCCGTTCCACCACATCCCAAAGATGCTCTATTGGGTTGAGATCTGGTGACTGTGGGGGCCATTTTAGTACAGTGAACTCATTGTCATGTTCAAGAAACCAATTTGAAATGATTTGAGCTTTGTGACATGGTGCATTATCCTGCTGGAAGTAGCCATCAGAGGATGGGTACATGGTGGTCATGAAGGGATGGACATGGTCAGAAACAATGCTCAGGTAGCCTGTGGCATTTAAACGATGGCCAATTG
Source organism: Bufo gargarizans (assembly GCF_014858855.1). Lineage (NCBI taxonomy): Eukaryota > Metazoa > Chordata > Amphibia > Anura > Bufonidae > Bufo > Bufo gargarizans. The sequence continues at coordinate 390,883,295 of NC_058084.1, read as the reverse complement.
GCAATAAGGGGCCTAAAGTGTGCCCAGAAAACATCCCCCACACCATTACACCACCACCACCAGCCTGCACAGTGGTAACAAGGCATGATGGATACATGTTCTCATTCTGTTTACGCCAAATTTGGACTCTACCATTTGAATGTCTCAACAGAAATCGAGACTCATCAAACCAGGCAACATTTTTCCAGTCTTCAACAGTCCAATTTTGGTGAGCTCGTGCAAATTGTAGCCTCCTTTTCCTATTTGTAGTGGAGATGAGTGGTACCCGGTGGGGTCTTCTGCTGTTGTATCCCACCTTTCTTTCCCATTCTGACATTCAGTTTGGAGTTCAGGAGATTGTCTTGACCAGGACCACAACCCTACATGCATTGAAGCAACTGCCATGTGATTGGTTGACTAGATAATCGCATTAATGAGAAATAGAACAGGTGTTCCTAATAATTCTTTAGGTAAGTGTATGTACAGCATTTGCATGCAGAGGAAGTATGGAGCAGGCTCATGAGAAAAGCCTACTCCATATGCTGCAGGTGCTGGCTGTATAAGGGTACGACCACATGGCATGGTCGTGATCCAGTCAGGTAGTGGCTGCGACAACCAGGCCACAAGGGGGTGTAGTTAGTGCAAGGTAAGAGTGGTGGTGAATATGCCGAGTGGGTGCAGCAGTTGTTGTACTCCCTTTTCTGTATCTCCCTGGGCCGGCGTGCAGTGGAGGGGAAGACAGCACCAAATCCTCCGGGGCACTCTCCGCTGCAGGCAATACCAGCCAGATGGAAGTTAAGGTGCCCTTGATGGTAATTGTGTGACGCTTTGGTGGCTGGGCCCCTGTGTTCGTGACGCCAGCACTGTTAGGTGCAATTAGGAGATGGAGTAGAATGATGAGAGAGGCAGTAGTTGAACCAAACAGGAACTTTACTTATAGTTTGTACTCTTTTAATTAGTAGCATTCAAAAGCAGTACTTTCTCTTACATGAAGTTGGTAAAGATGATAAAGCTGCAAAACCCAATTATCAGGCTCTGTGAGGTGACAAATGTAGGTTCCAGGTCAACTTATGCAGGAGTGATGATGATGCTTTACTTGGTTCCTGATCTTGCTCTGGCTATTCAGTCTTGCAATTAATATGGATCCTCTGGTACTAAGTATACAACCTAAGAGCGGTCTACCTCATGGCAGGCAAACTCTCGGCTCCATTCTTAGAAAAGGTTGTCTGAACTATAGTCCTAGTAGTGCCTGGCCTTGACTCTGCTTCTGGATTCCAAAAGATCAAGTTGCTTACCTCCTGGGCAAGGCCCAGGAGAACAGAGACAAGTCTATCTCCTCTCCTTCTCCTAACTCCTCACTCCTAATCTCCTACTCTAACTTCCTGTGGCTGACCTATATAAATGGTGTTATAGTGACCTCTAGTGTTGGTAGTGTGTAATGCATTTCACCAGCCTGTAATAGGAATTTAGCAGCATTGACCAAGGAAAATACAGTGATTAGTGCAAGATGACATGAAAGGGCATATAACAATTTGGAGTGGCCCATATACACATAAGTGGGACACTACATGGCCAGCTGCGGTCAAAAACTGCAGGGCCAATTAGGCTGCAGCTGCCTGATATTTAACTAACCGCACTGTATAGGAAGTACGAATTCTTAATGGTGGCAGCACCTTCAATACCGAGCGGCCATTAAGAGTCCCCCTAATCAGAGTCCCCATGGCAAAATCGCAGGGCTCAGATCAGTTGCTATGACAGTCTGGGTTCTGCTTGACAGGCACCCAATAAAAATCCCATAGACTACAATACTATAGCACTGCATTCAATCAGGGGAGCTCATATTCAAGTATGTTTAAAAAAAAACACACACACACAAAAACATAAAAAAATTCAAATCACTTGCTTTCCTAATTTTAGACATAAAAATAACAATAACATTTTTTAAACATAGTTGGTATCCCCATGTCGAAAAATGTCAGCAGTATTAAAATCTAAAAATATTTAAATGCATAATGAAAATAAAGGCGCAATTCACCTTTTTTTTTAGCTACCTTGCCTACCCCCAAAAAAGGTAATAAAAATGATCAAAAAGCCATCTGTAGCACAAAATGGCACCAATAAAACTACAGTTTGCCCCACAAAAAAACTAACTCTCACACATCTTTGTAGACTGAAAGAAAGAATGTGACAATACAAAGCAAATTTAAATTTTTTACAAGGCTTTCTTTTTAAGTAGTGAAACATAAGAAAAACTGTATAAATTTAGCATTACCATAATTGTACTCATGCACAGAATAAGATCTTAATGTACAGTGAATACCGTACACACAAAACCCCCCCCAAAAATTGCAGAATTGTGTTTACCTTTCAATTTTACCCCACAAAGTAATTATTCACGTTTTCCAATAAAAGATATGGAAATACAACTTGCCCCACAAAAATAAGCCCTAAAATAGCTATGCAAACTGAAAAGTAAAAAAGTTATTGCGGGTGGCACAATCCTTAAGGGGTTAAAACAAACAGTCGATTTGAAAACCGCAGAAATGTAATCCATGCCTCCCCATTTGGTGATGTCCAGAATATAAGCTTGAATGCACCTTATCAAGTAGCGTTGTACAGTAAACAACACTCAAGTACATCAAGGATGTTACGTGTGGGGTTGACAAGTCAGCGAGGTCTGCAAGGGACAGAACTATGGCTGAAAAATGGTCTCCGTTTTTTTTTTCTTTAGACATTTATGAATGGGATATAAAATATGCATTCCAAATATTAACTAAATAGTTAAACATGCTCGGCGAGCTGTAATTGTAGACTCTGAGTACTTCGAAAAGGCCATTTAACAATCTTAAAACCTTTTAGTACCAAACACTACTGGAAATTGAAAGATCACAGTAATATCATGATTACAATAAACAAATTAATATTGCATGGGATTTAATATGAGCAGGCCAATTTCCTGAATAATAAACTATGGACTAATATGAACGCTCATTTGAAGCTCATGGAGGAATCCGTTAAAAAAGTACAAAGTGTTTTTTGAGAACACAACATAAAATACAATCATACATAGAAATACACTGTAGTAAAATAACCAATCATGTCAGTAGAATTATCCTAAACTTATGCTATTGAGCTTGTGTATGGAATGATAAACACTTTATCAAATCACATTTCATAACTCATTTTATCCTCTATGGTGGTCTTACCCACTAAACCAGGCAACCACAATTATATCACAGTGTAAAATAACACAGAAGAACAATCTATGCATGTTTATATGTGAATTCATTGTCCCATGTCTACTAATCTGAGTGTGCCTAATGTCATCAATTGCGCTGGCTACACAATTAGTAAACCTGCACTGATTTTTAAAGGGAGTCTGTCAGCAGTTTTGACAACACTAAACTGCTAACAGCACTATGTAGGGGTTGGAGAGACAAACTTACCTTTTGTGGAACCTTTTTCATCAGGAGTAGTGACCATATGAATTTTAAATGATGCCAGATTCTGCCAGTGCACTGGAGGTAGAGATTCACTATGGAAAAAAAAAAAAAAGTTATGGGTGCCAGAATATGGTGACACAAAGGAGCACGAAAAAACAGCCTTCTATGTTGTTTTTAATTTATTTGGTATCTCCATAATTGTAGCAAAACCGCAGAATAAAATTAAAAAAAATAATGAAAACCTTGGAAAATATTTCTGTGCAGTGATCACTGTAAAAATGTAATTCTAAAAACAATGGTGTATTTGCAGTTTTTTTCACACTGTCACATCGAAAATGTCTAAAAAAAAAATTATACATTAGGTGTAATCCAACAGGGTGCTCTTAAAAAATACTAGTCATTCTGCCCAAAAAAAAAAATGCATTCTGCATGCCAACTGAAAAATAAAAAAGTTACGGTTTTTGAAATGTGGAGAAAAAGAATTGCTGCATGTCTGCCTGACCCCCATGGTAAAATCAGCTAAGGCCTGGAATACATTTAACTTTAAAAAAAGAAAAACACCCTCCTGTTTACTGGAGCTATGTTCCAGCGATGAGGGTCCCACACCCCTGATTCAGGTCTTCTGTGGACTGGAAGTGTGACATCCTGTCTGTTGTTACGTGTGCCACTGCAGCCATGTACTAGCCTCTGTGGTGGCATGGACCCTAATAGTGAATGTGATGACACTTCCGGACCACAGAAGACCTAAGGCGGCAGGAAGTGTACTCACAGAGCTGGAAAACATCCTTAGGGATCGGACAAACTATGAAACTATGTTGTGTACTAAGGGGCTATGTGGTTTCCAGGATGAGGTAAAAGAATTTAGGGGGTCATTTATCAAAGAGATACGCCTAAATTAGGCATATTTCTGGTGCAGATTGCAGCACAAAGGTCCTTTGCTCCACAATCTGCAACTTTTCCTCGCTCATGCCAAGTCTAAAAAAGTAGGCGTCGTGTGGGCGGGGAAGGGGTAGGAGTAGAAACTGGTCTAAATGTAAGACAGTTAGGAAGCTAGTGATACTAGTCGTAAGATCACTGGGCCTGCGGTAAACAGCGAGAAGGCCGCGGCGCTGCTGGAGCGCCGCTGCCTTCTCAAACAGCTGATCGGTGGGGGTCCTGGGTGTCGGACCCCGCCGGTCAGAAGCTGATGATCTATCCAGAGGATAGATCATCAGTTTAAACAAAGTGCAGAACCCCTTTAAGACTGGCATTTTTAGACTTGGCGTGAGCAGGGAAAAGTTGCAGATTGCGGTGCAAAGGACCTTTTGTGCTACAACCTGCACCAGAAATACACTTAATATAGGCGTATTTCTGATAGTAAATGACCCCCAATATGCTTATAGTCCCAGAACAGCTAATAGTAGTGTCTTCAAAAAAAAATGTCAGTTGTCTTATGGTTGCCCTGCAAGGAATTTTTGGCAATCTGACTGGAAAGTAATATAGAAATTATTATTGGGTGGTTTTATGTAGTTGTAAATGGAGCGTATACATCATTTACATATCACTTTATCTTCAGATATAAGTAAGAACCATGGTAAATCTGAGCTTAAGCTGGCCAAAGACCCGCATGGACATGGTCACGTGACCACAACCTAGAAAGCAAAAGAGGAACAATAATGCTAAAAGAAATACATTACAAAAGTACAGCTACCTTCCTAGATGATTATAAAGGATGCTGATGCAAACTGAAAAAAGGGGTTGTCCAAGGTTAGAAAAATATATTTGCCTCCTAGTGCGACACCTGTCCGTGTTACCTTTAGGGCTCATGCACACGGCCGTGGCCATATTGCATACAGTTTTTTTTATTATTATTATTATTTCTAAACTTTTATTTTTTTGATCAATAAAAATATATTTTTTTAAAGTCATTTGTTTTTGTGTTTCCACATTCTGAGAACTGTTCCTTTTAAAAAAAAAATGTCCTATTGTCAAATCATTATGAAGTCTTGTTTTTTGTAGAATAAGCTATACTTTTCATTAGTGCAATTTTGGTGTATATACTGTATCGCAGTGCATTATAGCTATAAGCATATGACTGACAGCCAAACTATTAGGCCCTCCTCTAAGGGGTTAAACATCTGGGACTGGAGTTATCTCCGATCCTGGATGTTGCAGCAGAGTGCTATATATATATATATATATGTGTTATAGCTGACACCCACTGCTGATGCTCATCACTGCATCGTACATGTTTGGCAGAGAGAATGAACCACCTGTCTGTCTGCTGTGCTATACATGTACGACAAGAAAGGGTTAATGTTAATATTCACTGATGCCAGTCACTGACTGCACTGGTTACCCATACAGTATATCATTTAATTTACATGTCTCACTCTCACCCACAAAGCTCTCCACAGTGCTGCACCCCGATATCTTCTCCCTCATCTGTCTGCCACCTTACTGCGCTCTCCATTCTACCAATGATCTAAGACCAACATCTTCCATAATCCGAATCTCTCTCTCCCCCCCCCCCCAACTTGTAGAGTCAACAGCATTGACAGAACTTCCAGAAACATGAATCAAATTTTTTAAAAATAAAAAAAGCCTAAAAATGTGTTTCTCTGACCGAAAAAATTCAGGGTAAATGCAGTCAAAAAGTGATTTCTCTGCAATTTTTGTTTGTGTACTTTTATACATTTCTGTATTTATTTAAGAAAAATGAACTGAATTCTGTACTTATTAACCCTTTCTGCCCCTGAGTTTTTTTTTGTTTTTGCGTTTTCGTTTTGCACTCCCTGCCTTCCCAGAGCCATAACTTTTTTTTATTTTTTGTTCACATGGCCGGATGTCTCTTGGCGATCGATCACTGGATGAGTGCCAATTATCTAAAGATTAATGGCACCAAAACGGAATGTATTACATTCAGTGACCAGAGAATTACACCCTCAGCACCCCAATGGCCATTGTCTTTTGGACCTGTCCCTGAGACAGCCACCCAGGTCAGGGACTTGGGAGTGGTCTTGGACTCCAGATTAAGGCCTCTTTCACACTACAGTTTTTTGCGTTCCGTATACGGTCCGTTTTTTGCGTTCCGTATACGGTCCGTATACGGAACCATTCATTTCAATGGTTCCGCAAAAAAACGGAATGTGTTCCGTATGCATTCCGTTTCCGTATTTCCGTTTTTCCGTTCCGTTGAAAAGATAGAACATGTCCTATATTTGGCCGCAAATCACAGTCCGTGGCTCCATTCAAGTCAATGGGTCCGCAAAAAAAACGGAACACATACTGAAATGCATCCGTATGTCTTCCGTATCCGTTCCGTTTTTTGCGGAACCATCTATTGAAAATGTTATGCCCAGCCCAATTTTTAATATGAAATTACTGTATACTGTATTTGCCATACGGAAAAACGGAACGGAACAACGGAACGGAAACGGAACCACAACGGAAGCAAAAAACGGAACAACGGATCCGTGAAAAACGGAACGCAAAACACTGAATTCAACATACTGTAGTGTGAAAGAGGCCTAACCCTGGCCCCTCAGAAAAATCTGGTGGTTAGTACCTGTCACTACCAGCTGAAACTTCTGGGTAGGATTTTAAAATACATCGAATCCCCGCTCTGGAAAGCCTTGGTCAGAGCAGCGATCAACAGTCGGTTGGACTATTGTAATTCCTTTTACATGGGACTCCCTAAGAAGAATTTGCATAGACTTCAACTTGTGCAGAATGCTGCAGCAAGGCTCCTAACGGGTGTTGCCCGCCGAGAGCATATCACTCCCTCTCTAAATGCCTTGCACTGGCTCCCCGTCCAACAACGGGTGATGTTCAAGATTGGATGCTTCATGCATAGGGTATTCCATGGTGTGGGGCCCTTGTACCTGCGACGTAAATTCACCAGGTACGCCCCGTTGAGGACATTGAGGTCTAGTAACTCTGCAAATTTGAACATCCCTCAAGGGGCCAGATTTTGGAACCACCTACCTCTGGCCCTGAAAATGATTCCCAGTCTTCTCTCATTCAGACGTGCACTGAAAACCTTACTTTTCAAACAGGCATTTGATCTTCCTATATAACACTTATTTGGTTTATATAATTTTGGGGGTTTTCTTAAATCTTAGTCTATAAATTCACGGTTGGTAATGTTCTTTTATTTTAAAGATACTTTTTCCCCACGTTTATTAAATAGTTTCTTCACATTCTCTATATCTCGTCCGAACCCTTTGAACCTTTAGATCCCCTACCTTCCTTCTCTTTTTCTTGACTCTCCATTCGATAAGCGCTAGGAAATTGGTCTCTGGAATAGGTGCCTTATTCTCTTGGCCTTTGTGGCCCATGGCAAAGTGTCATGCCTTCTTCTTTTTTCTCCCTTGTTGAATTAGCCAGCTAAGCGCATCGCAGCCCTAGGGTAAGACTGCGTGTACACAAGACTATACATCATCATCATCACATAGTCGTATGAGGGCTTCTTTTTTGCAGAACAATTGTACTTGCCAACCCCACCTTTTAAAATTGCATATGATATAGTAGGAAGCAGGAAAAAAATCCCAAATAGGATGGAATTGGAAAAAAAACAGTTTATGGATTTTTTATTTGCGACATTCGATGTGCTATAAAATGACAGGTTACATTCATTCTACAGGTCAGTTCGAATCCAACGATACCTTACATGTATAGTTTTTATTTTGCATTTTGATACTGATAAAATAATAAAAACCTTGGAAAAAAAATCTGTTATTTTTTCGTCACCATATTCTGACCCCTATAACTTTTTGGAATATAAATTGTGCAGTTAGTCAGTATAACTCATGCCGCACAAAGGAGGTCCTCATACAGCTATGTGAATGGGAAAAAAAAAAAAGTTAGGGTTCTTGGAAGGCGAGGAGGAAATATCTAAAACAAAAAATTTTTAACTGGAAAGGTCATCATTAGGCCTCCTGCACATGACCGTATACGTTTTGCGGTCCATAAACTGCAAACAAGCAGATAGGAATAGGACATGTTCTATAATTTGTGAAATGGATATATGGAAGACATCCGAGTGCTGTCCTTTTTATTTTTTTTTGCAAACCCATAGAAATGAATGGGTCCGTGTGCGATCTGCAAAAAATGTGGATCAGACACAGACCAAAAATATGGTTGTGTGCATGAGGCCTTAGCAGATTGATGGGGGTCCAATGCCAAGCACTTCTACCGATGGACTGTTTTTAGCAGCTGGCAGATCCAATTAACTGTAAGGCCCCTTGCAGATGAGCGTGTCCAGATTAGGTCTCGATGCGTTGCGAATGCGTGTAGTGAAAAATGCGCGATTTCGAAAGCAAACTCATTGAGTTTTACCTGCGATGGCGTTCAGTTGTTCAGTTTTTATCACGTTTTGCGCGTGATAAAAAACGGAAAGTTCACAAACATCTCTTAGCAACCATCTATGAAAAACACATTGCATTCGCACTAACTTGCGGATGCAATGCGATTTTCACGCAGCTCCATTCACTTCTATGGGGCCAGCATTGCATGAAAATCTCAGAATATAGAACATGCTGCGATTTTCACTGCACATGTACACATGTACACAGACCCATTGAAATGAATAGGTCCGGATTCCGTGCGGGCACAATGCATTCGCATCACGCATTGCATCCGCGCTGAATACTCGCTCTTCTGCAAGGAGCCTAACAGTACAGCAAGGGTTTAAAACAAATGTCCGAATTGTACAAATGGGAAATATTTGCACTGGTACAGTACAAAGGTGGTAACTGGAAAAAATATGTTATTTAGGTGCAATGGCAATTAGTACAAATGCTGCCATGATTCAGACTTCCGCCAACCATAAACTGAAATCCTGGTTAGGTTCCTTACTTCTATAACACTTTCAATCATTTTCACATATCACAAGCGAAAAAGAAACATTTGAATCCACCTAGGACTTGAAATATCACAATGCTTATAAATAGAGAGGTGCTTTCTTTCATGTGTTAAAAGGATTTTTGTTGAATATCGTCGTTTTACTAATTTTTTTCTGTTCTATTTATCAATTTCCATTACTATGAAAATTTGATAGTATGGAGCTATTTGTCTCCAAGGTAACTCAAAATGTAGATGACGTTCGTAAAAAAAAAACTATAATCGAGCTTTAACCTGGAAGGGTTTGATGCTCAGATACAATGCCTCTGGAATGTTTTAATACAAGAAGACATGCGGTTCTTAAGATATGGCACATAGAATGGTGTAGTTAGTACTTTGTATTGTTTAAGACTCTGTTCAGACACTTTTTTAATTACAATTGGCGTATGCATATTTATGCAGAACTGTAGCTAGCACATCTTCACCTGGGGCAAAGATTCGGTGCCCAATCCCCTATACACACACACATATATAAATTAACCCGCCCCATAAAATGTTATATATCACACATACGCTATAACACACATAAATACATTTCTATCATACACGGATGGATAAATAGAATGCAGTGGATGTGGGCCCACTGTGCCTACTGAGGAGATTTCGCTTGGGGTTACTACTAAGAGTGTTGTCAAGGTGGACTCTTTTTTTTCACTCCAATATGTGAATCCAGAAGTCACTGCAGGAACTACTAAGATGCTGACTCTAGGAGTAGTCTCCGTTCAAAGACTGCTGAGAGACACTATTGTGTGGCACCAAGGGGACAGGCAAAAGCATGGTCAGGGGACAAGCTGAGGTCAGGACAGGTAGATTTTTCGCAATATGGTAGTCAGGCAATAGGTCAGTGTTGGGGCACAGGGTCAATACAGTGATCAGACAGAGGTCAGGTCAGGATAGGCAGCTCACTCTGACCTTTCAAGAGCCAGGGAGAACACATGTGCCCTAAGGGAGAAAGCAGCAGCAGAAGCAGATGAGGACGGCCTGCAACTGTTTAAAAAAAAAAAAAAGCTGAAAAGTGCGAGTGCATATGTATTCACCTTCTTTGCTATGAAACTACTAAATAAGGTCCAGCCCAACCAATTAACTTTTAAAGTCACATAACTAATTAATTAAGGTTCCCCCTGTCACATGATGTCATATCATTTGTCACATCAATATAAACCCACCTGTTCTCAAAGGCTCTTGAGTCTGCAACACTACTGAGCAAATATGAAGACCAAGGAGCTCTCCAAAGAGGTCCGAGATAAAATTGTGGAGAGTTACAGATCAGGGTTGGGTTATAAAAAAAAAATTCCCAAACTCTGAACATCCCTCAGTGCACCATCAAAGCACCATCAAAGTCATTATAACAAAATGGAAAGAATATGACACAACTAGAAACCTGACAAGAGTGGGCAAGAAGGGCATTAATCAGGCACAAAGGATAACCATGGAGGAGCTCTAAAGACCTATAGCAGAGGTCTTATCTGTCCACTATAAGTCATACACTTCATAGAGTGGGGCTTTATGGAAAAGTAGCCAGAAAAAAGCCATTGCTTAAAGTGTTTCTCCAATATCATAAAAAGCTCCCCATGAGTCAGGCCCCTCACAGGGAATATACTTACCTCGCTCCCTGTGCCGCTCCTGGTCCCCACACCACCGCTGCTGCTTCTCCCTGTGCACCGATGAAAACATCCGGTGTCGGGGAGGAGCAGCCAATGGCAGGTGGGGATGGGGACAAAGCTTCCATAGCATCACCCGCGATCCTAGGGAGGCTCGTCCTTATCCCCGTCTGCCATTGGCTGCCTCCCCCCAGGGGCCCAGCACATGGGGGGCAGTTTATGATATTGGAGAAACCCTTTAAAGAAGCACTGCCACAAAACCTTTTATTGTCTGATCTGTTAAAAGTGTAGGATGCAAACTGTAGTGAAGTTATTTTTCTGACCAGTGTCTGTATTTGTGAGTTATCCCCTCCCTTCTGATCCTCAGCTATATCATGTGAACAACACTTTGTCTATCCAAATAACACAGCATCTTATGTGTGGACAGGAAGTCAGTTTCTCTATGTATTCCTAGGGGAGCCTCAATCTCAGTCTCATAGGAATGAATAGAGAAGTAACTGACTTCCTCTCCTGTGTCAGTTGGAGATCAGAGAGTTGGTCACATCACACAGCTAAGGATTAGAAGGGAGGAGATAACTCACAAATGCAGTGACTGGTAAGAAGATTACATTCACTACAGTTTACAACATGTACCTTTCCAACAGGTACGAGAATAAAATGTTATTTTAAGGAATAAACATAAGAAAGCATGTTTCACCAAACAGCATGTGGAAGACTCCCAAACACAATAAAGAAGGTTCTGACAGAGTGTTGAGGTGGCAGCAGCAGCATTAGGAGGAGCCCACAGGGTGGCACAATGACAGAGTGTGGAGGTGGCAGCAGCATCCTCATGAGGCCACAGAGTGGCACAATGACAGAGTGTGGAGGTGGCAGCAGCAACATCAGGAGGAGGCCACAGGGTGGCACAGTGAAAGTGTGTAGGTGGCAGCAGCAGCATCAGGAGGCCACAGGGTGGCAAGGTGACATAGTGTTGAGGTAGCAGCAGCATCAGAAGGCCACAGAGTGGCAAGGTGACGTAATGTGCAGGTGACAGCAGCATCAGGAGACCACAGAGTGGCAAGGTGACATAGTGTGGAGGTGGCAGCAGCATCAGGAGACCACAGAGTGACCCGGTGATCGAGTGGGGAGGTGGGTGGCAATACCAGTACCAGCTGAAGATGGTGGGTAAAAGAAGGAGCACTTGGCTTCAGATGTGTGGCATCAGGCAGGTGGCAGCATCAGAATAGTAGCTGAGGCCAGTAGCCAGAAGAAAACACTTTTGTCAAAGTGTTGGTGTGGCACCATGGATGATCTAGTCTGATGCATCAGGAATTGGTGGGTGGAAATCCTGGCTGATCCACGCCTGATTCATCTTGACAAAGGTCAGTCTCTCCACATTTTGGGTGCATAGGTGAGTTCTTCTTGGGGTAACTATGGCCCCCGCCGCACTAAACACCCGCTCTGATGCCACACTACTGGCTGGGCAGAACAGCTTTTCCAGGGCAAACTCTGGCAGTTGCGGCCATGAATACAGTTTGGCTGCCCGGTAATCCAGCGGATCTTCAATGTGGGGTGGCAGGGTGCTGTCCAAGTATGCCACCACCTCAGCCATGGCAGAGGAACGTGAGCACAGAGGGCCTCCCTGGTCAGACCTGCGAGAGGATGGACGATGGAGCAGATAGGCAGCAGCCAACTGACTACAGTTTGTCCTCCCTCTCAGCGGGTGTAAAAAAGGCCCCCATTTTGGACAGGTAGCGAGGGTCCAACAAGGTGGAGAGCCAGAAGTTATCCTTCTGCCGAATGGAGACAATTCTGCTGTCACTACGCAAGCCAAGTGAGCATGCATCGGGCCATTTGTGCAAGTGACTCGGAGGGACTCCCTGTCTCCATCTTCACTGCATACTGCCACAGTATGTCTGGGTCCTCTGCCGCAGCTTCCTCATCACCCTGTAGCTCCTCGGGCGGCTCCAGCTCCTCCTCTCCTGTCACCTGTGTGTAAAAACCACCAATTTTGCTACACACTTCTTGTGCTCCAATGTCCTCCTCCAGTTCAGCCCCCACAGGGCTCATGTGGCCATAAGATCTAGGCGCCACATCTCCAGGCCCCTGACCAAACAGATTTACCAGAATCTGTTCCAGGACATGAAGCAGTGGAATAACATTGTTCATCCCGTAGTCCTGGCGACTGACAAATAATTTGGCCTCCTCAAAGGGCCTGAGCAAACGGCAGCTGTCACGCATGAGCTTCTACTGGTTGACATCAACGTTACACAAGGTAGTACTCCCGTCTGCTTGGATCATCAGTAAATTGTTTATGGCCTTTCTCTGTTCATACAGTTGGTCCAATATATGGAAGGTGGAATTCCAACGGGTGGAAATGTCACATATCAGCCTATGTTGGGGGATGCCGTTCTGCCGCTGCAGCTCAAGGAGGGTGTGCTTTGCTGTGTACGAGTGGCTGAAGTGCATGCAAAGTTTCCTGACCATTTTTAGGATGTCTTGCAGATGGGTGGAAGACTTCAGGAACCATTTGACAACCAGATTGAACACGTGTGCTATGGCTCAGCCCTCCTTGACACAGCACCGACACAATGTTCTTCCAATTGTCCATCACTATGGTTCAGATTTTGAGTTGTCATGGAGAAATCCAGGATTCCATTTCTTGATTTAACTCTGAGCTTTTACCGAGTCTTATTCTTGTGTGTCCCTGTTTTTTGGGTCTACATCGGTTCAGACACTGTTCTCCCCTTTCCCTATACTGGGACACACTAGGTCAATTTTTGGTTTTTGTTGACTAAGTGTTCCGTTTGGTGTATTTTGTATTCCCCCCCACCTTTGTTGTTTACTAGGCCTCAGCGAGACGCTGGTTCCTTCACCAGGGAAGGAGCGGGTAGTCTCTGCCCTGTCATTACCATTAGGGCATCCGAGGGCCACCAGGGTTTTCTAGGTTCCTGTGTATGGGCATCTCTACCATCGAGAGGTGCCCATATGGACAGGAGTTAGGGCCAGGAGCAGGGTTTTATAGGTGGTGACCCTTTTCCTTCCCTAGCGGTGAGTCCTAGTGTCTTTTCCCTTCCTTCTTGTTGTCTTTTGGTGTTCTCCCCTACTACATCCGTGACATTATCCAGAGCCAATACCACCATTTTTTGTTCTAATCTGTGCAGCAATGGATGCTATGACTGCACTGGTTGAACAGCTGCAGAATCTGACTTTGGAGGTAGCAGACCTCCGTTCGATGGTTTTGCAGATTCAGCGTCCACGGGCTGCTGGTTCTGGTGGTGGGTTCCAGGCCTGCCCTGAACCGAAGGTAGCTCTCCCGGACAGGTTTTCCGAGGGTAGTGACAATTTCATCCGGTTCAGGGAGTCATGTAAATTATACTTTAGGCTGCGTCCATACTCTTCTAGTGATGAGTGTCAAAGTGTGGGTATAATTATTTCATTGCTTAAAGAGGACACCCAATCTTGGGCTTTTTCTCTGCCGACCGGATCACCGTCCCTCCGGTCGGTAGATGAATTCTTTAAAGCTTTGGGTCTTATCTATGATGACCCGGATCGGATCTCTCAGGCCGAGACCAAGTTACGGGGTTTGCGGCAGGGAGAACGTTCTGCGGAGACATTCTGCTCTCCGTAGCAAATTCTGCCAGGGTCTCTCTGAGAGACTGCAGGACGCTTTGGCTTTTCATGAAAATCCTGAGTCATTGGAAGCAGCTATGTCCCTTGCTGTACTTCTTGATAGATGCCTGAGAAGGAGATATAGGGGTCCTCTCCTTCAGGACGTACTGTCCAATAAGGGTACTACTTCCTTTGACACTTATGGTGGAGAGACACGGGTGGTTGTGCCTTGTGATGAGCCTATGTAGTTAGGAGGAGCTACTCCTGGAACTACTGGCAAAAGCTTGGGTCATGTGAAAGGAGTCTGCTTTTGTTGTGGCAAGAAGGGACATTTTGTGAATATTTTTCCGTACTTGCAGCATCAAGGTGTAAACAAAAAGAAAAAAGTTTAATCCCCAAATTACTATTGGTAGTGTGGGTACTTTTGTCTTTTACTGGTAGTACCCGTTTTCTCCTGTCTGCCGAGGTGGCGCTAGAGTCTAAAACTGTGAAAATCAAAGCATTTATCAACAGTGGGGCAGGAGTTAACTTGATTGATGGACAGTTTGTATGCATTCACTGGTTGACTACTAATGCCACCTGCAGGCCTCCATAGTAACTGCAGCTCTAAAACACAGATACTCACCCGTAAGTGTGCTTCTGGGTTTGTCTCCATTTAGATGCCATGGTCACGCTTGACCACAGGATCTAAAAGGTTAAATGCCTGCGATCAGCATTATTGCCAGTCGCAGACATTAGCCATGGGCGTCTGTTGTTTGAAACAAAGACCCGCTGATTATGGCGCCTACTGCGCTCGCGAGTGGGCGCGATATTGCTAAAGACCCTGGGAGTCTAAGGGTTAATACATAACATGTAAAACAATTGCCTAGAAATGAAAGAACCCAGCTATACATTTCTGCTTCCAGTGACCTTGACCATTTTTAGTCGCCTCTTGAGATCCAAGCATCATAATTTGAAACACAGTGCAGATAATACCCAAGGTTATTGAACATATTGCAGAATAATTGTGAATAATTTGCTGGTCTTGTACTCAACAATGTAGATTCTCACTTGTAATAAATGTATGAAAAAGGATAACCTTGAAATGTGTTCCAGATAAAACGCAAATAACAATTAGGAAAGTGCGTTATTTGCACGGTGCATTAAATTATGATTGGGTTGCAGGTTCTCTTGCTGGGCATTAATTGCATTCCATCAGACGGCGCTCTGCTACGCGCTCTGCTTACATATTGGTACAGAGTTTAGCTTTTACAGAATCCTTTTACCCTGCACCAAAAATATGTTGGCACAGAAAAATATTAAATATTATGTACTGCAAGACAAAAATATATATTTACTGTAACTACTGTAACTACATTGCATATTTTATTCTTTGACTTATTGAAATTGCAATTTATTTTACAGTCACCATGATGACTGGGAAGTACATGTTGCAAATATATTAGATAAATGTCAGCATTAGTGTTGCTCGCGAATATTCGAATCACACATTTTTATCGCGAATATCGGCACTTCGAAAATTCGCGAAGATGTAGAATATAGTGCTATATCTTCGTAATCTCGAATATTCTAGATTTTTTTTTTCTTCAGTACTATTGATCCCTCCCTGCTTCTTGCTTGTGGGCCAATGAGAAGGCTGCAATATCTTTGTCTGAGCTTAGCAACATCTCTAGCAAGAAAGTTGCCTCCCCCTTACTATATAAGAACCTCCCCAGCAGCCATTTTCTGCTGTTTTTTGCAGTTCTGAGAGAGCAGTGTCATTGCTGTGCTCTGTGCTTGGCTTAGTCATCTGGATCCTTATTCAATTACATTAGATAGTTAGCTCATATATATAATACAGATAGTCAGTGTGGGTAAGGCCCCTTTCACACTTGCGGCAGAACGGATCCGGCAGGCTGGTCTCCGTGTCGGATCTGTCCTTCCGCTGTTTCGCCGTATCGCCGGACCGCCGCTCCGCCCCTATTGACTATAATGGGGACGGGGCGGAGCTCCGGCGCAGCACGGCGGTGCATGGCGAAAGCAGCCGGACTAAAAAGTCGGACATGCAGGACTTTTTAGTCCGGCGGCTTTCGCCATGCACCGCAGTGCTGCGCTGGAGCTCCGCCCCCGTCCCCATTATAGTCGGAGCGAAACAGCGGAAGGACCGATCCGACAGGGAGACCAGCCTGCCGGATCCGTCCTGCCGCAAGTGTGAAAGGGGCCTTAGATAGTGATATAGTGTAGCTGATAGGTTCCAGTGCAGGGTGTTAGGCAGTGTGATAGGAATTACTGTGCTGTGATGTCACAACAATACTTAGTGCACCAATCAGTAATATCTACTCAGAACTGATAAAAAGTGAAGTTGCACATATTGCGCCAAAATGCGCCGATTTGTGCAATCGCTAATATATTGGAACACTATCTGCATATAAAGCTATTGTTCTTCCTCACAGTCACGAAAGTTGCTGCCAACCATTTTCTCGAGTCTCAGGAAACTTCTGATAGCTTGAAAAATGCAAAAGTGAGCCACGCCTGTATTGAGCGCGCAATACGCGCATATTACATTGCCAATTTTCACAATCAAGAAAATAATGACGAATTCTCGAATTTGCGAATATATGGCGAATATTAAGCCTTGAATTCTCGAAATATCGCAAATTCAAATATTGCCTATGCCGCTCATCACTAGTCAGCAGATTTGTACCTATGAAACTGGTTGACCTGTTGCTTGGAAGTTGAAGGCATCTGTGTTGGCCCCATGTTCATATGTGCCCTAATTGCTGTGAAAAGTGATGTTTTAGTATATGCTAATTACCCTCGGAGCAACGGGAGCGTTGCTGTTACACCTAGAGGCTCACCTCGCTCTGCAACTCCTGCACTCCCTGCCTATCGATTGACAGGGTCAGGCGTAATAATGTTTACATTGCCTGGCCTTGTCAAAGTGTAGAGGGCGCAACAGTTGCAGAATGAGGTGTAATGGCCTCTGTTGCTCCTAGGGCAGTGGTGGCAAACCTATGGTACGGGTGCCAGAGGTGGCACTCAGATCCCTCTCTGTGGGCACCCATGCCCTGGAAAAAGTTTAAGGCATACCAATATGCTTTAGACTTTTCCTGCCCTTCATCAGCACAGGGCACACTATGAACAACATAGGCAGCGCACTGAATGTAGGGAGGCTATTATAGATAAGTGATAAAGTACATGGAGGATATACTATACTGGACTTGGCACGCGGATCCGCTATAGTGGACGCGGATCCGCTCAGAATGCACCAGTCTGGCAGCGTTCAGCCTCCGCTCCGCTCAGCAGGCGGACACCTGAACGCTGCTTGCAGCGTTCGGGTGTCCGCCTGGCCGTGCGGAGGCAAGCGGATCCGTCCAGACTTACAATGTAAGTCAATGGGGACGGATCCGTTTGAAGATGACACAATATGGCTCAATCTTCAAACTGATCCGTCCCCCATTGACTTTACATTGAAAGTCTGGACGGATCCGTTCAGGCTACTTTCACACTTAGAATTTTTTTTAACAATATAATGCAGACGGATCCGTTCTGAACGCAAGTGTGAAAGTAGCCATAGTTGAACTAATAAATACCATTATTATATGTACCCATTGTTTCTGGATAATTCCAAGTGAAGAGTTCCTGCCTTCCATAATATATTATACATACCATTACATTTGACAGGGTGAGTCATATAGACAGAGCACCTTTTTTCACAGTGAGCAGGGTGGTGAGCTGCTAATATATAATAACGTTTCATACTGTTTGTTCACACATATGATTGCAGAGTGAAATGTAAATCATTTTTTATAATTATTTTAATTGTTGCCTCAAAAATTATTTAATTGCTTTTTGGAGCAGTGATGGGAAAAAATGCAGTTCCATCATTATGTTTTGCTATATTTTTACGCTTTTTACATTGTCAAATAAATAACATTTTAAGTTTGTTCTCCAGACTGTAGCGTTCTTTGATCCCCGCCGTTGCAGTGGGAGTCTGGCATAGCTTCTATTCCTGCATGATGAACAGGGAGTGCTATTACATCCTACTGCTGTTCTGTAAATCCAATTATGAACAAATAGTAAGTGTATATGTTTGATGGTTCCACAAGTCCGCTGCCTTGGGGTAACCTATGATTTTGCTCTTTCCTTTAAACGACCCATCCAAGACCTTTCTACCTCCTGCCGACCCAACTCAAAAATATCTCTCAAATCTGCACATTCCTTAACCAGGACTCTGCAAAAATGCTAGTAAATACAGTTCTGGGCTCCAGTGAACAAAGTACCCTGAACAGTACCCTGAAAGATTATCAAAATTAGGGTTATTCACTTTAGAAAAAAGACAACTGAGGGGAGATCTAATTACTATGTATAAATATATCAGGGGTCAGTACAGAGATCTCTCCAATGATCTATTTATCCCCAGGACTGTAACTATGACGAGGTGTTGGGATTCGAACCCGTGACCAGCCACATCCCAGGCAGTAGCCCTGCTTACTAGGCTACCATCCTCTCTGGACATTCCTCCCTGAAACCTATTAGTTAACCTCAGTCTTGCCAAGCCTTGCTCATCACCCTTGATTCCCCACACCTGGTACTTCCCTATATAAGTCCAGCCCCTTGCACTCTAGCTTGCTGATTATTGAGCTCCTGAGCCTTGATCAAGCTTCTCCTCATCTGTTGCTCTTGCTACTGCTGGAAGTCCACTGCTGACCAGGAATTGCCTACCGACTACTCTTCTGCCTTATCCCTACCTACTGAACTGCTACCACCGTTGCCATCCGGATTGTCTGACCACGCTTACTGCCGCCTGCCCTGACCCACCGCCTGCCTACCGACTACTCTTCTGCCTTATCCCTACCTACTGAACTGCTACCACCGTTGCCATCCGGATTGTCTGACCACGCTTACTACCTGCCTGCGGTCCTTGCCACTGGGCTCCACTCCTACCTCCAGCCAGCGGTCCTCTGACACAGGTGAGCCTGTAGGACTGTTACAGAATAATCAGCCGCACTATGGAGTCCGCAATGGCCACTCTGCGTAAGCAGGTCTCTGAACTTCAAGAATTTGGTACTACATATCAGGAGAAATTTGCCCAGCTCCAAGTCGTAGTCCAAAGCCAACAGAGCGAGATTATTGAACTACAGAGGCAACTCCTGGACGTCCGCGGCATGGCTGCAGACACCCGCATGCCACTCCCACCAAGATTCGGCGGTGATAGACGTCAGTATCGGGGGTTTCTAAACCAATGCCGCATCTATTTTCAGATGTACCCGGCCCCCTTCACCACCGAGAAGAAGAAGGTGCTATTCATGGTCAATCTCCTGACGGATGAAGCATTAGCATGGGCATCACCATACGTGGAGACTAACAGTCAGCTCCTGAACAACCTAAACAACTTCATCACCGCAATGAGCCAAGTCTTCGACGACCCCAACCGCTGTGCGACAGCCGAGGCGCGACTACATAGTCTGCGGCAAGGGAGACGCTCCGTCGCCGAATACACCGCTGAGTTTCGCCGTTGGGTCACGGACACCACCTGGAACCCAGCGGCACAGAGGAGCCAATTCCGGCGAGGCCTGTCCGAATTAATAAAGGACGAACTCGCCAGAGTTGAGGCCCCGGACGATCTGGATGACTTCATTCAGTTATGCATCCGGATAGATCAAAGACTCTCCGAGAGGAAGAAAGAAAGACTCTGGTCCTTGGACCACAGACCCACTTATTCCTTCTCTTCCACCGCCCAGCGCGACCCCCGGTCAGCAACTGAACCTATGCAGGTCGACGCTCTACGTAGGTCTCTATCCACAGCTGAGAAGGAGAGACGGCTGGCCGAAAACCTCTGCCTCTACTGTGGGGAGCCGGGTCATTTTGCCATCAAATGTCCTCATAAGATCCGAAAGACTATTGCCGTCACGGAACTAAAGGAGCAACCACAGACTCCAACCCCACCAGCAGCCCCTGAAAATAACAACACGGCGGCTCATGGATCCCACTTCATCGTCCCCATCCTCATCGAGATTGAGGGGCGACAACTCCCCTGTTCAGCGATGTTAGACTCCGGGGCGGGAGGCAACTTCATGGACCTAACCTTCGCCCGCGAAAAGAATATTCCACTGACAATCAAGGCAGCCCCCGTTGACCTGGAAACCGTCGACGGATCCCCACTCTCCTCGGGGCCGGCCACTCACGAGACCACCGAACTACAACTCCTCATAGAACCAGATCACCGTGAAAAGATCCACTTCTCTCTGATCGCCTCCCCGAAGTTCCCAGTGATCTTGGGCATCCCATGGTTGGCCACCCACAACCCCTCGGTGGACTGGGAAACCCGCTGCATACGATTCCCGTCCGAGTTCTGCACGCTAAATTGCTCCCACAAACCCGTCCTTCCACCCGAAGACACCACCATCTCAAAACTATCTGTCAAGGATCTGCTACCCCCTCAATACAGCGAGTTCCAGGATGTCTGCGACAAGAAAAACGCAGACAAGCTGCCACCACACCGACCCTACGACTGCCCTATAGAACTGTTGCCCGGGGCCGAAATACCCTTTGGCAGTATCTACTCCCTCTCAGAGCCTGAACTCAAGGCTCTGAAAGAGTACCTGGACGAGGACCTGAGGAAGGGGTTCATCCGGCCCTCCACCTCTCCCGCGGGAGCCCCCTTTTTCTTCGTAGAGAAAAAAGACTCCTCCCTGCGTCCCTGCATAGACTACAGAAAGCTTAATGACATAACCGTAAAAAACCGGTACCCGCTCCCACTGATTTCCGAACTCCTTGAGAGACTCCGGGAAGCGAAGATCTTCACCAAACTCGACCTTCGAGGGGCCTACAACCTCGTCCGAATCCGCCCTGGGGACGAATGGAAGACCGCCTTCCGGACACGTTATGGTCATTTCGAGTACCTGGTCATGCCTTTTGGACTCTGCAATGCTCCCGCCACCTTCCAGCACTTCATTAACGACGTCCTCAGGGACATGCTGGATCTGTTTGTAGTCGTTTACCTGGACGACATCTTGATCTTCTCTGAAGACCTCGAGCAGCACCGCGAACACGTCCGCAGGGTACTGCAGAGGCTCAGACAGAACTCTCTCTATATCAAGCTAGAGAAATGCGAGTTTGAGCGAACCAACACTCAGTTCCTCGGATACATCATCTCCCCAGAGGGCCTAAGTATGGACCCGGGGAAGGTCCAAGCTGTGATGAACTGGCCCGTTCCGAAAAACGAGAAGGAGATACAAAGATTCATTGGCTTTGCCAACTTCTATCGGAAGTTTATCCGGAACTTCTCCAAGGTCATAGCACCAATCACCCAACTCACCAAGAAGGCAGTCCCCTTCTCCTGGACACCCGAGGCCCAGGAGGCCTTCACCAAGTTGAAACTCCTCTTCACTTCTGCCCCAATCCTAATCCACCCGAACCCCGAGCTCCCATTTACAGTCGAAGTGGATGCATCAGACTCTGCGGTGGGGGCAGTTTTGTCACAACGGACAGGGGAGAGGATGCTATTACACCCGTGCGCATATTTCTCTCGCCAGATGTCCCCCTCTGAGAAGAACTATGACATCGGGAACAAAGAACTACTGGCGATCAAGGATGCCTTCTCCGAGTGGAGACACCTGCTGGAGGGAGCCACCAACCCCATAATCGTACTAACTGACCACAAGAACCTCGAGTTCATCCGCAGCGCTAAGAGACTCTCAGCCAGACAGGCCAGATGGAGCCTATTCTTTTCCCGCTTCAACTATCTCATCACCTATCGTCCTGGATCAAAAAACGGCAAGGCTGACGCCCTCTCCAGAATGTTTTCCGAGCCCTCACAGAGTAACAAGGGCCAAAATAACATCTTGCCCGAGAGAAGGGTCGTAGGGGCCACCTACTCTAAAGAACTCCTGGGCACAATCAAAGAAGGATATGAAAATGACCCCTTCCTCTCCCACCCCACAGGCAATGTCAGCCTTACGTTTAAGAACGGTCATTGGTTTCATCAGGACCTACAACTATATGTACCAGAAATCGCACGGCTCGAAGTGCTCAAACTCAACCATGACTCCAAGGTGGCCGGCCATTTTGGCACAAGAAAGACCCAGGAGCTTCTCTCCCGCTCCTTCTGGTGGCCAACATACAGGGAGGACATCAAGAGGTACATCTCCTCGTGCACGGTCTGTGCCCGCAATAAGACTCCTCGTTCCTCTCCCGTGGGTCTGTTACAACCTCTCCCGATTCCCTCCCGCCCCTGGGGCTCGATCTCCATGGACTTTGTGGTAGACCTTCCTCCTTCAAAAGGGATGAACACCATCCTGGTCGTGGTCGACCGTCTCACCAAGATGGCCCATTTCATCCCCTACAAAGGCCTACCCACAGCCAAACAGACGGCCGATCTTATTCTCAGAGAGGTCTTCAGGCTGCATGGGATCCCGGACGACGTGGTCTCCGACCGAGGTGTACAATTTGCCTCAAAGTTCTGGAAGAACTTCTGCCTGGCGCTCGGGGTTAAAGTGAACCTGTTCTCTGCTTTCCACCATCAGTCAAACGGGCAGACGGAGAGAACTAATCAGACCCTAGAGCAATACCTACGCTGTTTCAGCTCCCACCTGCAGGATGACTGGCTTGATCATCTCCCCACGGCCGAGTTCGCCTACAACAATGCTGAGCACAGCTCAACCAAGCACAGCCCCTTCTTTGCTAACACAGGTTCACACCCGGTGTTCATTCCCCACCTACCCGTTGCCCCCACCCTCCCAGCAGTGGCCGAACGCCTAACAACCCTACAGGAGGCACAAGAGAACATTATAGACAACCTCCAGCTTGCCCAGAGGCGCTTTAAACAGGGAGCAGACAGACGTCGCAAACCCACCCCGGGTTTCCATGTGGGAGACAAGGTATGGCTGTCCACCAGGAACTTCAGATTGAAGGTCCCCTCCAAAAAATTTGCCCAAAGATACATGGGTCCGTTCCGGATCACCGCACAAATCAACGAGGTCACGTTCCGGCTCGACCTTCCGGACTCCATTAGGGTGCACCCTGTCTTCCATTGCTCTCTCCTCAAGCCATACGTGGAGAACACCTTCACAGGCCGCCACTCGCCCCCACCACCACCCGTGAGGGTACAGGGTGAAGAAGAATACGTTGTCGCAAAGATCCTCGACTCCAGGATCCACCGGGGAAGACTACAATACCTAATTGGGTGGGAGCCAGAAGAGAATGTCCACGCCCCCAGACTGGTAAAAGAGTTCCACCAACGGCACCCCGGTAAGCCTGCCCCTGCGGTGCCCGGAGGTCACCTTGGAAGGGGGGGGGAGTACTGTCGGGATTCAAACCCGTGACCAGCCACATCCCAGGCAGTAGCCCTGCTTACTAGGCTACCATCCTCTCTGGACATTCCTCCCTGAAACCTATTAGTTAACCTCAGTCTTGCCAAGCCTTGCTCATCACCCTTGATTCCCCACACCTGGTACTTCCCTATATAAGTCCAGCCCCTTGCACTCTAGCTTGCTGATTATTGAGCTCCTGAGCCTTGATCAAGCTTCTCCTCATCTGTTGCTCTTGCTACTGCTGGAAGTCCACTGCTGACCAGGAATTGCCTACCGACTACTCTTCTGCCTTATCCCTACCTACTGAACTGCTACCACCGTTGCCATCCGGATTGTCTGACCACGCTTACTGCCGCCTGCCCTGACCCACCGCCTGCCTACCGACTACTCTTCTGCCTTATCCCTACCTACTGAACTGCTACCACCGTTGCCATCCGGATTGTCTGACCACGCTTACTACCTGCCTGCGGTCCTTGCCACTGGGCTCCACTCCTACCTCCAGCCAGCGGTCCTCTGACACAGGTGAGCCTGTAGGACTGTTACACGAGGGGACATCCTCTGCGTCTGGAGGAAAGAAGGTTTGTACACAAACATAGAAGAGGATTCTTTACGGTAAGAGCAGTGAGACTATGGAACTCTCTGCCTGAGGAGGTGGTGATGGTGAGTACAATAAAGGAATTCAAGAGGGGCCTGGATGTATTTCTGGAGTGTAATAATATTACAGGATATAGCTACTAGAGAGGGGTCGTTGATCCAGGGAGTTATTCTGATTGCCTGATTGGAGTCGGGAAGGAAGTTTATAGTCCCCTAAAGTGGGGAAAATTGGCTTCTACCTCACAGGGGTTTTTTGCCTTCTTCTGGATCAACTTGCAGGATAACAGGCCGAACTGGATGGACAAATGTCTTTTTTCGGCCTTATGTACTATGTTACTATGTAACTATATATATATATATATATATATATATATATATATATATTTAAAAGGAAATAAGATACAATAAAATAAAAATGACAAGCCACAACTACTGTGGATATATATGTGACACTTCAGCTACACTAGAGGAGTTATATAATTGATAGCTTATCACATACATGGCAAAATGTGGACTATAAACAGTATAATGCTAATGATGGATTTCTATATTACTCTTATTATGTATACATAATGTATATCATTATACCAAAAATGTCATAGATAGCATTGATTATAAAGTTGTACATGTGATAGATCAAATAATCCAGGATGGTATGGTCTGTAATTGATGTCCGTCACATGTACAGTAAGATCAATATTATTGTTCAATTAATAATTTCTGTGTTTATCACCAAAATCGCACATATGTAAAAGTAAAGATATAATTGAACTTATCGCTGATATCGCACATATATGAGCATGAGGGTACAAGTATTATCTTATGAATAAGATTTGAAACTCTGTAACTAGGGTTAAGCGAACCCGAACTGTAAAGTTCGGGTTCGTACCGAACTTTACGGTGTTCGGCACTTTTCAGTAAAAGTTCGGGTTCGGTGTTCGGGTAATATTAATATACCATCGGATCTGAGTTTTCTCCAATCCGTTGGTATATTTTAACTTGAAGCGTCCCCATATCACGATCGGCGTAACTGTCACATACGTGACACGGAGGGAGGAAAAGAGGGAGGCCCTGCCCTAGTGAGAGGGAAGGTGGTGACCCCTGACTCACCTTGCGTCTGGCACCTGGCTGCCCTGTCGTCCCTAGACGGGTTCCTCACCCGTACGCCGATCACGTGCCTAAAACCCTGGCTTTCCCTAGGATGAGCCCTAGATAGTGAACAGGGCGGTGGGAACACTAGTCCGCACCACTAGCTCTAGAGGAAAACACCAAGGGGAGGACAGACAATACAAACTAAACATATAATCCCAGGTGGGCAACAACAGGAGACAACAAAAGCCCAACAGGGATCCGGAGGGAAGCACTCTGGAACAACAACCAGGATTCACAGCTCCAGTGGGTCAGTATAGATGTCCAGGCAGGAAGCTCTATAACTGGCAACAAGAGAAGTGTGAGAGGAGAATATAAGGAGTTTGGGAGTGGCAGACAAGAAACAGCTGAGGAGGAGAAGCTACGGATCCCTGAGTGAGACAAAAAGGATAGCAAGGCAAACACAGAAAACAAACACTAAGAAACACCGTGATCTTTAGACATAGAGCGCGCAGCCACCCGCTGCGACTTCCTGACCCCGGGTATAACGGAGTCAGACGTGGCTCTTGACACCCTCGTGACAGTACCCCCCCTTTCACGAGGGGCCTCCGGACACTCAGGACCAGGTCTCTCCGGATGAGAGACATGGAAAGCCTGAATCAACCTGTTGGCGTTTACCTCTGACGCTGGAACCCACATTCTTTCCTCGGGACCGTAACCCCTCCAATGCACCAGATACTGAAGAGAGCGGCGGACCCGACGAGAATCAACAATTCTGGATATTTGAAACTCCAGATTACCATCCACAACAACAGGAGGAGGTGGCAGCGGTGATGGTTCTAGAGGTGGAACATACTTCTTGAGCAACGACTTATGGAAGACGTTATGGATCTTAAAAGTCTGAGGTAGCTCCAGGCGAAAAGCCACAGGGTTAATGACGGCTACAATTTTATAAGGACCAATGAACCTAGGACCCAGTTTCCAAGAGGGAACCTTCAACTTAATATTCCTAGTAGACAACCACACATAGTCATTCACTCCTAGGTCCGGACCTGGCGACCGTTTCTTATCGGCCATGCATTTGTATTTACCACTCATATTTTTCAAGTTAGCTTGCACCTTCTGCCATACCGATGAAAGAGATGAAGAAAACCGTTCCTCTTCGGGAACCCCAGAAGACCCCCCCTCTTTGAAAGTACAAAATTGGGGATGAAAACCGTATGCACCAAGAAATGGTGACTTGCCAGTGGATTCCTGACGGCGATTATTTATGGCAAACTCGGCTAACGGTAAATATGATGACCACACCTCTTGGTTTTCAGACGCAAAACACCTTAAATATGTTTCTAGGTTTTGGTTGGTACGCTCAGTCTGTCCATTCGACTGAGGATGGAAAGCTGAGGAAAAGGATAAGTGTACCCCTAAACGGGTACAAAAAGCTTTCCAAAACTTAGAAATAAACTGGGTTCCCCGATCCGAAACCACATCGGAAGGGACCCCGTGAAGCTTCACGATTTCACTGATAAACACCTGAGCAAGAGTCTTAGCATTAGGAAGTGCGGGTAGCGCAATAAAGTGTACCATTTTGCTAAACCTGTCTACTACTACCAAGATAACTGTTTTACCCGCAGACAAAGGTAAGTCAGTGATGAAATCCATTGATAGATGTGTCCATGGTCTATTGGGGATGAAAAGTGGCAATAAAGACCCTGCTGGACGTGTATGAGAGACTTTCGCGCGTGCACAAGTAGAACAAGTAGACACGAAATCTATTACATCCTGACGCAACCTTGGCCACCAAAAACGACGAGACAATAGCTCCAAGGTTGCTTTACTACCTGGGTGCCCAGCAAGTGCCGAATTATGATGTTCCTTCAATAACTCAAGACGCAGGTTTAACGGTACAAACAATTTCTCTGAGGGGCAAGAGGCCGGGGCGTCCCCCTGGGCCTCTAACACCTTTCCCTCTAGAACAGAGTGTACAGCCGAGACAACCACTCCTCTTTGTAAAATAGGTACCGGATCACTAACATTACCCCCTCCAGGGAAACTACGGGACAATGCGTCTGCCTTGGTATTTTTTGCCCCAGGACGATAGGTGATTACAAAGTTAAATCTGGTAAAGAATAGCGACCACCTAGCTTGTCTAGGGGTGAGACGCTTAGCCGATTCTAGGTACAGAAGGTTTTTGTGATCCGTAATTACCGTGACGGGGTGGATTGCTCCCTCTAAGAAGTGATGCCACTCTTCAAACGCCAGTTTAATCGCCAACAGTTCCCTATTTCCAATATCATAGTTCTTTTCTGCTGCAGATAATTTTTTGGAAAAGAAAGCGCAAGGACGCCAATTGCCAGGAGACGGACCCTGAGACAATACAGCCCCCACTCCCACCTCCGACGCATCAACTTCAACAATAAAAGGCTGGGAGACATCAGGTTGAATTAGGACAGGTGCCGAGGTAAATCTCTCTTTTAGAGAGGAAAATGCAATTTTAGCGGCGTCAGACCATTTAGAAAAATCAGTCCCCTTCCTAGTCATGTCAGTAAGGGGTTTAACGATCACTGAATAATTTTTATAAACTTTCTGTAGAAATTTGCGAAACCCAAAAACTGTTGTAGAGCTTTAAGGTTCTCAGGAAGATCCCAATCTAAAATTGCCTGGACCTTCCCAGGATCCATACGGAAACCTGAAGCAGATAATAGATATCCCAGGAATTGTATTTCCTGAACGGCGAAGACACATTTTTCAATTTTCGCATATAATTTATTCGTCCGTAGGACCTGCAGTACTTGCCTGACATGTACTTCATGTGTTTTCAGATCAGCCGAATAAATTAAGATATCATCTAGGTATATGACTACAAACCTGCCGATGAGATGACTAAAAATATCATTAACGAAATGTTGGAAGACAGCAGGGGCATTGGTCAGACCGAAGGGCATGACTAAATTTTCGTAATGCCCCTCAGGGGTGTTAAAAGCTGTCTTCCACTCATCCCCTTCCTTGATACGAATCAGATTGTAGGCCCCCCTAAGATCAAGTTTGGAGAACCACCTAGCACCCGCAATCTGATTAAAAAGGTCAGGAATTAGAGGAAGAGGGTATGGGTCTCGGACGGTTATCCGGTTTAGCTCACGGAAATCTAGGCAAGGACGCAGGCCCCCATCTTTCTTTTTAACAAAGAAAAACCCTGCAGCCACGGGTGAAGAAGAGGGTCTGATGTGTCCCTTGGCCAGACTCTCGGAGATATAATCTTTCATGGCTTGTCTCTCGGGACCCGAAAGATTATACAACCTGGACTTGGGTAATTTTGCACCGGGAATCAGGTTAACCGGGCAATCATAAGGACGATGAGGTGGTAGCTTCTGACAACCCTTTTCAGAAAAAACGTCCTCAAAGTCCGAAATAAATGTAGGTAGGGAAGCTATGGAGGCGATTAAGCAATTGTTATTTAAGCAATTCTCTCTGCAATGCTCACTCCACTCCAATATCTCCCTGGCCTGCCAATCCACCACTGGATTGTGCGCTACCAACCAGGGAAGACCCAATACCACAGGAGAGGGAAGGCCCTCCAGAACGTAACATGAAAGACGCTCCTTATGGTGGTCCCCTACCCGAAGATGTAAGTTATGGACAACGTGAGTGAGGTTTCTCTGAGACAGAGGAGCAGAGTCAATAGCGAATATGGGAATGGGTCTCTGCAGCGTACAGAGAGACAAACCCATAGTGCGGGCAAAATGGGCATCTATCAAATTTACCCCTGCACCACTGTCTAGAAAAAAAGAAATAGACTCCGTCTTAACACCAAAAACAATAACCGCTGGCAACACAAATTGAGATGTTCGTATGGAGGAAACGTATACCCCCCGGCTGACATCCTCCGCACAGCCTGGGGTTAGTAGTTTTCCGACGGTCTTTTGTTTTTGGGAAAGGAGGGACAGACATTAATGAAATGACCCTTCCTCCCACAGAAAAAACAAGCCCCCCACCTACGGCGAACCTCAGGAGGACGGACCTGACGAGAAGTTCCTCCTAGCTGCATAGGCTCATCCAAGTCCGTACAGACTAACTGCTGCTTGGGAGAGGTTACCGATTGCTCAGGAATTTTCGATCTCTCCCTAAGACGTCTATCTATCCTGATAGAGAGGGACATAACAGCATCAAGGGAAAGGGGGGTCTCATACAGCGCCAGCGCATCCTTAACCCTTTCAGATAACCCAGAGCAGAACTGACTCCTGAGAGCCGGGTCGTTCCACTGAGTATCCGTAGCCCACCTGCGGAACTCTGAGCAATATTCCTCTGCTGGCCGCTCTCCCTGTAGGAGTCTCCGTAACTTCGACTCAGCCAGGGCGACACGGTCAGGGTCATCATATATGAGACCCAAAGCCCCAAAAAATCCCTCCACTGACCGGAGAGCCTGGGAACCAGGGGGTAACGAGAACGCCCAGGATTGCGGGTCCCCCTGAAGCAGGGAAATAACAATCCCCACCCGCTGTTCTTCATTACCTGAGGAGTAAGGGCGCAGCTTAAAATATAATTTGCAGGCCTCACGGAACAACACAAATTTGTCCCTTCCCCCAGAGAATCTGTCAGGAAGAACAACCTTGGGTTCTGTAACAACCTGGTTACCCATAGCAACCGCTGGGCTTACGGTCTGCTGCATTTGCTGCTGCTGTTGGAGGACAGACGCCTTCAATCCTGCCACCTCCAAAGACAGGCCTTGAAGCTGTTTTGCCAAAGCAGCAATAGGATCCATATTGGATTCTAAGTAGAGAAAAAAAAATTAAATATATATTTTTTTTTTTTTCTCAAAAAATAAGGGCCAGTTATAATATCACGATCGGCGTAACTGTCACATACGTGACACGGAGGGAGGAAAAGAGGGAGGCCCTGCCCTAGTGAGAGGGAAGGTGGTGACCCCTGACTCACCTTGCGTCTGGCACCTGGCTGCCCTGTCGTCCCTAGACGGGTTCCTCACCCGTACGCCGATCACGTGCCTAAAACCCTGGCTTTCCCTAGGATGAGCCCTAGATAGTGAACAGGGCGGTGGGAACACTAGTCCGCACCACTAGCTCTAGAGGAAAACACCAAGGGGAGGACAGACAATACAAACTAAACATATAATCCCAGGTGGGCAACAACAGGAGACAACAAAAGCCCAACAGGGATCCGGAGGGAAGCACTCTGGAACAACAACCAGGATTCACAGCTCCAGTGGGTCAGTATAGATGTCCAGGCAGGAAGCTCTATAACTGGCAACAAGAGAAGTGTGAGAGGAGAATATAAGGAGTTTGGGAGTGGCAGACAAGAAACAGCTGAGGAGGAGAAGCTACGGATCCCTGAGTGAGACAAAAAGGATAGCAAGGCAAACACAGAAAACAAACACTAAGAAACACCGTGATCTTTAGACATAGAGCGCGCAGCCACCCGCTGCGACTTCCTGACCCCGGGTATAACGGAGTCAGACGTGGCTCTTGACACCCTCGTGACACCCCATCACTATGGGAATGCTTCCATTAATAAAAACAAGGCTGCTGAGTTTGGCATGGAAGAAAAGAGAATTGAAAATATTATCTGAATTCCATAGTTAATCTTACTGCAAGTTATTGTCGCGGTGGGGAGTTGGCGGAACCCCCCACTGTACAATCGTGAAAACTCAGATCTGAAAAAGCTAATACTATTATTTTCCGTTATAACGGAAAATAATAAAGTGAAGTTCGGGTCCCCATTGACTTCAATGGGGTTTGGGTTCGGGTCCAAGTTCGGGTTCCGAACCCGAACTTTTTTTTAAAGTTCGGCCGACCTCCCGGAACATCTAGGCGTTCGCTAAACTCTATTTGTCTTAGAGGAAAGTGCTATTGTCCCCACCTTCCAGAAGCCTTCTGTCCCCTTAGCCCACCTGGAACATCTCTGTAAATATTCAGAAACTTCCCCAGTCACCAAAAAGTATAACAAAGGACGGTAGAAGACTGTGTGGGGTCATGTTAGAGCCTCACTACCTGACATCTGCCTGTCACAGAGCACAGCTCTTACACCACAAGGAGAAGAGCCTGCTTTCTCTAAAAGCATGGCTAGAGGACATTTAAAAAAAAATTGCAAAGGGAACAAAAAAACTATACAGTAGGTTTGGTTTTTGTAAGAATACTGTACATTGGTACACTGAAAAATAAACAATAGTTACCTAGAAATTTTGGGTGGAAATACTGTTTAAAGGTTGGGAATAAATGATGAAGATATAGCAGGACACAGGGTTCCATCATATGTTTTCATTGTGTTTCCATTGTGGAGCACTAAGTGCTATTGTGGCTGAATAATGTATTTATTGTGATCCATAGATGCATTGTTCGTCTATATGTACTGTACATTAATGGACTTTTAGGGTAGTGTCTAATGCAAATAGTAATGCAATCAATGTACACTGAGGATTGTATGAGGAACCGATGCAATTTCACAGAGTTATGATCGCTATCACAACCTTTATGTTTGTTGAGGTGCAAGCGCCGATCAAGCAGGCAATAATCGATAAGGGACTGTTCCTTCCTGATAACTGCTTGCTCGTCAGTGGAAGAAAGAGCAGCATTTACATGCAGCAATCATCTCTACAAGCGATCGCTGCTGCCATGAGGTTGAGGTTACATGCACCGGCCAAGCAGGCAATTATCGGGAAGGGATCTGAAAACTGTCTGCTTGTCAGTGAAGGTAAGACCTGCATTTACATGCAGCAATCATCTCTACTGTACTGAGATGTGGCAGTAGCCATTACTCATTCTCATAGAGATTCTATATTTTTGGCCAGCAGATTATTCTTCACACAGCACAGATCTGCTGTCCAGAAACAATGATTTAGGTGTCTGCAGAAATGATCATTTCACCCTATGAACAAGCATTTGTGTGATCAGCAGCACCTTTACACAGGTCAGTTATCGTGAACGAACAATTGCCCTCTGTAGAGTTCCCCTTTGGAGGTTCCTCCATCAGGTCCACATTCCAACAGGTCTCCTCTGATCATGTAAGGCATGAACTCTGTGTTCTTTTTATATGCACATTTGTATGGAATAAAACCTATACCAAAGAGCACCAGGGAAAACAAACGGACATATTCAAAGGAAATTAGCACTGATAAAGGCTAAGCTTGGGAGCCATGCAGGGGTGCTGTCTGACAAGCATTTCCTCTTAGTAAGGGCTCATGCACAAGACCGTATGTATTTTGTGTTCTGCAAAAAACGGATCCACAAAAAATACGGATGTGACCGTGTGCATTCTATATTTTGCAAAACGGAACAGCTGGCCCCTACTAAAACAGTACTATCCTTCTCCGTAATGCGGACAATAATAGGACATGTTCTATTTTTTTGCGGAATGGAAATACGGACATACGGAAACGGAATGCACACGGAGAAACTTCCTGTTTTTTGTTTTTTTTTGCGGACCCGTTGAAATGAACGGTAATGAACCGCAAAAAAAATGGAACGGACACGGAATGAAAATACGTTTGTGTGCATGAGCCCTAAATGTGCTGCTGGAGGACAAATGTTCCATATATTCTACCTATACAAGGGTCTTCCACTATGTTTCTCTGTCCCTGAAGTGGAAAGCCAGCAGAGAACATAGCAACAAAAAGCAGGATATTTACAGCAGTAATGCTTTTATTTAGAGCTTTCATTTTACAACTTCCCTTGGTGACAGTCACAGCATATTTTGACAGTTTTTACTGCCTTTAAACTTAATGAATAATTTTTCAATGTCAAAAACTGTAAGTCTAGTAATTGTACATTGCTACATTAGTTAAGTTTAAAAGTTCTAAACTGCCACCTAGTGTTCACTAGATATTACAAGAGAAGTGAATGCCATTTAGTACAGTCTGTGGAATAAGTCGTTTCTGGTGAAACAATGTGAATCTTCATCATATAATTGAAACATTTCAGACCACAAATGCTTACAAGTGCTGCGCTGTCCTAAAATGTAGTAAAAGAGCTGAGTGGTCCATTTAAAGTACCTATAAAAAGCATCCCCTTTCTTTACACTTTTTGGAGAATATATTACTAGTGTTATAACACTACACAAAGAAAATAAAATTTCAATATAACAAAAGGAACCAGTGGTTTTGACAATGTTAAAATGCTGACAACACTAGATAGAACAGAGCAGTACAAACATACCTTTTGTGTAGCTTTTATTATCAGGAGTAGTGTAAATATGAAGTTTTATTTTGCTATTGTAAGTGCTCAGAAAGTGGAGCTTCACTGTAAACTGCTCTCTGCACTCAGCTGCTTCACAGCCCTTCCCCTGTGCTCTGAGTACCAGCTGTAGTCATCTCCTGTAGAGCTGACCTTACAGTTCGCCCGGTAGTCGTTTCGCGGCAAACTTTACGCATTCCCGATTCGCCGAACATGCTAACATATGGCGATATTCGCACACACCATAATTTTTTGCATAGCGCCGAATTTTGACCCATGACACAACCATCAGGTTGGACAGGACAGCCAATTGAGACGTTTCAACACATGGACACACCCCCAACCCTATAACAGAACCAGATCTGGCAGCCATTTTACATTATGGGCCAGATTTATCATGACTCTGACAGCTCACTCCACTTTCACATATGGCTAAAGTCAGTTTTAGCCAAGTCAGATTTATGATCAGCCCTTTAAGACTGTAATGAATGTGGTTTTCACGGTAGCAGTTTATCCGTCAGTAAGCAGCTTTACAAAAGTCGCACGTCTTTACGAAAAAGTCGCATGTTCTATTAAAAAGTCTCATAAGATAAGCATGGTCCTCACTGGAGTGATGATGCACATTTTTTTGCAACTTTTTTGCGACTTTTTAAATAGTCGCAATAGTAAATCTGTCTAGAGATTAATTTACATAAGAAAACACGCCCACTTTCAGAAAACTGCCAAGCATAGTGCAGAGCAGAAAATTTGTTGAGCAGTTTTAGCGATTGCGCTTTTTCACTCCATTATTCTGACTTGAGCTAATGATACATCTTGCCCTTTGTGTTTTGCCAGTGTAGGAAGAGGTTGCATTTTGGAGCAGGGACAGTTAGGGACACTAAACGCTAGCTAATAGGGCCACAAAAGTCCTTTTAAGGACTGGTATAGGTGTGATATCGATAGGTGTGATATAGAGGTGTGTGATATACTTATAATATACTTTCTAACATAGAAAGTATATTATAGTGTATTTGTATTGTGCAGCAGTTGATTGCAGTTCTGCTGCGATACCGCAGCTATATAGAAGGACAAACGCTATTGGAGTTACTAATTGCAACAACTGTGATATACAAACCGGATTCCAAAAAAGTTGGGACACTATACAAATCGTGAATAAAAACTGAATGCAATGATGTGGAGGTGCCAACTTCTAATATTTTATTCAGAATAAAACAAAATCACGGAACAAAAGTTTAAACTGAGAAAATGTACCATTTTAAGGGAAAAATATGTTGAATCAGAATTTCATGGTGTCAACAAATCCCAAAAAAGTTGGGACAAGGCCATTTTCACCACTGTGTGGCATCTCCCCTTCTTCTTACAACACTCAACAGACGTCTGGGGACCGAGGAGACCAATTTCTCAAGTTTAGAAATAGGAATGCTCTCCCATTCTTGTCTAATACAGGCCTCTAACTGTTCAATCGTCTTGGGCCTTCTTTGTTGCACCTTCCTCTTTATGATGCGCCAATGTTCTCTATAGGTGAAAAATCTGGACTGCAGACTGGTCATTTCAGTACCCGG
The DNA here is from genome assembly GCF_014858855.1 of Bufo gargarizans. Classification (NCBI taxonomy): domain Eukaryota; kingdom Metazoa; phylum Chordata; class Amphibia; order Anura; family Bufonidae; genus Bufo; species Bufo gargarizans. The sequence continues at coordinate 390,848,083 of NC_058084.1, read as the reverse complement.
ATCCTTCTCCTACGCAGCCATGATGTTGTGATTGATGCAGAATGTGGTCTGGCATTATCTTGTTGAAAAATGCAGGGTCTTCCCTGAAAAAGATGACATCTGGATGGGAGCATATGTTGTTCTAGAACCTGAATATATTTTTCTGCATTGATGGTGCCTTTCCAGACATGCAAGCTGCCCATGCCACACGCACTCATGCAACCCCATACCATCAGAGATGCAGGCTTCTGAACTGAGCGTTGATAACAACTTGGGTTGTCCTTGTCCTCTTTGGTCCGGATGACATGGCGTCCCAGATTTCCAAAAAGAACTTTGAATCGTGACTCGTCTGACCACAGAACAGTCTTCCATTTTGCCACACTCCATTTTAAATGATCCCTGGCCCAGTGAAAACGCCTGAGCTTGTGGATCTTGCTTAGAAATGGCTTCTTCTTTGCACTGTAGAGTTTCAGCTGGCAACGGCGGATGGCACGGTGGATTGTGTTCACTGACAATGGTTTCTGGAAGTATTCCTGAGCCCATTCTGTAATTTCCTTTACAGTAGCATTCCTGTTTGTGGTGCAGTGTCGTTTAAGGGCCCGGAGATCACGGGCATCCAGTATGGTTTTACAGCCTTGACCCTTACGCACAGAGATTGCTCCAGATTCTCTGAATCTTCGGATGATGTTATGCACAGTTGATGATGATAGATGCAAAGTCTTTGCAATTTTTCGCTGGGTAACACCTTTGTGATATTGCTCCACTATCTTTCTGCGCAACATTGTGGGAATTGGTGATCCTCTACCCATCTTGGCTTCTGAGAGACACTGCCACTCTGAGAAGCTCTTTTTATACCCAATCATGTTGCCAATTGACCTAATTAGTGTTAATTGGTCTTCCAGCTCTTCGTTATGCTCAAATTTACCTTTTCCAGCCTCTTATTGCTACTTGTCCCAATTTTTTTGGGATTTGTTGACACCGTGAAAATTTGAATCAACATATTTTTCCATTAAAATGATACATTTACTCGGATTAAACGTTTGATCTGTCATCTACGTTCTATTACAAATAAAATATTGACATTTGCCATCTCCACATCATCGCATTCAGTTTTTATTCACAATTTGTTTAGTGTCCCAACTTTTTTGGAATCCGGTTTGTACCTGTTGCCCCCAAAAAAAACTACTTGAGGGCTGCGATATACCTTCTTCCACAAAATACTGATTGAGGGGTGCCATATACCTTCTTCCACAAAATACTAATTAAGGGATGCTATTGCTATATACTTTCTTCCACCAAATACTGGTGCTATATACCTGTTTCCGCCAAATACTAATTGACGGGTGCCATATACCTTCTTACACAAAATACTGATTGAGGGGTGCTATTGCTATATACCTTCTTTCAACAAATACTGATTGAGGGATGCTATACACCTGCTTCCCCAAAAACTGATTAAGGGGTGTCATATACCTTCTTCAACAAAATCCTGATTGAGGGGTGCTATATACCTGTTTCTGACAAATACTGATTGAGGGGTGCTATATACCTTCTTCCACAAAATACTGATTAAGGGCTGCGATACACCTGCTTCCACTAATTGAGGGGTGCTACATAATTTTTTCCACCAAATACTTATTGAGGGCTGCGATACACCTGCTTCCACAAAATACTGATTGAGAGGGGCCATATACCTGTTTCCGCCAAATACTGATTGAGGGGTTTTATATACCAGTTTCCGCCAAATACCGATTGAGGGGTGCTATATACCTTCTTCCACAAAATACTGATTGAGGGGTGCTATTGCTATATACCTTCTTTCATCAAATACTGATTGAGGGCTGCGATACACCTGCTTCAACAAAATACTGATTTAGGGGTGCCATATAACTGTTTTCGCCAAATACTGATTGAGGGGTGCTATATACGGTACCTGTTTCCGCCAAATTCTGATTGAGGGGTGCTGCATACCTGTTTCCGCCAAATACTGAATGAGGGTGCTATATAGCAGTTTCCGCAAAATACTGACTGAAAGGTCTTATTGCTATATACCTTCTTCCACCAATTACTGATTGAGGGCTGTGATACACTTGATTCCACAAAATACTGATTGAGGGGTGCCATAGTTGTTTCTGCTAAATACCGATAGAGGGGTTCTATATACATGTTTCCGCCAAATACTGATTAAGGAGTGCCATATGCCTTCTTCCACCAAATTCTGATTGATGGCTGCGATACACCTGCTTCCACAAAATTCTGATTGAGGGGTGCATGTAACTGTTTCTGCCAAATACTGATTAAGGGGTGCTATAAACCTGTTTCTGGCAAATACTGATTGAGGGGTGCCATATACCTTCTTCCACTAAATACTGATTGAGGTTCTATTGCTATATACCTTCTTCCACAAAATACTGATTGAGAGCTGCGATATACATTCTTCCACAAAATACTGATTGAGGGGTCCAATATACCTGTTTCCGCCAAATACTGATTGAGGGGTTCTATATACCTGTTTCCACCAAATACTGATTGAGGGGTGACATATACCTTCTTCCACAAAATTCTGATTGAAGGGTGCTATTGCTATATACCTTCTTCCACCAAATACTGATTGAGGGCTGCGATACACCAGATTCCACAATATACCTGTTTCCGCCAAATAATGATTGAGGGGTGCCATATACCTTCTTCCACCAAATTATGATTGAGGGGTGCTATGTACCTGTTTCTGCCAAATACTGATTGAGGGGTGCTGTATGCCTTCCACAAACTACTGATTGAGGGGGGCTATTGCTATATACATTTTACCACCAAATACTGATTGAGGGCTGCGATACACCTGCTTCCACAAAATACTGATTGAGAGGTGCCATATACCTGTTTTCGCCAAATGCTGATTGAAGGGTGCTATATATGGTAACTGTTTCCGACAAATTCTGATTCAGGGGTGCTGTAAACCTGTTTCCGCCAAAAGCTGATTGCGGGGTGCTATATACCAGTTTCCGCCAAATACTGACTGAGGGATGCTATATACCTTCTTCCACTAAATATTGATTGAGAGGTGCAATTGCTATATGCCTTCTTCCACCAAATACTGATTGAGGGCTTCTATATACCTGTTTCTACCAAATACTGATTGTGGGGTGCTATACACCAGTTTCTGCCAAATACTGACTGAGGGGTGCTATATACCTCCTTCCACAAAGTACTGATTGAGGGGTGCTATTGCTATATACCTTCTTCCATCAAATACGTATTGAAAGCTGTGATACACCCGCTTCCACAAAATACTGATTGAGGGGTGCCATATACTTGTTTCCGCCAAATACTGATAGAGGGGTGCTATATATATATATGTTTCCGCCAAATACTGATTGAGGGGTGCTATATACCTGTTTCCGCCAAATACTGATTAAGGAGTGCCATATACCTTCTTCCACCAAATACTGATTGAGGGCTGCGATACACCTGCTTCCACAAAATACTGATTGAGGGGTGCCATATACCTGTTTTCGCCAAATACTGATTGAGGGGTGCTATATACGGTAACTGTTTCCACCAAATTCTGATTCAGGGGTGCTGTAAACCTGTTTCCGCCAAAAGCTGATTGCGGGGTGCTATATACTAGTTTCCGCCAAATACTGACTGAGGGGTGCTATATACCTTCTTCCACTAAATACTGATTGAGAGGTGCTATTGCTATATACCTTCTTCCACCAAATCCTGATTGAGGGCTGCGATACACCTGCTTTCACAAAATACTGATTGAGAGGTGCCATATACCTGTTTCTGCCAAATACTGATTGAGGGGTGCTATGTACCTGTTTCCACCAAATACTGATTAAGGGCTCGATATAACTTCTTCCACAAATACTGCTCTTCTCTACGGACTTAGTGTAAAGCCCATGCCCTTGCTTTGGACTGCAAATTGCGGTCTGCAATGCACGGGCACCATGCGTGGAGCAGACCCACTTGAATGGGTCTGCTATCCCTCAGTTCCGCAAAAAGATAGAGCATGTTCTATATTTTTGCGGTGCAGAGGCACAGAACGGAACTCCAGGAAGCACTCCATAGTAGTGTTCCGTTCCGTCCTTCCGTTCCGCATCTCCGGATTTGTGGACCCATTGAAGTGAATGAGTCCGCATCCTTGATGCAGAATGCACACAGAACGGTGCCCGTGTATTGAGGTTCCGCCAAATACTGATTGAGGGGTGCTATATAACATATTCCACCAAATACTGATTGAGGGCTGCAATACACCTGCTTCCACAAAATACTGATTAAGGGGTTCCATATACCTGTTTCCACCAAATACTGTTTGAGGAGTGCTATATACCTGTTTCCGCCAAAAACTGATTGAGGGGTGACATATACCTTCTTCCACAAAATCCTGATTGAGGGGTGCTATATACCTGTTTCTGCCAAATACTGATTGAGTGGTGCTATATACCCGTTTCTGCCAAATACTGATTGAGGGGTTCTATATACCTGCTTCCACAAAATACTGATTGAGGGGTGCCATATACCTGTTTTCACCAAATACTCATTGAGGGGTGCTATTTGCAAGTTTCTGCCAAATACTGATTGAGGGGTGCTATATACCTTCTTCCATAAAATACTGGTTGAGAGGTGCTATTGCTATATACCTTCTTCCACCAAATACTGATTGAGGGCTGCGATACACCTGCTTCCACAAAATACTAATTGAGGGGTGCCATATACCTGTTTCCGCCAAATACTGATTGAGGGGTGCTATATACCTGTTTCCGCCAAATACTGATTGAGGGGTGACATTAACCTTCTTCCACTAAATACTGAATGAGGGCTGTGATACACCTAATTTCACAATATACTGATTGAGAGGTGCCATATACCTGTTTCCGCCAAATAATGATTGATGGGTGCTATTTACCAGTTTCTGCCAAATACTGATTGAGGAGTGCTATATACCTTCTTCCACAAAATACTGATTGAAAAGTGCTATTGCTATATACCTTCTTCCACCAATTACTGATTGAGGGGTGCTATATACCTTCTTCCACAAAATACTGATTGAGGGGTGCTATTGCTATATACTTTTTACCACCAAATACTGATTGAGGGCTGTGATACACCTGCTTCCACAAAATACTGATTGAGGGGTGCCATATACCTGTTTTCTCCAAATACTGATTGAGGGATGCTATATACCTTCTTCCATAAAATACTGATTAAAAGGTGCTATTGCTATATATCTTGTTCCACCAATTACTTATTGAGGGCTGTGATACACCTGCTTCCATAAAATACTGATTGAGGGGTGCTATATACCTGTTTCTGCCAAATACTGATTGAGGGGTGCCATATAACTTCTTCCACAAAATACTGATTGAGGGGTGCCATGTACCTGTTACTGCCAAATACTGATTGAGGGGTGCCATGTACCTGTTTCCGCCAAATACTGATTGAGGGGTGCCATATACCTTCTTCCATTGAATACGGATTGAGAAGTGCTATTGCTATATACCTTCTTCAACCAAATACTGATTAAGGACTGCAATACACCTGCTTCCACAAAATACTGATTGAGGGGTGCCATATACATGTTTCCACCAAATACTGATTGAGGGGTGCTATATATCTGTTTCCCCAAATACTGATTGAGGGGTGCCATATACCTCCTTCCACTAGATACTGATTGAGGGGTGCTATTGCTATATACCCTCTTCCACCAAATACTTATTGAGGGCTGCGATACACCTGCTTTCACAAAATACTGATTGAGAGGTGCCATATACCTGTTTCTGCCAAATACTGATTGAGGGGTGCTATGTACCTGTTTCCTCCAAATACTGATTAAGGGCTCGATATAACTTCTTCCACAAATACTGCTCTTCTCTACGGACTTAGTGTAAAGCCCATGCCCTTGCTGTGGACTTCAAATTGCGGTCTGCAATGCACAGGCACCATGCGTGGAGCAGCCGCATGGGGATTGTGGACCCATTCACTTGAATGGGTCTGCTATCCCTCAGTTCTGCAAAAGATAAAGCATGTTCTATATTTTTGCGGTGCAGAGGCACGGAACGGAACCCCAGGAAGCACTCCATAGTAGGGTTCCGTTCCGTCTTTCCGTTCCGCATCTCCGGATTTGTGGACCCATTGAAGTGAATGAGTCTGCATCCTTGATGCAGAATGCACACAGAATGGTGCCCGTGTATTGTGGATCAGTAAATGTGGTCCACAATACAACATCGGGCCGCACACGTTCGTGTGAACGAGCCCTTAGGCAGAGGGTCATTTAGAAAATGACAGGCAGAGGAAGAGGCAGACCGTTCCGCAGGGATGGTAGGGGTCGGGCAAGTGCACCAGGCCAGAGCCTAAGTGGGAAGTTGGAGAAGGCGCGTGCAATAACTTTAAAAAGCAAACCAGAGTTGGTTGAGTGGCTCACTCAGCCTTCCGCTTCTGCACCCTCCTCATCCTCTGTATCTGCACTGCACCCTCCTCACTCTCTACTGTGTGCACCCCCAAAGAAACCACCATAGCTCCTCCACTCGAGTCAGAGGAATTATTTTCCCATCCATTCCCAGACCTTACCGATGCGCAGCCATTCTTGGCTTCGGATGAGGAAAAGGAGGTAGCAATGGCCGCCACCCAGCGGTCTGACGACAGTACCCAGATCAGCCCAAGGAGGGTGGTCCCCGCTGTTGCTGCCTGATCCAAGATCTCTAATGTCAGTGGTGAAGGTGATGATGATGACGTGTCGATGGACGTCACGTGGGTGCCCACAATAGAGGAAAAGAAGGGGAGTTCACATGGAGAGACGGAGCAGCAGATAGGGAGGAGAAGGAGGAGAAGCAGGCAGAACTCGCAGTGCACAGGAGGCAAAAAGCAGACTGCAAATATATCTTGAGTGAGCCATCCACCATGCAAGGTCACATCTTGCTCTCCTAGGACGCCGGCACATGGCTCTGCACTGGTGGCTTTTTTTTAAGTGTCAGCTGTTGATAATAGTGTTGCCATGTGTTGCCTGTGCTGTCAACGCATAAGTCGCGGTAAGCCTAATACTCACCTAGGGAACAACTCCTGTTGTTCCACGTCCTGCCTTTTCTCCTCTCTCCTCCCATTTGTCCTCCACTCCACCTTCCACCGTGCCGTCGTCACGTTCATCTGGCAGAAGGCAGGCTTCCGTGGCCCAAATGTTTGAGCGTAAAATGTTGATGACGCCGGAAAACCCTCTTGCCCAACGGCTGACAGACTCCATTTAATTTGGCACAAATGGCACACACTACATAATACATGTGGCACAATTCATGACATACTAGATACACCTCTCGCACTTTAAGGGGGATCTTAATTTTGACATTCCAGATTTATTAGATTGTCCTGCCTGTGGGTCCCCGAGAAATAAGCTGTAACTTGTAGGGGAGCTATCCAGTTTGTGTTCAATTAATATGCAGCACTCCCATAGAAGAAATAACCCACTATACAGTTACACTTAAAAGAGTTATTCCAAGGCTGATTTTTAGAATATAATTTTATTTTAAGTACACTTGCATTTTTTATTTGGTCTCCAAATCTAGATTCTCAGCTGATCAGATGATCAAGTAAGGCCGGACTAGAGGTTTACCCTAAGCGTAGGCCTTCATGATGAATTTAAGTGCAAGGGCCTGGTAGGTGTAGGGTTAATGGGAGGCGTAGGGGCGGGATATTAAGGGTGGAGTTAGGGGGGACCTTATATAAGGGGCTTAGCCCGGTGGCCATTTTAGGTCAATTAGTAAAAGCGCCCACCCCCCCTCCCTTTAGTAGATGTGGAGCTAGCAGGCTGTGATGGTAAAGGTTAGGAAGTATGGGGTATGGGGAGGGTTGTATGTTATTATGTTGCGGCAGTCGAGCGGTGGGAGGTCCTCGGAGCTGGTGGAATGGGTTGGTGCTTGAGAATGAGAGGACCTCAATGGTGGGGCTGGACTCTCAGGATTGGGCACTTGGTTAATCGGTGAGGCATCCATCAGTTGGTGGCTCCAGGCTGGGTGTTTTACGGCTGTAGGCAAGGTGGATTGTCCAGTTGGTGGTTTTCATGGATTTATACATGTTGGGGCTTCTAGGACCTCCCTCGTCTGGGTTAATTTATTGTTAATATATTTGTATTTTTGTTTAATAAATAACGGCTGCTGTGGCCAATTCAAATCCGACTCTAGTATCTGTGTTTTATTGGTAAGGGTCACGTAAAAAGGAAAAGACGGAGGTATTACGGGTTAAGGGTAATTAATAGGGCCCGGAAGGGTCACCAATAATTCGCTCATGGAACTGCCAGATCTTCTTTATGACTTGATGATGCCACATACATTGGTCACAGGCCCATAACTCTGTTATAATACTGCCGTAATGTACAGTCGTGGCCAAAAGTTTTGAGAATTACATAAATATTGGAAATTGGAAAAGTTGCTGCTTAAGTTTTTATAATAGCAATTTGCATATACTCCAGAATGTTATGAAGAGTGATCAGATGAATTGCATAGTCCTTCTTTGCTATGAAAATGAACTTAATCCCCAAAAAACCTTTCCACTGCATTTCATTGCGGTCATTAAATGACCCGCTGAGATCATTTCAGTAATCGTCTTGTTAACTCAGGTGAGAATGTTGACGAGCACAAGGCTGGAGATCATTATGTCAGGCTGATTGGGTTAAAATGGCAGACTTGACCTGTTAAAAGGAGGGTGATGCTTGAAATCATTGTTCTTCAATTGTTAACCATGGTGACCTGCAAAGAAACGCGTGCAGCCATCATTGTGTTGCATAAAAATGGCTTCGCAGGCAAGGATATTGTGGCTACTAAGATTGCACCTCAATCAACAATTTATAGGATCATCAAGAACTTCAAGGAAAGAGGTTCAATTCTTGTTAAGAAGGCTTCAGGGCGTCCAAGAAAGTCCAGCAAGTGCCAGGATCGTCTCCTAAAGAGGATTCAGCTGCGGGATCGGAGTGCCACCAGTGCAGAGCTTGCTCAGGAATGGCAGCAGGCAGGTGTGAGCGCATCTGCACGCGCAGTGAGGCGAAGGCTTTTGGAAGATGACCTGGTGTCAAGAAGGGCAGCAAAGAAGCCACTTCTCTCCCAAAAAAACATCAAGGACAGATTGATCTTCTGCAGAAAATATGGTGAATGGACTGCTGAGGACTGGGGCAAAGTCATATTCTCCAATGAAGCCACTTTCCAATTGTTTGGGGCATCAGGAAAAAGGCTTGTCCGGAGAAGAAAAGGTGAGCGCTACCATCAGTCCTGTGTCATGCCAACAGTAAAGCATCCTGAGACCATTCATGTGTGGGGTTGCTTCTCATCCAAGGGAGTGGGCTCACTCACAATTTTGCCCAAAAACACAGCCATGAATAAATAATGGTACCAAAACACCCTCCAACAGCAACTTCTTCCAACAATCCAACAACAGTTTGGTGAAGAACAATGCATTTTCCAGCACGATGGAGCACCGTGCCATAAGGCAAAAGTGATAACTAAGTGGCTCGGGGACCAAAACGTTGACATTTTGAGTCCATGGCCTGGAAACTCCCCAGATCTTAATCCCATTGAGAACTTGTGGTCAATCCTCAAGAGGCGGGTGGACAAACAAAAACCCACTAATTCTGACAAACTCCAAGAAGTGATTATGAAAGAATAGGTTGCTATCAGTCAGGAATTAGCCCAGAAGTTGATTGAGAGCATGCCCAGTCGAATTGCAGAGGTCCTGAAAAAGATGAGCCAACACTGCAAATACTGACTCTTTGCATAAATGTCATGTAATTGTCGATAAAAGCCTTTGAAACGTATGAAGTGCGTGTAATTATATTTCACTACATCACAGAAACAACTGAAACAAAGATCTAAAATCAGTTTAGCAGCAGACTTTGTGAAAACTAATATTTGTGTAATTCTCAAAACTTTTGGCCACGACTGGATATATCATCCAGGATTAGGTGTACATGTGGCAGGGATATATTCCTTAATTGCTATGCATGCCCTGGGTAGGAGGGGTTAATACTGGAGCAAGGCTAGGAGTAGCTGGTGTATATTCAGTGAACGTGGACATGTAGAGTGCAGGTTGAGAAGAAGGGAAAGCTTTACTGTAATGCAGTGTGTGAGTTAGGGCTCATGCACACAACTGTTGAATGTTTTGCGGTCTGCAAATTGCAGATCCGCAAAACATGCATTTTGCTGAACAGAACGGCCGACCCCTAATAGAACAATCCTATCCGTAATGCAGACAATATTAGGATGTTTTGGTTTTTTGCAGAATGGCCATGCAGACATGGATTGCACACAGAGTAATTTCTGTCTTTTGCAGCCTCATTGAGGTGAATGGCTCCGCATACGGGCCGCCAAAAAACTAAACGGACACAGATAAAAATGCATTTGTGTGCACGAGTCCTTAAAGCACCCTACTCTCCTGACATGCTAATAAAACATAAGTGGCAAACAGAAGCAAGAGGTGCATGGTAGGAAAAATGAACCTGAATCAAGAACAAAAAAAGAAATGTAGCACCCCTTCGGGCAGCCCTTGGTAGGCAGGGTGTATGGTGGTTCTCACTATGGCACAGTGCCTCCATCCAAATCTTGCTTGGAGCTCTATAGGATAGCAGGAGTGTCTTCCTCTTCTGCCAGTGGCCACTTCAGAAAACCCCTGCCCAGCTCAGTAGAAACACTCACCCCAGGATGGAGTTAACTGATCAATAGGTTTATTTGAGAAAGGGTGTACAATGGTGAAGAACATAAAGATAATGCAATAAAAGGAACAAAGCATTCTGTCTAAGGAAAACTCCTTGTGAAGGGGGTGGGCTATCTGTAACAGTAAGCAGTGATGGTGGCCACACACACTCCCCTTGTGGGACAAAGTAAACTCCGGCTGACCTGGCCAGGAAGACGCGTAGAGCCGCCTGACCCTCTAGAAGGGAAGATTGCAGAGATATTCTCCCCCTGACCTGACCCCAGAAAGACGCATGTGGAGCCACCTGACCCTCTAGGGGGAAGGCGTGCGGGGAGTCCCAGCTGACTAGTCAGACGTGATAGTCAGATTTGAGCCAACCAGAGGGGAGGGTGAATCCTTTTTCTGCGGAGGAAAGGGTTAAAGGTGCTGTTTTGTGTGTGTGTCAGTCTGAAATACTGCTGTTGAGATGGGCCAGTCCCACTTACATGAAGAAGGAGAATATACTGCAGCTTGTAGCGAGAGAAGAAGGAAGTCAACATGTAAAAAATTATAAGAAGTTAATGAAGATTGCAGGATGTGATATTAATGGAGAATTGAATGTTGAAATATTGAAAAGACTGGTACAGCGATGTCGGGGAAAGCTGAATGATGAAGGATTATTAGGTGCAGCGCAGGCATGGCACCGAGCGGCAAGTCGATTTATGGCAACTGGAGGGACAGAAAGGTGGGATAAAAAAAGAAAATGTATATGTATACTGTGGGACCAGATGAGCCACGACCCTATCATGGTACTCACAAACAAAGGAACTCGCAGGCCTTGTTGAAAAGTGCCCTTCCCCAACAGAGACCTGAGGGGTGGGTTTGTAAGGTATGCAGGCAGAAGAACCCAGATACACATAACGCTTGCCTGGCATGTGGAGCCCCCAGGCCTTGTAGCACCTCCTCTCTGATAGCAGTAGCTGCAAACCCCTCAGCTCCCCCCCCCCCCCCCCCTTGTGGCTCCAGATAATAATGTACAGCCTCTCATCTCCTTTGGGGAAACACAGGAGCCGACTCAGCCCATGCCCCCCCTGCCAGTGCCCATATATCTAGTCATAAATGCTGACGCACGTACTACGTACCAGAAAAGGGAGTGTCACAAAGAGGGAAACCAGTGGTGCCAATCATGATGGGGGCAGGAGAGGGGGGAGTGAAGAGGACAGGAGCTGCAAAATCCAATAGAACGGAGGACCAGAGAACAGACGATGAGGACAAGGAGAATACAGGTGTAGCAGATGAGGTACCACCTGAGTTGGATGATATGTCCAGGGTAGAGAAAGAGAAGGAACTGGATCTAATGGTAGCCAAACTGTCTGGACAAATAGACATCTTAGCACGACAAGCCCAGACCTCAACGGTCAGGTCCAGTGAGGAGTATAAAACAGGAGGAAGATATGTTACGTTTAGCCCCACCCACAAATTTAGTGAACTCACTCCCGGATCCAGAACTGCACCCTATGCCTTTCTACAGAGCTACAGAGCAATAGAGCAGATAAGGAAGACGCATTCAGCTGCATGGAGGGACTTGTCTGGGCTGGTACAAATCAAAGCAGGGGACTCCTTCTGGCCCACCATGCAGCGAGAATTGAATCTCCCATCGTATGCATCAGAAGAACACTTAAAGACATATGGGTCAGGGGAGAAGTTTAGTCAGAAGTTGGAGGAATGGGCAAGGGGAAGATTGGCTGATCAAGCTACTCAGATACAAGATATGAAGCAGGACAAAAGTGAATCCGTAGAAAAATTTGCTAACAGGATGGAACAGATGTTCCGGGATCTAGGATTCAATCGTAATGATACAGTGCAAGTAAGAATGTTATCCAGTGCCTTCGTGGATGGGGTAAAAATACCCATCCAAAAAGCCTTAAAAATTGCCCGCCCTGAGTATCGGACGGATGACCTGGAAACACTTGTAGTAATAGCAAAAAGCATTGAGGCGGCCCAGGGGAGCAGAAGAAAGATTTCAGGATCCGGCCTGGAGAGCCCATATCACCTGCTATGGATGTGGACAACAGGGACATTACAAACGGGAATGCCCATATCGGCCAAGGGGGGGGGGGGGGCAGAGGAGACCTCCCCAATTTCCTTGGGCACTGACCCAAACTGCCCAGGCAGTTCAACAAATGGGGGCAGCCCCAAATCAACCATAGGACGGGGGCAAGCCAGAGCCACACGTCAGAGAGGCCCTTAATACTATGGCTTTGTGTCCTCCCCAGTGTGGCCCTACACCAACTGTGTAGCTGCAGGTGGGGGGGGGAACCCACACACCTTTCTTGTGGATACTGGTGCAGCCAGAAGTGTGCTCCGACTTGAAGAGATCTATGACCCGTCCTTTCTGGACAATATTACTGTACAATGTATTGGCATTGATGGAGAGGCAAGAACATCTGTGCTGACTAAACCATTGCCTGTGTCCTCAGGTTTAGTCCTTTCTCCCACGGTCCTGTCACAATTTGTAGCGTCTACTACCTGCCCCCTCAACCTCTTGGGGGCAGACCTACTCCAAAAAATGCAAGCAGACATCCAGTTCCATGAAGACGGAACAATTACACTTTCTTCCCTCTTACAACCAGAAGAGACAGTTATGCTTGCTGCCCTACAAATAATATAGGATAAGATATCGGGAACAACTATCCCATCAGATGTAATGAAGCTGATACCTCCCCATTTATGGTCCTCAGGGCCACAAGATATTGGAAGACTAAAGGTCCAGCCGGTAGTAGTCACGCTCAAGCCAGGTGCCATCCTACCACGCAAACCCCAATATCCATTGTCAGTGGCACAAATAGATGCGGTGACTAAGCAAATCCTGGCATTCCAAGAAAAGGGAGCAATAATTAAAACAACCTCTCCGTGTAACATGCCCCTTTTCCCAGTTAAAAAGAAGGGGAAAAATGGACAGCCAGACACTTATCGTATGGTACAAGATCTACGGGCTGTCAATGAAGTTACAGTCCTGGAAACACCAAATGTAGTCTGTTGGGCCCATGGACCCACACATCTAGGAAAGACAGCCATGAACAATCTCATATCCTCCATATGGTTTGCACCAGCCATCTCCACTTATACCTCTCGATATGTGAACAGGTGCATGGTCTGTGCCAAGTGCAATCCAGGGAAGCTGGAGAAGGTTCCCACAAAGTGCCTAGCAAAACCCTTGTACCCTTTCCAAAGGATCCAAATCAACCACATCCAAATGCCCCTGCCCAGGGGTTCCATTATGCTTTGGTGGTTGTAGACATGTTCTCTGGATGGCCAGAAGCCTACCCCGTGAAGAACCAGACAGCGAAAACTACTGTGAAGAAGTTGTTGAATGAAGTGGTTTGTCGGTTCGGGGTACCTGAAGTGATCGAGAGTGATCAAGGGACTGCTTTCATTGTGGACATTGCACAGGAAATATGGACAGCTCTGGGAACGCACTTGGCCTTTCATACACCATACCGACCACAAAGCAGCGGAAAAGTAGAGAGAATGAACGGCACTCTGAAACTAAAGATGCTGAAGATGGCCCAAGAGACTGGCAAACCATGGCCAGAAACCCTTCCAATTGCCCTGGCCAGTGTTCGCCATACCCTCAGGGGAAAAGAGAAACTATCCCCCTTTGAGATCCTATTTGGTAGTGCCCCCAAGTTAGGACAGTATTTTCCAGAACATCTAGTCACAGTATTTTCACATAATCAGCTAGACAGTCATACTGTAATGCATTACAGTATGACTGTCTAGCTGATTATGTGATTGCTCTATGTAAACAATTGACCTGCATTTTCGAGTTTTTTCTTCACTTCCAGATACTGAACAGATTCCTGGAAGTCACAAGTTGCAGCCCGGAGACTGGGTCCTGATAAAGAAACACGTCAGAAAGACATTGGAACCCAGATTTGAGGGGCCTTACCAAGTACTACTCACCACAGCTACCTCAGTTAAACTAGAGGGGAAAAAAGACTTGGATACACGCATCCCACTGTAAAAGAATCACAAATCCTGACCCACCTCCTGAACAATGATGATATCCTTTTTCATTCTATTCATCATATGGGGGGGGGGGGTTTATTTAAACTCAGACAAATGTTTCTACAAAGATGTGTGCCCAAAACACTTGGCTGTAGTGGTAATGCAGCAACTGAGTTTTCTCTTCTCACACTGGAAACACAAGGGCTGCCTGGGCTGTGCTGTAGGGTTAATGCAGCAGCTAAACTTTCCCTTCTCATAGAGGAGCTGTCAGGACTGTTCTGTGATGTCTGCACAGACACAGGGCACACTTCTTTCTGCAGAGATCTCGCAGTCTCTCCATTTCCTGCCCATGCTGCTGTCTCTAAGATGGCTGCTGTTCCTCTTCCTTCCTTAGCCTTTTCCCTTGGTCACCCTGCTATTGGCTGCAGGGAGGAGCAAGTGCTAATGGGATTTGTAGTCCATTTCACCTCAGAAGAATCGGCACTAATGCCTGCTGCTGCGAGTCCCTGCTTGGGACTGTCCACTAGACCCACTGCTTTCTCTGCAATGGTTACAGAAAAAAGGTTTGAAATGATCTCCATTTAACTGAAAAACTAGTTTTCATAGTTTTTATTATTTAAATTTTCAAGTCCCCTGTCTTCCAAAGTGAGAGATGCTGTCTGTTGCCTCTGTCAGTCTGGCTAATAGATAAAGGTTATAAATAGTGTTGATCGAGCACCAAAGTGCTCGGGTGCTCGAGTAGAACACTTTACGATGCTCGGGTGCTCTTAGGCTTAGGAGTCCCTGCTCTGACTCCATATATAGTTATGTCCATGTATGGAGTCAGTGCTTGGGGACACCCAGTGTATTTAAATCTAATTTAGCTTCTATTTCTGAAAAGTTTCTGCTGGGATTTGAACAACATTCTACATTAGAGCCAAGAACCGTGCAGTGAAATATGAAATTATACTTCTGCTGTATAGGAATACTTACTACATGACAAACTACTATGAGGTTTTTCTGACACAGTTTATTATTTAGCTTTATAGCTGAGTGGTTAAAGTCCTTGCCTCTAATGTAGATGGTTGTGAGTTCAAATCCTGGGCAGAAACCTTTCAGAAATAGAGGCTAAATTGAATTTAAATACACTGACTCGAGGATCTCGCTCGAGCACACGAGGTTTTCGGCCGAGTATGCTCGCTCAACACTAGTTAGGAACTGGAGAACCTCCTAGACTACCTTATTTCTCTAATAAGGTATTTGTAAATGAGCTTTTTATTAATTGTTAACTAATTATTGTGATTTGGTTGACCAAGCTCCTTTAATGCATCACATGTAAAAAGCTTTTGTGTTATTGACCATTAAAAAAATCTTTATAAAGTTATAGTTACGTTATAAAGATCACAATGTAAACAAGTGACTTGATTGGTTATCATCCTGTATGAGGCACTTCTTGTTGCTGCATCCAACTGTCACGTTCGGATGTGGGAGGGAAACACCACACTGAACATAGGAGGGAAAGGGGTGAGGAAATACTAGGGTAAGGAGATGGACACCACGTAGTAAAACCCGAATCAAAGTCCTGACTAACTACCAGTATAAACAGACCCCAGAGGTAGGTGAGTTCATACACAGGAATACCTAATGTCCTAACTCACCCTATAGGACCCTGGTACTAATGTCAGGACTGAGACAACCTGTTCCTCCAAAAGAAAGGACGAACAGAAGTCTCCCTCAGGCCTTAATACAAATGACAGGGAAATGCAACACACAAAATAACCCAAACAAAAAAGCGAAAGAAAACACTTAACTTCGAGTGGCTATGGCAGCACCAGGAACTCAGCCGAGATCCAGACACCAGCTATCCACAACTCCAAATGAAGCTATAAACCGCATAACATAGTGGGGGAAACAACAATAAATAGAGAAGGTTAAATGACCATAATAGCCACACCTGGGGAAAAAAGGTGTGGCAAGCACCAGAAACAACACAGACCTCATTTGATCCAAACGGAAAACATGTCAGATCAAACCACGTGTTGCCACCTGCCACAGGAACGTCCGTGACACCAACCAAACCCATGATACACTTCTCCTTTCTGTACCACAGTCCAGCACCGCCCCTAACAATGCCTAGCTAGTTTATACCCCCTCCCACCCAGCTAGTAACTGCTGCCCCTATTGCTGCCCCTGTTGCTGCTGTGACAAGCGCATGGACATAACATCACAGAAAATAAGAAGATGACTGCTACCTTCATAAATGATTGTTTTAAAAGATGTTGATGCACGCCAGAAAACATTAAAGTGGTCTTCCAGTTTGCATCAACATACAGGGTGTTCCATGAAAAAGTAGCTCGCCTCCAGCGATGACAAGATGAACGAGCAAGTGGATTGTTTTTTTTTAATTACCCACAAGTCACAAAAAAATGCAGAAAGTGGTCCCCATTCAGGTCTCTGCATCTTTGGGCACGTCGGATTATGTTGGCCGATACTGCTTGTGATGCTCCGGATGGTGTTTGTGATGTTTCCCTTGAGTTCATCCAGGGGATATGGATTGTTAGCGGCCTTTTTGGAATGAATTGTGGATTCTGTGTTATCTATATAGAGGTGTTACTTGTCATTGTCTGCCTGTGGTGATAATCATAATGGCTACTGAAAAATTACCTGTGCAGAACAGGAAATCAAGACCTATTATTAGGCCTAGTGGTCAGTGTGAACATTTCAGGATTATATATCTTTTTATTAAATATAGATACTGACCTGGAAAATGTTTTTTTTTTAAATCACACAAAAAAATACATGTTTAACGAATATAATTTTAACAGTTGGTCATTTTCTGATTACACATTCCATTTAAACTTAAAAGACACATACGGCGCAAAAACAGATAAACTTCCCACTAGGGGGAGCACACAGACCAACAATACTGCATCCTATCCATAATAATAATCTTTATATAGTGCCAACATATTCCACAACATATTATTTATTATTATTATAGTGCCATTCATTCCATAGCACTGTACATATGAAAAGGGGTATACATACATACATACATACATAATACAGACAATTGCACTAAGCATGAACAAGACAAGTTACAAACTGGTACAGAAGGAGAGAGGGGCCTGCCCGTGAGGGCTTATAATTTTACAGAGTACATGTACAAACAAATCATACATTACATAGTAACAAGGTCCGGCTCACAAGAACTTGCAATTTATGAGGATGTAGGAGCATAAAATATAAAAAGAGCTTGTTTTGTACAATGGTCCAGACTCCAGCCATCTTAATAGAAGAGTAGATATAAAGCTGAATGAGCCAGTCACTAACTACTATCTGCAGTGTTTCTGATTGCATGGGGTGTGGTGGATGTTGTTGGATAAAAGGAGGCAAAAGGACCCCTCAAGGTATTCAAAACAGATTTTACAAACGTTGTTAACCCTTTAGGTGTTCCACAAGAATTAATGGAAAATAGAGATACAATTTCAAAATTTAACTTTTTTGGCAGATTTTCCATTTTAATAATTTTTTCCCGTTACAAAGCAAGAGTTAACAGCCAAACCAAACTCAATATTTATGGCCCATATTCTGTAGTTTACAGAAACACCCCATATGTGGTCGTAAACTGCTGTACGGGGCACACGGCAGGGCGCAGAAGGAAAGAAATGCCATACGGTTTTTGGAAGGCAGATTTTGCTGGACTGGTTTTTTGACACCATGTCCCATTTGAAGCCCCCCTAATGCACTCCTAGAGTAGAAACTCCAAAAAAGTGGCCCCATTTTAGAAACTACGGGATAGGGTGGCAGTATTGTTGGTACTGGTTTAGGGTACATCTGATTTTTGGTTGCTCTATATTACACTTTTTGTGAGGCAAGATAACAAGAAATAGCTGTTTTGGCACTGTTTTTATTTTTTGTTATTTACAACATTTATCTTACAGGTTAGATCATGTGAAATTTTTATAGACCAGGTTGTCACGGATGCGGCGATACCTAATATGTATACTTTTTTTTTATTTTGTTTTACACTATGATTTCATTTTTAAAGCAAAAAAATCATGTTTTAGTGTTTCCATAGTCTGAGAGCCATAATTTTTTCAGTTTTTGGGCGATTACCTTGGGTAGGGTATGATTTTTGCGGCATGAGATTACAGTTTTATTGGCACTATTTTGGGGTGCGTGTGACTTTTTGATCGCTTGCTATTACACTTTTTGTGATGTAAGGTGACAAAAAATGGTTTATTTAGCACAGTTTTTATTTTAAATTTTTTACGGTGTTCATCTGAGGGGTTAGGTCATGTGATATTTTTATAGAGCCGGTCGATACGGACGCAGCAATACCTAATATGTATACTTTTTTTTATTTATGTAAGTTTTACACAATAATATCATTTTTGAAACAAAAAAAATGATGTTTTAGTGTCTCCATATTCTGAGCCATAATTTTTTTTTATTTTTTGGGCGATTGTCTCAGGTAAGGGCTAATTTTTTGCAGGATGAGGTGACGGTTAGATTGGTACTATTTTGGTGGGCAAACGCCTTTTTGATCGCTTGCTGTTGTACTTTTTGTGATGTAAGGTGACAAAAAAATGGTTTATTTTGCACAGTTTTTATTTTTTACGGTGTTCATCTGAGGGGTTAGCTCATGTGATATGTTTATATAGACGGTCGATACGAACGCGGTGATACCTAATATGTATACTTTTCCCCCTCCCCCCTATTTTTAACCAATTTTTTTTAACTTTATTTGGGGAAAAAATTTACTTGAAACTTAAAAATTTTTGGGGGGAAAACTTTATTTTTTCAACTTTTTTTCACTTTCTTTTTTGTCCCACTTTGGGACTTGAACTTTTGGGGGTCTAATCCTTTACAATGCATTCCAATACTTCTGTATTAGAATGCATTGACTGTATGAGTAATACTGTATATACTACTCATACAGCTTCCAGCCTGTGAGATCCAGGGGGCTGGATCTCAGACTCATCATCGGAAGGCAGCGCGATGCCTTCCTTAGGCATCGCGCTGCCTTCCATGCCATCAGGTCCCCCCTACAGCCGCATGGGGACCCGATGGCACGCCCGATCACCGCCGCAAGCACACTTAAAAGCTGCAAACCGCAGGTATAGGATAAATACATCAGTTTTTTTTCCGGTATTGAGCCCCGAGGACGGAACTCAATACTGGAAAACTTTAACGCAAATGTGAAAGTACCCTTACAGTAATCAAGGTGAGAATGGATCAGGGCAACAGTAGGAGTTTTTTTTTGTTTGTTTCCACAGTAAGAAAAGGGCAAATTCTAGAGATGTTTTGAGGTGCAGGTGACATGAGTGAGGCAAACAACTGAATATAGGAGTGAAAGAGAGATTAGAATCATACAAACATAACCAAGACACAAGACAAGACAGTGGGCATGCTGCCTAGAAGTTATGGTAATACCACACACTGACAAGGAAATACAGTGGTCCCTCAAGTTCCAGTATTAATTGGTTCCAGGATGACTGTTGTATGTTGAAACCATTGTAAGTTGAGTAATCAGTTCCAAAGCCTGAGATAAGAGAAAATGATGATTTAAGAAAAATAAGCAGATAACTAAGACCTCATGCACACGACCGTTGTGTGCATCCGTGTCCGTTGTTCCGTTTTCCGTGATCCATGGCCGTAGGTTACTTTCATACAGATGGATCCGAAGAACCATCTGCATAAAAGCTTTTTCAGAGCTGAGTTTTCACTTTGTGAAAACTCAGATCCGACAGTATATTCTAACACAGAGGCGTTCCCATGGTGATGGGGACGCTTCAAGTTAGAATATACTGAGAACTGTGTACATGACTGCCCCCTGCTGCCTGGCAGCATCCGATCTCTTACAGGGGGCTGTAATCCGCACAATTAACCCCTCAGGTGCCTCACCTGAGGAGTTAATTGTGTGTATCATGGCCCCTTGTAAGAGATCAGGTGCTGCCAGGCAGGAGGGGGTAGACCCCCCTCCCTCCCTCCCCAGTTTTAAATTCATTGGTGGCCAGTGCGGCCTCACCTCTCCCCCCCTCCTAATTAAAATCCCCCCCCCATATACTATGGACCCAGTTGTGCCCCCATCTTTATATTATGGCCCCAGTTGTGCCCCCACAGATATATTATGGCCCCAGTTGTGCCCTCATACATATATTATGGCCCCAGTTGTGCCCCCACAGATATATTATGGCCCCAGTTGGTGGCAGCGGAGAGTTCCGATCGGAGTCCCAGTTTAATCGCTGGGGCTCCGATTGGTAACCATGGCAACCAAGACGCTACTGCAGTCCTGGCTGCCATGGTTACTTAGCAGTTTTAGAAGAATTATACTTACCTGCGCTGTCTTTGACCGGCCGGGTGCTCCTCCTACTGGTAAGTGACAGGTCTGTGCAATAAGCAATGCGCCGCACAGACCTTTCACTTACCAGTAGGAGGAGCGCCCGGCCGGTCACAGACAGCGCAGTTAAGTATAATGCTTCTAAAACTGCTAAGTAACCATGGCAGCCAGCCATCGTATATGTATGGGGGCACAAATGGGACCGTAATATATGTATGGGGGCACAAGTGGGGCCATAATATAACTATGGGGGCACAACTGGGACCATCGTATATGTATGGGGGCACAACTGGGACCGTAATATATGTATGGGGGCACAACTGGGACCGTAATATATGTATGGGGGCACAACTGGGGCCATAATATATGTATAGGGACACATCTGGGGTCATAGTATATGTATGAGGGCACAACTGGGGCCATAATATAAAGATGGGGGCACAACTGGGGCCATAGTATATGGGGGGGATTTTAATTAGGAGGGGGGGGGAGAGGGGAGGCTGCACTGGCCACCAATGAATTTAAAACATATATTTAAACTAGGCACCAGTTCACAGCCTATAGGTGCACTGATGGGTCCAGGGACCTAGATCAAAACTACAGGGCACTATTACATACTCAGTCATTGGAGGTGGTCCTTTAGTTATTGTGGCCCTGGTCTCCATTGACCTATTTTTTGTCTCTGGATCATATATTAGTTTGACCTACACAGAGTTTTTCGACACATAATGGGCATATAATTTTTATTGGAGTTTAAATAAAATATTAATTTTCTTTTAGTGTTCTCTCTAGGCAGTGATTTTGATTTATAAGTGAGACCCAGGGAGATTCTGAACATAGAGGAAGCTATCTTGTTCAGGGTGCTTTTGAGAGTATCATCGTACTATTTTGTAGCCAGGTCAGGACAAGAGAAGAAAGAGACCCAGGGCCGGCTCTATCATAAGGCAGCCCAAGCGGCTGCTTGAGGGCGCAGAGAAGGGGGGGGCGGCAAAATGGTGGCTTACATTTAAATTCTATATCCAACACCCTCAAACCCTACCGTAAACAGATATGTGGATGGACATTATTATATGCAGTAGAATACCGACGATACCTGTTACATCCAGTGACATCTCCTGTGATGTAGACTTTCCTCAGCGTCTTCATTTGGAGATAAGACCGCCATGATACCTTCTTTCAGCCGCGTCTCGTCTCTGCAGAGTTTCACAGAAAATGTTTTAGATTCCTCACTTTATTATCATCCTCAGATAACAACCCCCCCCCCCTACCCGTAGAGCCCATAAGTATAATGCACTCTGTATACTTATAATATAAAATGGCCCCTCTGTATTATTATTATGATTGCCCCCTCTGTATTATTATTGTTAATATTATAATGGACCCCTCTGTAGTATTATTGTCCCATGTATGATACATCACTCCCCTTGCCTTCAGCCCCT
Source organism: Bufo gargarizans (assembly GCF_014858855.1). NCBI lineage: Eukaryota > Metazoa > Chordata > Amphibia > Anura > Bufonidae > Bufo > Bufo gargarizans. The sequence continues at coordinate 390,825,679 of NC_058084.1, read as the reverse complement.
CCAGCATACAGTCTCATGTAAGATACAACCTTCCCCTGCCTTCAGCCCCTCTAGCATACAGTCCCACGTAAGATACAACCTTCCCCTGCCTTCAGCCCCTCTAGCATACAGTCCCATGTAAGACACATCCCTTTCCTGCCTTCAGCCCCTCCAGCATACAGTCCCATGTAAAATACATCACTCCCCCGCCTTCAGCCCCTCCAACATACAGTTCCATGTAAAATACAAAACTCCCCCTGCCTCCAGCCACTCCAGCATACAGTCCCATGTAAATAATATCACACTCCCTCTCTTCGCCACCTGCCTTCAATCCCTCCAGAATACAGTCCCATGCAAGATACATCACTCCCCCTGCCTTCAGCCCTTCTTGCAAACAGTCCCATGTAAAATACATCACTCCCCTGCCTTCAGCCCCTCTAACATACAGTCCCATGTAAAATACATCATTCCCCCTGCATTCAGCTCCTCCAGCATATAGTCCCATGTAAGATACATCACTCTCCTGCCTTCAGCCCCTCCAGCATACAGTCCCATGTAAATAATATCACCCTCCCTCTCTTCGCCGCCTGCCTTCAGCCCCTTCAGCATACAGTCCCATCCCATGTAAAATACATCACTCCCCTTGCCTTCCAGCCCTTCTTGCAAACAGTTGCTGGTGCTGGTGAAGGATGACCAGAGACAGTACTGCCTAGAGGATGCCATCTCTGCTGTCCATATACCAGGCCTACCACCAGTATTACCCTTTCATATACCGCCTGCATGCCTGGTCACCCTGACCAGGCGAGCAGGTGCTATATGAAAGTGTAATACTGGTAGGCCTAGTATATGGACAGCAGAGATGGCATCCTCTAGGTAGTACTGTGCTGGTCATCCTTCACCAGCACCCTGACTGCCATCTGCTTGGCCTGGCTCTCATGGCACTTCACTGCCTGCTGCTTGGCTATCAGCAGTGAGTGACAGTCAGTGTCACAGTGTGACTGAGTCACTCCCTGAGTGTAAGATGTGGGGTGAGTCCCACACCTAACACTCACGGAGCTGTCACACCTACTGTGACACTGACTGACTCACTGTCAGTGTCGCTCGACGCTCATTCAGGCTGCCTGTGGAGTCCTGAAGCAGCACACTGTGGTAGCCATCTTCTTATTCTTGCTCCGGCTCCGCAGCAGAGCGAAACTCATTCAGTTCACAGATTTTTTGCGCAAGCGGCCAGCGCCCCCCTGCAGTCTGGCGCCCCCATGCTACGCCATTGAAAGGACAAGCTATTGAGAGATACTCTCCACAGGGCCAGATTGGTCCACCAGAGTAGCAGATGATCTTCTGGTGGACCCAGGCTCTGATGTCATAATGGTGTTGAGTTTTGGAGTACCGCACACCTGTATGTGCTTGCAAGGACTTCTTCAGTCACACTATAATAGTAAGGAAGTTGCAGCACACAGTTTTTCTTGATGCTATTAAGTTTTAATTTCACATTTTTAACTTTTCACATTTTTTTAAACATGGTTAAAGTTCCGGTGCAATATTCACAGCAGTGAAGGTAGAAGATGAACGACCAAACGTTTCGGCCTTTCACGGCCTTCTTCAGTGGTCTAAATCTATAAAGATAATTCATATTTATATGAGTCATATGGTATATGCATTGGTACCTTCGTTACATGAGAAAAAAAAGTTTTTATATATATTTATATATATATCTATGTACACATTTACAATTTGAACGTAAGGGAAAATAATTTACAAGGGATATAGTATAAAAACAATAGACAGCTCGTTGTCCCTTGTGAGTAAACATAATTGTATCAGCGATTATAATTTGAATCCATGCAGTTCAGTATGCTACTGTTGGTTAGTGGATTATTGGACGTGGTGCGTCACAGTATCTTGATTGCATGCATGGTGGTTTTGCCCAATGTAAGACACATTCACACTACTATGCCGGTATTATACATGAAGGAGGTAAGAGTCTTATGGACTATTTGTATAAAACTATGAAGACGTATATAAAGTTTGTGTGCTGTGTCTATCACTGGGCAGCCCCACTGATGCATAAAATTTATAATCAAGGCTCGTCCTCTAGTTGGAGCGGCTGGCGGCCGTCCCCCCATCCCATTGAGTAAGTATATATGCATCTTCTAAGAATTTCTTAGGCAGCTAAAAACAGGTCTTATCAGGAACATATAAGCAGGCAACATTCTATCGAATAACAAACTAATTGATCTGTGGTCATTACCTTAAATGCTGTGTATCAGGGGTAAAGCGCCGGATGTATAGTGTGTGAGCCGATTTAGCGCCTTTTATAGTCGCGGGGGGTGCGCGCCGCTGCGCTCTGAACTGTGAGGCATATCCGGTCATGTGGTTGCGTTGGAGAGTGCGTGCGTTCCACTTGCGTGTCAAGCACGCAGATTGGCCGTTCGCTGGGTTGCCGTGCGCATGCGCGAGCAGGACGGAACTGTCCTGCGTTCCACCTGCGTGTCACTCGTGCAGTTCTATGGTAATCAGGGGAAAGGAGTTTTATGCAGCGTGACATTGTAAAATACTGTGCGCTGGGGCTGCGTTAGGCATCCTTGTGTGTTCAAGTAGCAGAGCCATATATTTAAATGTAGAACCTGGATGAAATTCATAACAGAGAGGAAAAAGGATGCACTTGGATGTACAGTAAAGCACCATATATAGTACCAGAATGGAAATTAGGTGGGGTGGATGGATAACAGGAGAGAGGGATGGGGAAGGTCTAAGGAGGGGGAGGGAGGGGGGAGGAATTAGGAAGGGAAGAGGAAAAACGGGGTAGGAAAAGGGGGGGGAAAAGTAGGGGGGGGGGGAGGGGGGATTTGTGTTATCTCACCCTCGCAGGTCGTAATATCAACGGGTCTGTAGGGAAAAATAAGAATTTGTTAAACACATATAGAGATTGCTCGATACATTAGACATTAATAGAAAAATCACATTCTCGATTGAGACCATGTGGTGTGAGAGTCCCGAGTGTGTGGATCCAATACGCTTCTCTTTGTTTTAAAATGTGAAAAGATAAAAATGTGAAATTAGAACTTAATAGCATCAAGAAAAACTGTGTGCTGCAACTTCCTTACTATTATAGTGTGACTGAAGAAGTCCTTGCAAGCACCAGTGTACCATACAGGTGTGCGGTACTCCAAAACTCAACACTGTTCTCCACATACCCAGTCATGAACTGAAGATACGAGACTATGAAAGAGACCGAAAACGTCTGATAGGTTGGGAACTCCACTGCAGCACCCTTGCCGAATATTACCGTACCAACCGTATACCGAGAGGTCTACGCTCAAGATTGAGACCCACATTATTTTCCGACAATACAGAATTTTCAACACGCTTTGAAAACATTTTAAATAAATGTTCCTTTGATATAATTTTACTCACGCTAGAACAACTACAAAAGTCAATAGAAGATTTATCCAAGAAGATCGAGATCACAGAGACAACTCTAACCACAACAGCACCAGAGGAAGAATGGAAAAAAGCCAAAGATAAGATCGACAAACAACTGAGTGAATATAAGAAACATACAGAATTGAACAAGCGACAAAAATTCGTACGCGACGCGGAGGACTATCGCCTTGACAACGTGTATCGTTGGAAGAAGAATCCTCAGCACAATCCGTGGAACAACAGATACCAACAGTACTCCGGTTCATCATCCGACAGTGACCGATCAGGAAATTACAAACACCCAGCTCATTTTTTAGGCAACCGACGGAGAGGACGGGGACCAGGACCAGGCGCACCAGGAGAGGAGGCAGGAGACAGTCAAGGAAATCAAGTACAGACCAGATCGCAGGTAAGGAGAACAACTTAGTTGTAAATATCTCCTCTACCAATCTATCCCCCGCACAAACTCACATACTCCAAAAGGGACTATCCTTTTGCCCAACACCGAGCCTGAGCACATTTGCCCTGGAACAGGAACTCCAGAGGTTCTACCGAACCTTAAGACTGAAGGCACACTTCAGCGAGGCGGAACCCGGACCATCCAATACCATGGAATCACCAGGGGCATTATCCCTGGAGACATTGGGCCTCAGGAATAAAAGCTCATTCATGCCACCCCGCAACAAACACCCGATAGAAACATACATTTCCTTTGCCCAAAAATCCATACAAGAAATCATAAAAGACCACAAACAAGGTCATTATAAACATACCAATAATTTGACAGCAGAAGAAAAGATGGCCCTAGATTCGCTACAAACACAGAGCGACATTATAATTAAACCAGCCGATAAAGGTGGTGCCCTTGTGGTGATGGACAAGATTAAATACATGCGTGAAATAAGGAGACAACTAGATGATGAAACAACATATGAAATCTTAAAACAGAACCCGACACCACAAATCCAGGAGTCCATCTCCAATATTCTAATCAGATATAATAATCTAGGGATAATTGATTCCAGGACCGTAACATTTCTCAGCAAACAAGATCCCATCATACCAGTGTTTTACACTTTACCCAAAATCCACAAAAATTTACAAGATCCCCCAGGTCGCCCTATTGTTGCCTCCACAGATTCCATATTTTCACCGTTGGCTATTTACTTAGAAAAGATTCTTACGCCCCTGATTAAAACGTCTAGATCATTCCTCCTTGATACAACAGACTTCATCTCCAAATTACAACAGATAGATAAACCACCTGGTTGCACATTAATCACTCTAGACGTGAACAGTCTGTATACATCTATTGAACACGAAAAGGGAATTCAGGCCACAGACAGATTACTACATAATCACTCAAATCTGGAAACAACACAACAGAAATTTTGTATAGAATTACTAACAACTATACTGACCAAAAACGACTTCATGTTCGGGGACACATATTACGGCCAGAAAAAAGGTACCGCCATGGGGTCAAATGTGGCCCCGCCATATGCAAATGCGTATATGATAGCCTTTGAGGAAGATCATGTATATACTCATCCCTTGTTCAATCAATTCTCAATCACGTGGTTACGATTCATCGACGATATTTTTTGCATATGGGGGGGCCCCACAACCACTATTGACGACAAATTCGTGCAGGACCTTAACTCTATTTATCCAGAATTAGGATTCACCATACAGTCAAGCAAAGAAAAAATAAGTTTCCTAGACACAATAGTTAAACTTGACCTTACAGGCAACATGACATTGGATCTATACAATAAACCCACCGACCGCAATAGTCTTCTTCACTACAACAGTTGCCACCCTAGGGCCACCAAAAATTCTCTGCCCAAATCCCAGTTCATAAGAGTCAACCGTATTGTCACGGACACTGAAGTGAGGGAAACCAGACTGATGGAGATGACAGAGAAATTTCAGACAAGAGGGTTCCCCCGAACACTCCTTAATTCGACATTAAACAACATTAGTGAAAAAGTTGAACCACGTCACAAGGAACCCAAAAGGCTAGCCTGCGTTACAACATACCACCCCTTGATACCTAAAATTCACCAAGCATTGAGAAAACACTGGCCACTACTCATAAAAGCATACCCCAACATTCCGGAATTCAGCGAACCTCCAATCACATGCTACAAGAGACCCCATAATGTCAAAGACAAACTGGTTAAGGCTGACATAGGTAGCCTCACTAGGCTGCCAAAACAAACTTTTCTGAGGAGTCAACGACAAGGAACATTTCCATGTTTACACTGCGCACAATGCTCGAGCGTCACTAGAGGCGAATACGTTACCCACCCAAGAACCGGACGACAATACCCGATTAAGGGATTTTTTACATGTGACTCGAGCTTTGTAGTTTATGTACTTAAATGCCCATGCGGACTTGCGTATGTGGGCGAGACAACCCAACATGTGCGCGATCGCGTAAGCAAACACAAATCCACAATTAGACTCGGACACACCCTGCTACCCGTCCCATACCATTTCAAAGAGAAAAATCATCAGGTATCACAATTACGGTTCCAGGTATTAGAACAGGTCGACTCTCCAAGACGCGGAGGAAACCGGATTCTACATTTAAAACAAAGAGAAGCGTATTGGATCCACACACTCGGGACTCTCACACCACATGGTCTCAATCGAGAATGTGATTTTTCTATTAATGTCTAATGTATCGAGCAATCTCTATATGTGTTTAACAAATTCTTATTTTTCCCTACAGACCCGTTGATATTACGACCTGCGAGGGTGAGATAACACAAATCTCCCCTCCCCCCCTCCCCCCCCCCTTTTCCTACCCCGTTTTTCCTCTTCCCTTCCTAATTCCTCCCCCCTCCCTCCCCCTCCTTAGACCTTCCCCATCCCTCTCTCCTGTTATCCATCCACCCCACCTAATTTCCATTCTGGTACTATATATGGTGCTTTACTGTACATCCAAGTGCATCCTTTTTCCTCTCTGTTATGAATTTCATCCAGGTTCTACATTTAAATATATGGCTCTGCTACTTGAACACACAAGGATGCCTAACGCAGCCCCAGCGCACAGTATTTTACAATGTCACGCTGCATAAAACTCCTTTCCCCTGATTACCATAGAACTGCACGAGTGACACGCAGGTGGAACGCAGGACAGTTCCGTCCTGCTCGCGCATGCGCACGGCAACCCAGCGAACGGCCAATCTGCGTGCTTGACACGCAAGTGGAACGCACGCACTCTCCAACGCGACCACATGACCGGATATGCCTCATCGTTCAGAGCGCAGCGGCGCGCACCCCCCGCGACTATAAAAGGCGCTAAATCGGCTCACACACTTTACATCCGGCGCTTTACCCCTGATACACAGCATTTAAGGTAATGACCACAGATCAATTAGTTTGTTATTCGATAGAATGTTGCCTGCTTATATGTTCCTGATAAGACCTGTTTTTAGCTGCCTAAGAAATTCTTAGAAGATGCATATATACTTACTCAAGGGGATGGGGGGACGGCCGCCAGCCGCTCCAACTAGAGGACGAGCCTTGATTATAAATTTTATGCATCAGTGGGGCTGCCCAGTGATAGACACAGCACACGAACTTTATATACGTCTTCATAGTTTTATACAAATAGTCCATAAGACTCTTACCTCCTTCATGTATAATACCGGTATAGTAGTGTGAATGTGTCATACATTGGGCAAAACCACCATGCATGCAATCAAGATACTGTGACGCACCACGTCCAATAATCCACTAACCAACAGTAGCATACTGAACTGCATGGATTCAAATTATAATCGCTGATACAATTATGTTTACTCACAAGGGACAACGAGCTGTCTATTGTTTTTATACTATATCCCTTGTAAATTATTTTCCCTTACGTTCAAATTGTAAATGTGTACATAGATATATATATAAATATATATAAAAACATTTTTTTCTCATGTAACGAAGGTACCAATGCATATACCATATGACTCATATAAATATGAATTATCTTTATAGATTTAGACCACTGAAGAAGGCCGTGAAAGGCCGAAACGTTTGGTCGTTCATCTTCTACCTTCACTGCTGTGAATATTGCACCGGAACTTTAACCATGTTTAAAAAAATTTGAAAAGATAAAAATGTGAAATTAAAACTTAATAGCATCAAGAAAAACTGATGTCATAATGAGCCCCAATAGGTCAGGAGGGGAAAAAACCATTTGGCTGCCAATGGAGCTAATCAGTTGCCACCCCAGTACAACACTGATGCTCTCCCTTCATTATGTTGAAGCAGTACCCATTCAATGTAATCTAAAGACAAGTCTTGTCCTGCAAAATTTTGTTCATATTAATAAAAAAGCGTATTGTTACTCCTCTTGCCTGGATTTAGCATGAGTCCTGGAGGGGGGTTGTGGTCAAAGTATCCTCCCAATCCTGACCACAGTTCACACATGGAAGCAGAGTACATACAATGTATGCATTTTGATTCAATTAGAATTTAAGCAATTCATGTAAGCAGCATACTTTCCATATCATATCATTAATAGCAGCACAAAAACCAAGTGCACACAACAGCAGAAATGTCTATAAGACTCTGCACGACAATGGATAGATACTAACATATGTATATCAGAAACTAAAGGGTGATCCTACAGTACAGATTAGGACTGAAATTGATTTGACTCTTAATGACGAGTTGGTGGGTGGTATTATTGATAAAGATCTGTTTAATGCATTAACCAATAAGTGCCCAAGGGTGCCTGTGTAATACTGGTTGCCATAAGTGCATAAAAGTATGAGTGATCCACTGGGGAGACCAATCTCCCTAATAGACTACCCCAGCTGAGATTGAGGAAGCTGTTCCATTAAAGCGATAGGCTGGAGCCTTCCTGAGGTTCCGATGCCCATCACTGGTATATTCCAATAAAGGCCTGCAGGTGGCAGTACTTTATTGGAATATACTGAAGTCTGTATTCTGTAATGGATAATATCAGAATGCAAGTGGCAATCTAATGACTGCTTGTTATAGTCACCTAGGGTGTCTTTAAAAAAAGTTAAAAATAAAATAAAGTAAAAAAAAAAAATTGAAAAAATAAAAGTTTAAATTGTCCCTTCTCCAAAATGAACATAAAAAAATAATAACAATAAAAAAAATCATAGGCATTGTAAAATTAAAATCTAAAAATATTTATCCCATACGGTGACCGGCGTAATGGAAAAACATTCAAAATGGCAAATTTGCCATTTTCTTGTCACCTCACCTCCCAAAAAAAATATTAAAAAGTGAGCAAAACTATATTTGGATCTAGAAAAACTGCCTCCAAGCAGTAGAATACTGGCCTGCAAGATTTTAGTGATAGGCAAATTAGTAATTACCAGGCACTGGAAGGAGACATTGGCTCCTACGATGGAAGAGATGATATCTGCTATAAATACCACTCGGCAATATGAGAGGGCGTTAACCCCTTCTATCTTATCAACAAAATATCTCAAGAATGTTTGGTACTTGTGGTCTATTAGTACATTCACTATGTAACCCTAACACGTTACAAAGTCCACTGCTCTAATTGGTCTCCAATATGATTGTCTCCTACTTATAAAACTTAGTGATACAATGCAAACTAAGGGCTCACTGATCTTTTTTGTTGTTGTTGTTGACCTTTATTTCCTTTTTTCTTTTTTTCTCTTACGCTCTTTTCTTATCCTTAATTATTACATTAAGGTGTTATATACATCAGGGATACCATACAGTCTAATAAATCGAGAAAATGTCAAGCTTTCTATATTGTATAATAAGGTGTTCAACTACTAATAGAGTGTTAACCAGGTCACATCTCAGTGGCCATAAACACTAACATGTCAGAATACCAGGTTGGCTACATCCAAGTGGATGTCCTGGAATTCATCTATAATGTAAAACGATGTATACCTTTGCTTCATTATCTGTAATCTATGATTGTGTAACTGGTGTCCTTATTGTTATTCCAGCAGCTGCGTCCGCTACCTTTGCCTAATTTGTGTCTTAAAAAATTAATAAAAAACGATTGGATCTAAAAAAGTGAGAAAAAACTCATACACACTCCAAAATGATATTGATGAAAAATACAGATCACCCAACATAAAAATGAGCTCTCACATAATATGGCAATTTAAAGAAAGAATTAACGTATTTTTCGTCCTATGTGACGCACCGGACGATAAGACGCACCTAGGTTTTAGAGGGGGACAATAAGAAAAAAATATTTTTCATTACACCTCAGGTCAGACCAGCAATCAGACCCCAATGTTAATCAGACCTCAGCTTACAGCCCCAATGTTAATAAGACCCTCAATCAGACCTCAGATCAGACCCCCAATGCCTCAGACATCCCCCAAGCCTCAGTTCAGCCCCCAGCCATGTATCAGCCCCCAGCTTTATGTCAGCCATCAGCCCCCAGCTTTATGTCAGCCATCAGCCCCCAGCTTTATGTCAGCCATCAGCCCCCAGCTTTATGTCAGCCATCAGCCTCATGTAGCCCCCATTTTTATGTCAGCCATCAGCCTAATGTTGCCCCCAGCCACATGTCAGCTTGCAGCCATCAGCGCAAATAAAAAAATAAAAAAACACTTACCTCTCCTGCTCTTGGACGCCACCGCTCCTCACCTCCAGTGCGCTGTGTCTCCTTCCTGCCGCGGCTGGGCTGTGAACCGGCACGCACAGTGTGAGGTCACAGTGTGCCCTCACGCTGTGCGCAGCCCTGCACAGCCGAGGACCAGGAAGCGGTAAGTGCAGAGACTTCACCGCTTCCCAGTCCTCCGGTGCTAATGAGCGCTTCCATATTGGAAGCACTTCATTAGTATTCTCCCCGTAAGACGCAGGGGCAGTTTCCCCCCACTTTTGGTGTCTTATGGGGCAAAAAATACAGTAATTTTTTTACAAAGTTTTATTTTTTTCTGTATTTATACACAAGAAAAACTATTTAATGTGTTATCACTGTAATCGTACTGACCTGGAGAATAAAGGTAACATGCCAGTTTTACTATATAGGGAACCCTGTAAAAACAAAGCCCATAAAACTGTGGAGGAATTGCATTTTGTTTTAGTTTTTTCAATTCCACCCCATTTGGAATTTTTTTCCAGCTTCCCACTACATTGTATGCAATATAAAATTGAGCTATTAAAAAAAATACAACTTGTCCTGCAAAAAACAAGCCCTCATATGACTATGTGAACAGAAAAATAAAAAAGTTCTGTCTCTTGGAAAGCAGAGAGAAAAAAAGAAAATGCAAAAAGAGGAAAATTGCCCAGCCCTCTAAAGGTTAATGCTTGCCATGCTACGTTCACACTGGAAACAAATTTGGAGCATGAACATTACTTTGATGTGGAGGTGAGAATGGACCGAGATTATGATCTGATTATCAGTACTTTCTTTGCTAAACCTTCTGTTGAGACCTGCCAGTGTCCATGCTCCACAGGTTTTTAATGGGATTCCAAAGGGACAGTTCACACGTGTGAGGATTTGCGGCAGCAGTTCTGAATATAAGTTACAAGCAGCTAAGATGGTTGAGAAATTTCTGGAGAGGGTATTCGTGAGAGGAGGTAACAAAACAGCTGTTAAACTAAGTAGAGTCTAGCGGGAAGTATTGAGGAGTACCGGGAAAGCGACTAAGGCTACTTTCACACTTGCGGCAGAGGAATCCGGCAGGCAGTATGCCAACTGATTGCATTTTAAGACTGATTGGTCCACCAGAGTAGCAGAGGATCCTCCGGTGACCCAGGCTCTGATGTCATAATGAGCCCCAATAGGTCAGGAGGGAAAAAAAACATTTGGCGGCCAATGGAGCTAATCAGTTGCCACCACAGTCCAACACTGATGCTCTCCCTTCATTATGTTGAAGCAGTACCCATTCAATGTAATCTAAAGACAAGTCTTGTCCTGCAAAATTTTGTTCATATTAATAAAAAAGCGTATTGTTACTCCTCTTGCCTGGATTTAGCATGAGTCCTGGAGGGGGTTTGTGGTCAAAGTATCCTGCCAATCCTGACCACAGTTCACACATGGAAGCAGAGTACATACAATGTATGCATTTTGATTCAATTAGAATTTAAGCAATTCATGTAAGCAGCATACTTTCCATATCATATCATCAATAGCAGCACAAAAACCAAGTGCACACAACAGCAGAAATGTCTATAAGACTCTGCACGACAATGGATAGATACTAACATATGTATATAAGAAACTAAAGGGTGATCCTACAGTACAGATTAGGACTGAAATTGATTTGACTCTTAATGACGAGTTGGTGGGTGGTATTATTGATAAAGATCTGTTTAATGCATTAACCAATAAGTGCCCAAGGGTGCCTGTGTTATACTGGTTGCCATAAGTGCATAAAAGTATGAGTGATCCACTGGGGAGACCAATCTCCCTAATAGACTACCCCAGCTGAGATTGAGGAAGCTGTTCCATTAAAGCGATAGGCTGGAGCCTTCCTGAGGTTCCGTTGCCCATCATGCGCAAACCGGAAGGACGGATCCGGCATTCTGGTATTTTGAATGCCGGGTCCGGCACTAATACATTCCTATTGAAAAAAATGCCGGATCCGGCATTCAGGCAAGACTTCAGTTTTTTTGGCCGGAGATAAAACCGTAGTATGATGTGGTTTTATCTTTTGCCTGATCAGTCAAAAACACTGATGATATTCTGATGCATCCTGAACGGATTTCCCTCCATTCAGAATGCATGGGGATAAAACTGATCAATTATTTTCCGGTATAGAGCCCCTAGGACGGAACTCTGTGGCGGAAAAGAAAAACGCATGTGTGAAAGTACCCTAAGGCCTCTTTCACACGGGTGAGTTTTCCGCGTGGGTGCAATGCGTGAGGTGAACGCATTGCACCCGCAATGAATCCGGACCCATTAATTTCTATGGGGCCGTGTACATGAGAGGTGATTTTCAAGCATCACTTGTGTGTTGCGTGAAAATCGCAGCAAGCTCTATATTCAGCGTTTTTCACGCAATGAAGGCCCCATAGAAATGAATGGGGCTGCATAAAAAATCGCAAGCATCCGCAGCAAGTGCGGATGCGGTGCGATTTTCACGCATGGTTGCTAGGAGATAATCGGGATGGGGGCCTTCTCTTCTGTCTGCTTCTTTGATGACCTGGGAGGAAAAGGACCTTTGGTGACATCACTGCGCTCATCACATGGTCCATCACCATGGTGATGGATTATGTGATGGACCATGTGATGAGCGCAGTGATGTCATCAAGGTCCTTTACCCAGGTCCTGAAGAAAGAAGAGGAGATCCGCTATGCGGAGTGGGGTGAGTTAAATTTGGTTATTATTTTTAACCCCTCAATCGGCATTTTACTAAGCATTCTGTATTAAGAATGCTATTATTTTCCCTAATAACCATATTATAAGGGAAAATAATAAAATCTACAGAACACCTAACCCAAACCCCAACTTCTGTGAAGAAGTCCGGGTTTGGGAACCAAACATGCCGATTTTTCTCACGAACGTGCAAAACGCATTAAAATGCTTTGCACTTTTGTGAAAAAAATCGCTCATTTTCCCGCGACGCACCCGCATCCTATCCGGCACTCACACGCGACGCCCGTGTGAAAGAGGCCTAAAATGGAGGTTAGATTGATGTTTGTGTCTATGTATGACCGCCATCTCCAAATGATAAAAATGTAATTGGCAAATTTGATTTGATTCATCTTTATGGTCATTACACATGTATAAATACAGAGTAACGAGATACAGTTTGCATCTAATCAGAAGTGCAAAGAGCAGCAAGTGCAATAAAAACAGGTTATATACAGATAAGGGGAGTGTACAAGGTAGGAGTACAGATGTACAGATTATGTACAAATAAGTTAAAGGGAGTCGGTCACTTCCAGATGGCCATATACAGCGCTTACATGGCTCTGTAGCACACTATACAGGATTGTAACGGTACCTTTGTCTTTAGACTTGCACCAGCAGGAAAAACGAAGTTTAATTCATATGCAAATGAGCACTTGCAAGTGCCCAGGGGCGGCGTTCAGTGTGTAGGTGCCCAGGCTGCTCTGCCCTCTTTTCACTTTACTCCTCCCCAGCCTCTGCCTTTGCCCGCCCTCCAAGTCTCTTGCCTCATCGATAGGTCTGGACTTGGTAAACTTTATTGAATAACTAATTGGCTATGCCAAATTTTTTATTACATGCAATTGCAAAAGTATTCAGATCCAGCTGCTGGTTTGAAAACTGTACAATATTTTTCGTGGGACACCCCCTTTAAGAGTATTTGGAGGATTTTAAAAATCAACCCTATCATTGGACCAGTTTTACGGAAAACTCCTAAATGTATTTTCCCTAAAGCACACACAAGAGCAAAATAGTACACAGGAGTTTAAAAAGTGGCAGAGAGGGATGATCCAGAGGCCTGTTCACATTGTGCAGCTTTAGCACAGGGTGCAAAAAATGACCACCAAAAGGAAAATGTGTAAAAACTAAAAAAACATAATTTCAACTAAGAATACAGGATACGTGGCAATTTGACTAGTGAACATGCTGGTGTGATCTATGTACTGGATGGTCCGTGTGGGCTCCAGTATGTAGGGCGCACCATGCGGAAATTAAAAACCTGTATCCAAGAACTTATCAGAAATATCAAAAGTTGGAAGCACACACAAGGGATAAGACCCCCTCTAAACTCATTTCACTTATTTTTTAAATAAACATCTGATTAGGGTTGCACCATGTATCGAATTATTGATACCTAATCGATACTTTTGTACCGGTATCGATTCAATATCGGGATTTGACTTTTACCGATACTAGGCTGCGCTACTCCCTCTCCCTGTCATAGAGTTCGGATGCCGCCTCTGTGATTCTGCTGCCGGCACCCGCCTCCTGTATCTGTATTAAACTTTAGTTATCTTCATTGGTGTCGCAGTGCGCCCCCCCCAGTATTAAAAACATTGGTGGCGCAGTGCTGCCAGGTCCAGCACACATAAAGCCCAGCCCCTCTCCCGAGAAGCCCCACTCCTCACGGACATCTCTCTCACCAGGAGCAGCTCTAGAGTCTGGACTAAACACTACATTGTGGTTACAGGACCTGTGGTGATGTCACAGTCATGTGATCAGCCATTTGTGTGGGGGGAGTTAGGGGAACACAGGCTCTGTGTTTTTTTGTTTTCCCCAAATCCTTACCTTTTCTCCGCATACCCTCCCCCATCAGGCCCCTTCATCCCTTATGTTTTAACGGAGTCACACTTAAAGGGGTGCCTTTTAATTCCATGTGCTACTTTCTATTTATTAAAATGTAACATTTATTGAATCCATATTATAAATACCTACTGAGTAAATAATAAAGATTTAAAAATATCAGCTGTTTCTTTTTGTCTTTTTATATCAGTAGACGCCGTTTCCTTCACAGTATGAATAAATAGCTAAGGGATGTAGTGAACTTCCCAGCGCCCTCATACATACAAGTTCACTCATATTCTGTCCCTGCGCCATGTATCATTTTCCTTATACTGTTCATTAGTTTTTAAAACTATGTGCACCTGCTGTTTAAAAATAAGCTCAAACACTGCCCCCGACATGTTTCGCCAGCTAATCTGGCGTCCTCAGGGGATTTGGGCAGAATGTGTTTGGGCGGAGATGGTGTCTTAAATAGTGCTGAGCTCGAATATTCGAATAGTGAATATTAATCATGAATATCGCAACTTTGCTAATTCGCAAATATTTTGAATATAGTGCTATATATTCGCTATTTCGAATATTCGTCATTTTTTAACATCTGAAAACATGATTCCTCCCTGCTTCTTTCTTGTGGCTCAATGAGTCATTGGCCAACAAGCAACTTAAGCAGGAAGGAATCATGTTTTCATATGGAAAAAAAATGCAGAATATAAAAAAACGAATATATGGCAATATAGTGAATATATTTGTTATTTAGAATATTCTCATTATTTTTTCCCAATCTGTACAGGTGTTCGCATACTCCTCCCCGACAAGCGCCCCCGTCACCATGGAAACGCCTGTGGGTTAGAAAATACCATCGGATCGGAGTTTTCCCTGAGATCGTAAAACCTCAGATCTGATGGTATATTCCACAGGCGTTTCCATGGTGACAGGGACGCTTGTCGGGGAGCAGTATGCTAACAGTACACATT
Source organism: Bufo gargarizans (assembly GCF_014858855.1). Lineage (NCBI taxonomy): Eukaryota > Metazoa > Chordata > Amphibia > Anura > Bufonidae > Bufo > Bufo gargarizans. The sequence goes on along the minus strand of NC_058084.1, from coordinate 390,810,139 downwards.
GAAAAAAATATATGAATATTCTAAATAACAAATATATTCGCTATATTGCTATAACTTTGTTTTTTAGAATATTCGTCATAGTCTAAAAAACAAAGTTATAGCAATATAGCAAATATTCGAAAATGCACATATAGACTGCAATTCAGCTAATATAGTGCTAGAGTATTTTTTTTTATAGTGTACATTTTTTCCAAAACTGAAGTTCAGAAGAGACAAAAAATGTTTTACTATAAAAAAAGATTATAGCACTATATTAGCTAAATTGCAGTAAATATGTGTATTTTACGAATATTCGCTATATTGCTACAACTTAGTTTTTTTGAATATGACGACTATTCTAAAAAAGGAAGTTATAGCAATATAGCGAATATTCGTAAAATACACATAGTAGCCATAGCCAAACAATAGGAAAGTTGCCTTATACAGTTAAAAAATATCGCAATACGCGAATAATGAAATCGCATATTATTTGCGATAAATACAATAATGACGAATATTCGATTTCGACTAATATAAGACGAATATTCAATTGAATATTCGCAAAATATTACGAAATCAAATATGGCACCTCCCGCTCATCACTAGTCTTAAACCCTCTGATGCTGACGTTCATCGCATGGTTAGCTTATCGCTATTCTCAATCTTAGGCTACATGCACACGACCGTTGTGTGTTTTGCGGTCTGCAAATTGCGCATCCGCAAAACACAGATATAATTTTGATGATTATGGCTTACAACTTATGAAACCCCAAAGTCACAATTTTGAGGTCCCCTTTGCTCAGGGGTTATGGATTAATTAGCTGACTAGAGTGTGACACTTTGAGCCTAGAATATTGAACCTTTTCACAAAATTCAGATTTTAAGCTGCATTAATGCAATTCCTTTTAATTTGCATAAGGCCTCATGCACACGACCGTTGTTGTGTCCCATTTCCGTTGTTCCGTTTTCCGTGATTTTCTGCGGACCCACCGTTTGTCATCCGCGTCAGTGATCCGTGTTTCCAGTCCGTGAAAAAAATATGACCTGTCCTATTTTTATCACGGACAACGGTTCGCGGACCCATTCATATCAATGGGTCCGTGAAAAAACACGGATGCACACAAGATTGTCATCCGCGTCCGTGACCCGTGTCTGTTTTTTTCCCTATCATTTGCAAGGCAAACTTGACTTAGATTTTTTTTCACTTTCCTTCATGTCTAGTGATCCTCCAAAAATCAAGGAAGACACACGGAAACAAAAACGGAAACGGATCACGGAACAACGGAACCCCGTTTTGCGGACTGTGAAAAAATACTGTCGTGTGCATGAGGCCTTACTGAAATAAATGGACTTTTGCACGATATTCTAACTGCCATGTATTCACTTTCTCTACATGATAAATGCCATTTGCTGAAGTGAGACAAGCTCTTTAAATATCCGATTGTGGGACCCCCTGAAATGTGTCCTTGCAGCCTCCTCTCTGCACAGGAAGAGATAACGGTTTTGATCTCTTATAAAGTGGAGCTATTTTCGTATTGGCTTTTTGTAACATCTCTACTGTATGTTTTATCTGAGCTCCGACTTTTAATAAAAAGATTTATGACAATAAAATAAAGAGTTGGAGGCACACCGTCTGCCATTACACTTCAAACAGGGACACGGAAGGATTAAACTGTATCGGACGGGAGCTAGTTAAGAACAAATGGCGTGGTGGAGATCCGATAATCCTATAATCCTAATACATTACAGCCCAGGGGCCCAGATATAGAACTGGACATTAAATCATGCGGTGCAGGGTAACAGTGCGGTAGATCAATAATCAGATAGACTAGGCTTTCTGCAGTTTGGGCAGGTTCAGTTCCAGCTTAATAGGATGTCCCTCTTCTGGGCAATGTTCAAGGTAACCCGAAGAACAAAGGAGAGCCGGCGCCCCATCCTGTTACGTACTATACCAACGTAACACGTTTTTCTGAATTAGAATACAATCTATAACCCTATTGGCTGACAGCATCTATGTGAGAGAGGGAGGAAGAGGGAATCCCATTCCTGATAGGCTGAAAAAGTCACGTGACCACGGAAAGGGGCGGAGTACAGGGTTTTAAGTTCTATTTTTCTTATAAGATTGGAAGTTTTATGATAGAAAAAGTGTTTGAAGAGTGTTTATGATCTTTTGATGTCATTTATCAAACAGGTGTAAAGTAGAACTGGCTACCGGATCCTGGGGGAGATTTAGCAAAACTGGTGTGAAGGAAAACCAGCTTAGTTGCCCATAGCAACCAATCAGAGTCCACCTTTAATTTTCCAAAGGAGCTCTGAAAAAAAGAAATGTGGAAGCTGATTGGTTATATGGGCAACTAAACCAGTTCTTCGTCACACCAGTTTTGATAAATCCCCCCTAATATATACTTTTCGGTGCGGATTCTGTGTGGCAATCAATGAGTGACCTAAAAACCACATAAAAATTCTGAGCCTAAGGGGATGGTTGAGTTTGACAGAATTTGGCTCTGTTTCCGTGTAAATGGCGGCCACACAGGGTCCGCCTCCCACTGTTTTCAATGGGAGACAGCGCTGCTGGTCATGTGATCGCGGTTTGACATCTCCGGTCTTGGTGCTGGCATAAATCATGGCCTCCCATTGAAAACGATTCCACACATCCGTCAGAACACTTTGTGGCCCAGAATCCTCGCCAAATTCTTCTTGCAAAAGACGCTTCCGTGTGAAAGGGGCCTAAATGTTCAGAATCCTGACACAGGTGTATACAGCACCATTATGGTGTGCATAACATACTCCATTCACATGCACTGCAGACAGAATGCTGGAATCCTCTATGTGTGAACAAGGATTAAAGCTCCCCCCTCCACTGTTTCCCAAGTACTCCAGTAGTCTGTCCTAAAAGACACCCGCAGTGCACCCTCCTCAGCACCAGCCTGGGCTTATGACGGGCGCCTCCCGTCAGTTACGTGTATTATTCTGAGGGACGCTCCCTCTTGTGATGAGACAGACCAGAAACTGGAGAAGAGCGGATGGGCGGGGCCAAGGCTGGGCGGGGCTAAGCTTTAGACTGCGAACAGCGTGGAGTGACTGAACTAGCCACGCCCCTCCTCTCCAGTCTGTCGCTAGAGCTCTATGTTCATTATCTCTGCCCGTCCCTCCCCTCCACAACATGGCGGTGACGCGTTATTCTACCCTACCTCGTGAGATTTCCCTACCCTCTGACTTCCTGTCGCATGAGCGATGACGTCGGGGGGCGTGTCTCACCTTTCTCCATCTGCGCATGCCCAAAAGGACACTCTAGTGAAAAGCTCAAGGCTGAACTTAGCAGCACGCCGGGAACCTGCGCATGCGTCTAGGAGCCGAGGTAGGGAAAAATCACGGGTCAGTGCGCAAGCGCAGTTAACTCATTAAAATCCACCCGATATACGCGTCCCAGTGCGCAAGCGCCGAGGGTAAGCATGAATATCCATGCCAAAAGCACTTTTAACCCTTTGCAGGAGCTATTCTCATATTGGTTCTTGACTGATTGTCCTCCTATATATAGGTTCTATTATATAGGGGGTCTGTCTGCACAGTATATGGGGGGGGGGTCTGTCTGCACAGTATATGGGGGGGGGGGGGTCTGTCTGCACAGTATATTTGGGGGGCTGTCTGCACAGTATATTTGGGGGGCTGCCTGCACAGTATATTTGGGGGGCTGTCTGCACAGTATATTTGGGGGGCTGTCTGCACAGTATATGGGGGGCTGTCTGCACAGTATATTTGGGGGGCTGTCTGCACAGTATATTTGGGGGGCTGCCTGCACAGTATATTTGGGGGGCTGTCTGCACAGTATATGGGGGGCTGTCTGCACAGTATATTTGGGGGGCTGCCTGCGCAGTATATGGGGGGGGGGGGGTCTGTCTGCACAGTATATTTGGGGGGCTGTCTGCACAGTATATGGGGGGCTGTCTGCACAGTATATTTGGGGGGCTGCCTGTGCAGTATATTTGGGGGGCTGTCTGCGCAGTATATTTGGGAGTCTGTCTGCGCAGTATATAGGGGGCTGTCTGCACATTAAATGGGGGGGCTGTCTGCGCATTAAATGGGGGGGGCTGTCTGCGCAGTATATGGGGGGGGCTGTCTGCGCAGTATATGGGGGGGCTGTCTGCACAGTATATGGGGGGGTCTGTCTGCGCATTAAATGGGGGGGGCTGTCTGCGCAGTATATGGGGGGCTGTCTGCGCAGTGTATTGGGGGGCTGTCTGCGCAGTGTATTGGGGGGCTGTCTGCGCAGTGTATTGGGGGGCTGTCGCACAGTATATGGGGGGGCTGTCTGCGCATTAAATGGGGGGGCTGTCTGCGCAGTATATGGGGGGCTGTCTGCGCATTAAATGGGGGGGCTGTCTGCGCAGTATATGGGGGGCTGTCTGCGCAGTATATGGGGGGCTGTCTGCGCAGTATATGGGGGGGGCTGTCTGCGCAGTATATGTGGCGCTGTCTGCGCATTATATGGGGGGCTGTCTGCGCATTATATGGGGGGGCTGTCTGCACATTATATGGAGGGGCTGTCTGCACAGTATATGGGGGGGCTGTCTGCACAGTATATGGGGGGGCTGTCTGCGCAGTATATGGGGGGGCTGTCTGCGCAGTATATGGGGGGGCTGTCTGCGCATTATATGGGGGGGCTGTCTGCGTAGTATATGGGGGGGCTGTCTGCTCAGTATATGGGGGGCTGTCTGCTCAGTATATGGGGGGCTGTCTGTGCAGTATATGGGGGGGTGTCTGCTCATTATATAGGGAGGTCTGTGCAGTATATGGGGGGGGGCTGTCTGTGCAGTATATGGGGGGGGCTGTCTGTGTGGTACGGTATATTGGGGGATGTATGTGCAGCATATTTGGGGGGGGCAGTGTATTATATTTGTGGCCTGTGTGTTAGATGTGTACAACCCTATTTTAACAAAAAAATAAATAAAAATTCCCTATATCTCCTATGCCATGGCATGTTTTTTGCTACGAAACTGCAGTCATCTCGTCACTTGGAGAAGGATGAGAAGCGGCCCCCATCCAGAAGGACACACCTGCCACCAAATCCGTCTCTCACTGGATTCTGTAATCCCCGTCTGCTGTGTATGTGCGCACCGTCCGTCTGCTGCACTGCGTCTGTTCTGCCATTTGCTCTAACCATTTTAATAAAAAAAAATTGTGTCACAACTCTGACCAGCATGTTCTCCTATGGAACACGAAGTACCTGAAGTGGTAAGAAGAAGCCCATGTTTGAGGCCTGCGCCCTGGCGGGAGCATTGAAGGGGCATCTGACAGGTGACGAGCTGCTCCAGCATTGTGTACTGTGATCACCGCGAGTTCAGAGGTCTTCACCCATAGGCCGTCCACATGCTGTGAATTACATCTCCCATCATGCTGGTAAAGTATTATGGGAGGTGTAGTCCAAAACATCTGGAATACCAAATGCGTATGAATGAAAAGCATGGTGTGTGACTGGTCAGTAACAAGGGTTGAAGCCTTGACGTGGCGTTACTGCTCACATGTGTATCCATGTGCCAATTCAACCAATGTGAGTGACTGTAATTAATACTGATTAGGTAACTATAAATACTGTGACAATGGAGAATTAAACGACCGTATCTCCTACACACCACTTACACCGTGACTGTATCTCCTACACACCGCTTACACTGTGACTGTATCTCCTACACACCGCTTACACTGTGACCGTATCTCCTACACACTGCTTACACCGTGACTGTATCTCCTACACACTGCTTACACCGTGACTGTATCTCCTACACACTGCTTACACCGTGACTGTATCTCCTACACACTGCTTACACCGTGACTGTATCTCCTACACACCGCTTACACTGTGACCGTATCTCCTACACACTGCTTACACCGTGACTGTATCTCCTACACACTGCTTACACTGTGACCGTATCTCCTACACACTGCTTACACTGTGACCGTATCTCCTACACACTGCTTACACCGTGACCGTATCTCCTACACACTGCTTACACCGTGACCGTATCTCCTACACACTGCTTACACCGTGACTGTATCTCCTACACACTGCTTACACCGTGACCGTATCTCCTACACACCGCTTACACCGTGACCGTATCTCCTACACACCGCTTACACCGTGACCGTATCTCCTACACACAGCTTACACCGTGACCGTATCACCTACACACCGCTTACACCGTGACCGTATCTCCTACACACTGCTTACACCGTGACCGTATCTCCTACACACTGCATACACCGTGACCGTATCTCCTACACACGGCTTACACTGTGACCGTATCTCCTACACACCGCTTACACCGTGACCGTATCTCCTACACACTGCTTACACCGTGACCGTATCTCCTACACACGGCTTACACCGTGACCGTATCTCCTACACACCGCTTACACTGTGACCGTATCTCCTACACACTGCTTACACCGTGACCGTATCTCCTACACACCGCTTACACCGTGACCGTATCTCCTACACACCGCTTACACTGTGACCGTATCTCCTACACACTGCTTACACCGTGACCGTATCTCCTACACACTGCTTACACCGTGACCGTATCTCCTACACACCGCTTACACCGTGACCGTATCTCCTACACACCGCTTACACTGTGACCGTATCTCCTACACACCGCTTACACCGTGACCGTATCTCCTACACACCGCTTACACTGTGACCGTATCTCCTACACACTGCTTACACCGTGACCGTATCTCCTACACACCGCTTACACCGTGACCGTATCTCCTACACACTGCTTACACCGTGACCGTATCTCCTACACACCGCTTACACTGTGACCGTATCTCCTACACACTGCTTACACCGTGACCGTATCTCCTACACACCGCTTACACCGTGACCGTATCTCCTACACACCGCTTACACTGTGACCGTATCTCCTACACACCGCTTACACCGTGACCGTATCTCCTACACACCGCTTACACTGTGACCGTATCTCCTACACACTGCTTACACCGTGACCGTATCTCCTACACACCGCTTACACCGTGACCGTATCTCCTACACACAGCTTACACCGTGACCGTATCACCTACACACCGCTTACACCGTGACCGTATCTCCTACACACTGCTTACACCGTGACCGTATCTCCTACACACTGCATACACCGTGACCGTATCTCCTACACACGGCTTACACTGTGACCGTATCTCCTACACACCGCTTACACCGTGACCGTATCTCCTACACACTGCTTACACCGTGACCGTATCTCCTACACACGGCTTACACCGTGACCGTATCTCCTACACACCGCTTACACTGTGACCGTATCTCCTACACACTGCTTACACCGTGACCGTATCTCCTACACACCGCTTACACCGTGACCGTATCTCCTACACACCGCTTACACTGTGACCGTATCTCCTACACACTGCTTACACCGTGACCGTATCTCCTACACACTGCTTACACCGTGACCGTATCTCCTACACACCGCTTACACCGTGACCGTATCTCCTACACACCGCTTACACTGTGACCGTATCTCCTACACACCGCTTACACCGTGACCGTATCTCCTACACACCGCTTACACTGTGACCGTATCTCCTACACACTGCTTACACCGTGACCGTATCTCCTACACACCGCTTACACCGTGACCGTATCTCCTACACACTGCTTACACCGTGACCGTATCTCCTACACACCGCTTACACTGTGACCGTATCTCCTACACACTGCTTACACCGTGACCGTATCTCCTACACACCGCTTACACCGTGACCGTATCTCCTACACACCGCTTACACTGTGACCGTATCTCCTACACACCGCTTACACCGTGACCGTATCTCCTACACACCGCTTACACTGTGACCGTATCTCCTACACACTGCTTACACCGTGACCGTATCTCCTACACACCGCTTACACCGTGACCGTATCTCCTACACACTGCTTACACCGTGACCGTATCTCCTACACACCGCTTACACTGTGACCGTATCTCCTACACACTGCTTACACCGTGACCGTATCTCCTACACACCGCTTACACTGTGACCGTATCTCCTACACACCGCTTACACTGTGACCGTATCTCCTACACACTGCTTACACCGTGACCGTATCTCCTACACACTGCTTACACCGTGACCGTATCTCCTACACACTGCTTACACCGTGACCGTATCTCCTACACACTGCTTACACCGTGACCGTATCTCACCTTTTGGACTCTTGTACACGACTATATGCACTAAAACATGTATAGTGTTAGTTAACAGGCCATATTGATCGTGCGTACAGGAGCACATGGCATCTTGATGTTGTTCATGTTGTGCCTCACAATGGGCTATTGTCCCGCATTCATATGATCTATTCTCTATTCGTGCTAAGCAATAGCCCCACCTGAAGCTCGACTTGCGCAGCATCAGTGTAATCTAGGATTGTGTGTACTCCTGTTGGCATGATCAATGCCAGTGCGGGACATATGGCCCTCTTGTAGGGAATACAGTCGTGTGAAAGAGGCCTTAAAATGAGTTTTCTCATCTCAGACAATAGGGGCATATCGCTTGGATATGCCATTGTCTTATAACTGCTGTTCCCCGCACCTATATTGAGAACTGGTCCCCGAAATTGGAGTATGGCGCAATGCGCATGCTCTGCCGTCCTCCACTCTTCTCTATGTGAGAGTTGTGGATTAGCAAACAGTGGTCGACGGACCCCATTAAATCTGGTGTCCTCCAGCCACAGCGCTACCTGCTCCGTTCTCAATATAGGTGCGTGTCCCATCGGTGGTACCCACACCTATCAGACAATGGTTGCATATTCAAGCAATATGCCACCATTGATTGGGATACCCCTTTAACAGCAGTTAGTCCCTTGCGGTAATCACACTAGTTATGTCATAGCGTCATAGGGAAATCATTAATCAAACTGTTAAATTACAATTTATTAATGAATTCCTGATGATGCTGATGGACCGTGACTCCCACAAGGGCTCAAATGAAAAGGGGCAAGATTGAACGACGAACAAGCCTTTGCTGTTCATGTGGCAATCATAGGGTCTACGATCAATAAAGGGCCAAAACATAGCTCATTACTGATGGTATTGTTCATGGTTCACCTTTGGCAATAATGTCGTTTATGGAAAAAAAAAATACCAAGGGCTTTTCAATAAACGTACTGTAGTGACCCTATGGTAGTTGTAATGTCACCACAGCGGTAGTGCTAAAGGGTACTGTTACCCTGTACCGGCCAATGAAAACACAAATACATCGAAGTTAACTATACATTTTTTTATTTTTTTATAAATTACAATATATCCATAAAAAAAAAATATATATATATATATATATATATATATATACATACTATACAAAAAAATAATTTTTTTTTGTGGAGTAGGACTGTCGTGTAGGTGGTTTGAGGTTGGCAATGGTAGCCCCCCTGTCCTCTTTATTCTCTGAGCTAAAAATACAGTCCACAAGAAAGGATGCAGGTTGAAATTGTGGGTTGTATAAGGGTCTGAGGAGGAGGGTACCCGAGCATGTGAAGAGGTGGTGGGGAAAATAATGGGACGGAGAAGTAGAAAAGAGACAGAAGGGAACACATGCCCGGGGGCTGGGAATGGGAAGGTTGTCGGTAATGGTCACTGGTGTGGGATGAGGTTGTGGGGGCCGTGGCCAATTTCTGTGACACATTCTCTAAGCATGATATTAAACTCATGCAACTGCTCGGGCGTCATTGAGTCCACCAAATTGATTATGCTTACCCCATAATGGTAGTTAGGGCTGCATTGGATCGCCGACTCTGCTCCCTCCCAGCGGCGAATCAAGGCAGCACTAAACTCCTTCTGATGTTCGTCCAAACCTTCTACAGTGTTGGAAACAACCTCTACACGGGCCACATAATCATTTTGCTTTGGCACACCGGATCTCTGCCTGCTCAGCAGGGCTCTTAAATTTTGATGTCAACCTAAGAGCCTCTGTTGAGCAGAGGGATCCGGTAGGGGACCCGGATTCTCCCGAGCAGATGCATGAGGGACAGGAGGTCTGGCGTTGGCGATCCATTCATTTTCCGCATCAGGAGGTTGTTCAGTCTCCAGAGTGCTGCTCTTAGTTCTGTATGAAAAAAATGAAATAAAAATTTACCTTTAAAAACACCATCCATGTCCGATGCTACGTCTACATTACACCATAAGTTGGCTGTCCAAAACAGGGTAGCCAAACGCTCTGCTGTTACAGACAGTCCCTTAAATTACATTTCTTTTTACATTTCATTTACATTTCTTTAAAAAATATATATAATTTACCTTCTTTGTGCCATTGTGCGTCGTCGTAAACCAAGGCCGCTGTATATGTACTCCCTGAGGTTGCGCCGGACCCAATCGGGACTGAACCTCCTTCTTATAGTCCATCCTGAAGCCGTCCTGGATAGATCAGCAACGCGTTGTGTAACCTGTTTAAATGTTGGAAAAAACAAACATAACATGATGTAAGGTTAAGAACAATATGAATGTTTAAAAAAAAAAATTGCTGTTCTTACAACATATCTTCTGAGACACCGCATTTAAATCCCCCCAGGTCTCAGAAAGGTCAGAACATATGTCCCTCTATGGCCGTGTAAGTGGTGTGTAGGAGATACGGTCACAGTGTAAGCGGTGTGTAGGAGATACGGTCACAGTGTAAGCGGTGTGTAGGAGATACGGTCACAGTGTAAGCAGTGTGTAGGAGATACGGTCACAGTGTAAGCGGTGTGTAGGTGATACGGTCACAGTGTAAGCGGTGTGTAGGAGATACGGTCACAGTGTAAGCGGTGTGTAGGAGATACGGTCACAGTGTAAGCAGTGTGTAGGAGATACAGTCACAGTGTAAGCGGTGTGTAGGAGATACAGTCACGGTGTAAGCGGTGTGTAGGAGATACGGTCACGGTGTAAGCGGTGTGTAGGAGATACGGTCACAGTGTAAGCAGTGTGTAGGAGAGACGGTCACAGTGTAAGCGGTGTGTAGGAGATACAGTCACAGTGTAAGCGGTGTGTAGGAGATACAGTCACAGTGTAAGCGGTGTGTAGGAGATACGGTCACGGTGTAAGCAGTGTGTAGGAGATACGGTCACGGTGTAAGCCGTGTGTAGGAGATACGGTCACAGTGTAAGCGGTGTGTAGGAGATACGGTCACGGTGTAAGCGGTGTGTAGGAGATACGGTCACGGTGTAAGCAGTGTGTAGGAGATACGGTCACAGTGTAAGCGGTGTGTAGGAGATACGGTCACAGTGTAAGCAGTGTGTAGGAGATACGGTCACGGTGTAAGCGGTGTGTAGGAGATACGGTCACAGTGTAAGCGGTGTGTACAAGATACGGTCACAGTGTAAGCAGTGTGTAGAAGATACAGTCACAGTGTAAGCAGTGTGTAGGAGATACGGTCACAGTGTAAGCGGTGTGTAGGAGATACGGTCACGGTGTAAGCAGTGTGTAGGAGATACGGTCACAGTGTAAGCGGTGTGTAGGAGATACGGTCACAGTGTAAGCAGTGTGTAGGAGATACGGTCACAGTGTAAGCAGTGTGTAGGTGATACGGTCACGGTGTAAGCAGTGTGTAAGAGATACGGTCACGGTGTAAGCGGTGTGTAGGAGATACAGTCACGGTGTAAGCAGTGTGTAGGAGATACGGTCACAGTGTAAGCAGTGTGTAGGTGATACGGTCACAGTGTAAGCGGTGTGTACAAGATACGGTCACAGTGTAAGCAGTGTGTAGGAGATACGGTCACGGTGTAAGCAGTGTGTAGAAGATACAGTCACGGTGTAAGCGGTGTGTAGGAGATACGGTCACAGTGTAAGCAGTGTGTAGGAGATACGGTCACGGTGTAAGCGGTGTGTAGGAGATACGGTCACAGTGTAAGCAGTGTGTAGGAGATACAGTCACAGTGTAAGCGGTGTGTAGGAGATACGGTCACGGTGTAAGCAGTGTGTAGGAGATACGGTCACAGTGTAAGCGGTGTGTAGGAGATACAGTCACAGTGTAAGCGGTGTGTAGGAGATACGGTCACGGTGTAAGTGGTGTGTAGGAGATACAGTCTTTTAATTCTCCATTGTCACAGTATTTATAGTTAACTAATCAGTATTAGTTACAGTCACTCACATTGGTTGAATTGGCACATGGATACACATGTGAGCAGTAACGCCACGTCAAGGCTTCAACCCTTGTTACTGACCAGTCACACACCATGCTTTTCATTCATACGCATTTGGTATTCCAGATGTTTTGGACTACACCTCCCATAATACTTTACCAGCATGATGGGAGATGTAATTCACAGCATGTGGACGGCCTATGGTTGCCGACCTCTGAACTCGCGGTGATCACAGTACACAGGAGCAGCTTGTCACGTGTCAGATGCCCCTTCAATGCTCCCGCCAGGGCGCAGGCCTCAAACATGGGCTTCTTCATTCCACTTCAGGTACTTCGTGTTCCATAGGAGAACATGCTGGTCAGAGATGTGACACAAAAAAATAAATTAAAATTGTTAGAGCAAATGGCAGAACAGACGCAGTGCAGCAGACTGACAGTGCACATATACACAGCAGACGGACGGTGCGCACATACACAGCAGACGGACGGTGCGCACATACACAGCAGACGGACGGTGCGCACATACACAGCAGACGGACGGTGCGCACATACACAGCAGACGGACGGTGCGCACATACACAGCAGACGGACGGTGCGCACATACACAGCAGACGGACGGTGCGCACATACACAGCAGACGGACGGTGCGCACATACACAGCAGACGGACGGTGCGCACATACACAGCAGACGGACGGTGCACACATACACAGCAGACGGACGGTGCACACATACACAGCAGACGGACGGTGCACACATACACAGCAGACTGACGGTGCACACATACACAGCAGACGGACGGTGCACACATACACAGCAGACGGACGGTGCACACATACACAGCAGACGGACGGTGCACACATACACAGCAGACGGACGGTGCACACATACACAGCAGACTGACGGTGCACATATACACAGCAGACGGACGGTGCACACATACACAGCAGACGGACGGTGCACACATACACAGCAGACGGACGGTGCGCACATACACAGCAGACGGACGGTGCGCACATACACAGCAGACGGACGGTGCGCACATACACAGCAGACGTTGATTACAGAATCCAGTGAGCGACGGATCTGGTGGCAGATGTGTGCCTCTGGATGGGGGCCGCTTCTCATCCTTCTCCAAGTGACGAGATGGCTGCAGTTTCGTAGTATTTATTAAATTAGGGTTGTACACATCTAACACACAGGCCACAAATATAATACACTGCCCCCCAAAATATGCTGCACATACATCCCCCAATATACTGTACCGCACAGACAGCCCCCCATATACTGCGCAGACAGCCCCCCCATATACTGCGCAGACAGCCCCCCCATATACTGCGCAGACAGCCCCCCCATATACTGCGCAGACAGACCCCAATATACTGCGCAGACAGATTCCCCCATATACTGCGCAGACAGCCCCCCCCATTTAATGCGCAGACAGACCCCCAAATATACTGTGCAGACAGCCCCCCCCCCATATACTGAGCAGACAGCCCCCTATATACTGTGCAGACAGCCCCCCCATATACTGCGCAGACAGCCCCCCTATATACTGTGCAGACAGCCCCCCATATACTGTGCAGACAGCCCCCCATATACTGTGCAGACAGCCCCCCAAATATACTGTGCAGACAGACCCCCCCCCCCCCCCATATACTGCGCAGGCAGCCCCCCAAATATACTGTGCAGACAGCCCCCCATATACTGTGCAGACAGCCCCCCAAATATACTGTGCAGACAGCCCCCCAAATATACTGTGCAGACAGACCCCCCCATATACTGTGCAGACAGACCCCCTATATAATAGAACCTATATATAGGAGGACAATCAGTCAAGAACCAATATGAGAATAGCTCCTGCAAAGGGTTAAAAGTGCTTTTGGCATGGATATTCATGCTTACCCTCGGCGCTTGCGCACTGGGACGTAATTTTCCCCTACCATCACATTGCGCAGGCGCGTATATCGGGTGGATTTTAATGAGTTAACTGCGCTTGCGCACTGACCCGTGATGTTTCCCTACCTTGGCTCCCAGACGCATGCGCAGGTTCCCGGCGTGCTGCTAAGTTCAGCCTTGAGCTTTTCACTAGAGTGTCCTTTTGGGCATGCGCAGATGGAGAAAAGTGAGACCCGCCCCCCGACGTCATCGCTCATGCGACAGGAAGTCAGAGGGTAGGGAAATCTCACGAGGTAGGGTAGTATAACGCGTCACCGGCTCTTCCGGAGGCGGCCGGAGGGTAGGGGTGGGTCAGCCTGAGCAGCTACCGGAGGATAGGGATATACAGGGCCGGGCAGGGGCTGCTCTGGTAAACACAGGCGAGGAACAACGCTTGTTTATGATGCTGCGGGGATAGAGGAGCGGCTCGGCCGGTGGTAATCATGACCCCAAAGGTAAGACGCGTACACCCCAGTAATGGGGTCACCAGCACTGGATGGGGGGAGTAGTCCTGGTGAGCTGAGCAGTCTGCAGCGTCCGAGATGATGGGAGTATGACGGGGAGACAGGTGGGGATGTGACAGCAGTGACGCCGGGGGGACGGCAGCAGTTGGACGGGTGACAGCGACGGGCACTGGACCCGGGAGGTGACAGCGTCGGGCACTGGACCCGGGAGGTGACAGCGTCGGGCACTGGACCCGGGAGGTGACAGCGTCGGGCACTGGACCCGGGAGGTGACAGCGTCGGGCACTGGACCCGGGAGGTGACAGCGTCGGGCACTGGACCCGGGAGGTGACAGCGTCGGCACTGGACCCGGGAGGGGCCAGCGTCGGGCACTGGACCCGGGAGGTGACAGCGTCGGGCACTGGACCCGGGAGGTGACAGCGTCGGGCACTGGACCCGGGAGGTCACAGCAGCGGCTGTACGGGTGACAGCGTCAGGCACTGGACCCAGGAGGTGACAGCGGTGGGCACTGGACCCAGGAGGTGACAGCGGTGGGCACTGGACCCAGGAGGTGACAGCGGTGGGCACTGGACCCAGGAGGTGACAGCGGTGGGCACTGGACCCAGGAGGTGACAGCGGTGGGCACTGGACCCAGGAGGTGACAGCGGTGGGCACTGGACCCAGGAGGTGACAGCAGCGGCTGTACGGGTGACAGCAGCGGGCACTGGACCCAGGAGGTGACAGCGGCGGGCACTGGACCCAGGAGGTGACAGCGGCGGGCACTGGACCCAGGAGGTGACAGCGGCGGGCACTGGACCCAGGAGGTGACAGCGGCGGGCACTGGACCCAGGAGGTGACAGCGGCGGGCACTGGACCCAGGCGGTGACAGCTGTTTGTGCACTGATCAGCTGGGAAGGACTGACCGGCAGGTGCTGTAGGGATGGTGACAGCAGTTTTTTTGGGGGCTCCAGCAGTGGGTGACGGCGGTGTGCCGGGGGGCTCCAGCAGTGGGTGACAGCGGTGTGCCGGGGGGCTCCAGCAGTGGGTGACGGCGGTGTGCCGGGGGGCTCCAGCAGTGGGTGACGGCGGTGTGCCGGGGGGCTCCAGCAGTGGGTGACGGCGGTGTGCCGGGGGGCTCCAGCAGTGGGTGACGGCGGTGTGCCGGGGGGCTCCAGCAGTGGGTGACGGCGGTGTGCCGGGGGGCTCCAGCAGTGGGTGACGGCGGTGTGCCGGGGGGCTCCAGCAGTGGGTGACTACTAAGTTGAGTTGAAGGCTGGGTGGCAGCGGGTGATGTGGAGGGTCAGGGATTATGGTGACTTCATTCATTCACCAGTCATTCTTTATAACTTGTCATTTTTTGGCACACCCCCATCTGTCACGAGTGATATGTGAACTGGTTGTCAGTGGCTGTACATACAGGTTAGGCTACTTTCACACTCGCGTTTGGTGCGGATCCGTCATAGATCTGCACAGACAAATCCGCATGCATCCGTTCAGAACGGATCCCTTTGTATTATGTATAACATAACCAAAACGGATCAGCCTTGAACACCTTTGAAAGTCAATGGAGGACGGATCTGTTTTCAATTGTGCCAGATTGTGTCATAGAAAACGGATCCGTCCCCATTGACTTACATTGTGTGTCAGGACGGATCCGTTTGGCTCAGTTTCGTCAGACGGACACCAAAGCGCTGCAAGCTGATGCATTCTGAGCGGATCCTTTTCCATTCAGAATGCATTAGAATCCCAAATGATCCATTTTGGACCGCTTGTGAGAGCCCTGAGCGGATCTCACAAACGGAAAGCCAAAACGCCAGTGTGAAAGTAGCCTTACACGTATGTTATACCTGTGCAGGTTCCTGGTACTGGTTTCAGCCCGGGGTCATTTGATAGTCCGGTGGTTCCTGGGATTTGCGGGAGGATTTTTTTCGTTCAGTCATGTCTGATGGAGCGCCAGGGCTATAAAATAAGCCGTTCCCCTGAGATTTCTGTGTTTCTGTTTGTTGTTATTGCTGTGATCAATATCGCCAGACAGCGATCGAGCCCCGCGAAACCAGAGAATCGTGTCGTCGTCCTGTCTCTAGGCGATCCGCAGAGCATTGCGCCGTATGCCAGTGCTGGGTTATCTGATGGGTTAGTGCCCTGAACGTGTACGTTAGTTTCCTCTAAATGGCTATTGCAGACGCGCTGTTTAACCCCTTACCAGCCAAGCCGTGTTTGTGTCTATTCTTTGTCATTTCATTTTTGCATTTTCACTTCATGGCGCTGTATTTTTCAGTGCCACCTTTTTGGGCATCTATCACTTGATTTTTTTTTAACATAATTTCTTTGCCTTTTACTGTGGCAGTAAGGATACCTAATCAAATCATTTTTTAAAACCGTTTAGTACTTTTGTGCAGTAAAAACAGGTTTTCTGGGGAAAAAAAAAAAGTCTGTTTTGTTTTGGCAGCTCCGGCATGAAGAGACTACTGGCACGGTTTTGGCGGGTGGTGGGGGCTATCATGGCTGCCGGGTCTTCTCTCTCCACTCCAAGATTATTGAAACCGGGGGACCCTGACTAACCCAAGCTGTGCCCAATGTCTAAAGAGTGGCGCAACTTGGGTTTCTAAGCTTTTTTTTTTCTGGCTTGGCAAGGCTTTGTGTGAAGGCAGCGGGGCTTGGATGCTAAGGAAGCGGGGCTTGGATGCTAAGGAAGCGGGGCTTGGATGCTAAGGACATGTTGGAGGCTCCATTCGAGGCCTTCATTGCAAATTCTTCCATAAAAGAGCTGACAAAAAAAAAAAGTCCTGCCTGCAGATCTGTTTCTTTTTTTCCTTTTCCCGATAAAAAAGTGGGCACCCGAACGGACACTGTGGGGTCCGTTCGGCTCAGGTTGGTTTCGGTTTTGCGCCAGATCCGACACTGTCCGTTATATTCTTTCTTCTGCTCCTCTAACAGAGCAGAGCGACTGAAGTAACTGGCGCAGATGTGAACGTGGCCTAATTTATCATCCAGCCTCAGACAATGCTACATCTGTGTGAGTTTACGCCATCTAAAGGCTTTCTAAGTCTGGGCCAATGTGTGGAGAGCAGCGGCGCGTGAGATGAGCTGATCACCGCTGCTCGTAGAGTGGACTGTGTTAGGGGTCCGCTATGCTACTTCATGCCATAACCGGACGGCTCGCCTCTCCTCTCCTCGGTACACTAGGGCTCACATGAGCTTTTCCGCTCATTGGCGTGCAGCGTAGAGGAAAAGTAGAGCGGTTCCCTAAAGCTCGTGAGAGGCGGAATCTGGTTGCTATGGGCAACTGCTCCAGTTTTAGATTGTACTACTTCTGATAATTCTCCTCCGTTCCTATGTGTGGTCTCCACCTTACTGGTCCATGGTCTGATCTGTCGTAGAGGAATGTCAGAAGTTTATATCAGAGGAGATTCGGACTCGGAAACTCCTGGCGATTGCTGCCGCAAATGGACGTGAACGTTAAACGGATAGCAAAAACGCGATGTGAACCCTTAGTGACACCTTAAAGGGGTTAGCCATTTTGTACATATATCGGTAATCGCATACTGCCGTGTGTAACAGCATGAGCACCGCTAAGCTACCTCCGGGCCTACCTTAGGGTACAGTCACACGACGGTAAACAGAAAAAAAAATGTCAGTTTTTCTTGGCCATCAGTGTGTACATCCGTTGTATTGTACCTGTTTAACGCCCATTAGGCTACTTTCACATTAGCGGCATGCACTATAATGGAGGCGGGCAGGAGGTCCGGCCGCAGCTACGGCACTACTGATCAGCCGAACAGCCAATCCAGGGGATAGGTCATCAGTATTAAAGTCTCGGAAAACCCCTTTAACATCGGGAGTTGATGTTATTTCCAGAAGAAACGCACCAAAACACGCTGCTAAAATGGCAAAAGTGCAAAACGAAGCCACAAAATACCTATGGATATATTCAGCCTAAGGGCTCGTCATGCACACGGTCGTTGGATGTTTTGCGGTCTGCAAATTGCGGATCCACGGAACACAGCTACCGGCCCTTATATGTACATAATATCTGGATGAGAATGGAAACTACGTTCAAAGGTGAACTTTTTATAGCATTTTGTGCTTTATTTCCTTATGAACAAACTTGTAACTTCTTGTCCGAGTATTGTTGGCCATCGAATGCCACACCTTTGCCCGGTGGTCAGATGAGACCAGCTTGTCTGCAGCATTTCCTGCTCAATATTCTGCCTCGTGCACGCGACCATACATTTTTTTAAATTTTAAAATGCAGACCCATTCTTTTCAGTGGGGCCGCAAAAAGATGCGGACAACACATGGATGTCATCCAGACAAGAATAGGCAGTACTACTTAGGGTCCGCAGGAAGTGAGAGATGCACCCGGCTGGTATCCGTGCTTTGCGGATCCACGGCTTGCAAACCGCAAAACGGTATACAGTCATGTGCATGAGGCCTTAAAAAGGACCTGTAACCTCTTCTGCATAAGGATTCAACACAGACGTCACACGGGTGTCAACTGCATTTTCTGCGCCTCCGCATTTTGCGGACCGCAAATTACATACGGTTGTGTGAATGAATCTTTAGTAACTACTTGTGTTATATAATAACAAAGATGGAGCATGTAGACCAGGCATGCTCAACCTGCGGCCCTCCAGCTGTTGCAAAACTACAACTCCCATCATTCCCTGACAGCTATCATCCTACAGAAGGCATCGTGGGAGTTGTAGTTTTACAACAGCTGGAGGGCCGCAGGTTGAGCATCCCTGATGTAGACTATGAATGTATTGCCAGCAGTCTGGGTGTTACCTGCATGGACTGATTGGACAGTGTCCGACTGCTGTGTCCCCACAGATCACAATAAACGGGGGTCTTTAAGCCCCCAGTGTGAAGCGAGAAGTTGTGTGCCACTGTAGCCGAGCAGTCAGGAGATGAAGCCGTGGTCACGCCTGCGCACTACTACTCCAGTCACACAGGGGACTCGGGGACCCTTGTGAATGTTGGGGGTCGCAGTGGTCAGTACCCCAGAGATCGTACAGTTATCATTAAACACCCCTTGCTGTACACCCCAGAAGGCACGGTGGCTCAGTGGTCAGCGCTGGGGCCCTGGGTTTGTATCTGACCAACATCTGCATGGAGTTTGTATGTTCTCCCCGTGGTTGGAGCGTGGGAGGAAACCGCACAAAGACATAGGGAACTTAGATTGTGAGCTCCTCTGGGGAGAGCAAAAGATGCTATGTCAGCACTATGTAAGAGAGTCTAATGAATACATCGGCAGAGGTTCATCTGAGGAAAACGGTCTGTAAACTGTGGAACAATCTCGAAACTGTGTTCCTTTTCCAATAATAATAATAATAATTAATAAAATATTATTATTATTAGCTCAGAGAATCTGGAGAAATCCACAACAGATGGTGATTATCGGATGCTCTTGATCTCCAGGCCGGAGTCATAGTTAGGGTTGAGCGAATAGACTTCGGATGAAACATCCAAAAGTTGATTCGCATAAACTGTTTCAATACTGTACGGAGCGAGCGCTCTCTACAGTAATTACAATGTATTGGCTCCGATGAGCCGAAGTTATTACTTTGCGAAGTCTCGTGGGACTTTGGGTAATAACTTCATAAATAGATTTTTGTAAAAATATTTTTCCCGAACTCTGGTTCGGTTCCAATACATTGTAATCCTGTAGGGAGCGCTCGCTCCGTACAGTATTGAAACAAAGTTTTATGTGACTCGACTTTTGGATGTTTAATCCGAAGTTGATTTGCTCATCCCTAAGTGATAGTATCTGTAAACCGCCATCGACTATGTCGGTGCTATATAAGGCTACTTTCACACTGGCGTTTTGGCTTTTCGTTTGTGAGATCCATTCAGGGCTCTCGAAAGCGGTCCAAAACGGATCAGTTTGCATTCTAATGTGTTCTGAATGGAAAAGGATCCGCGCAGTTTGCCTCCGTTCCGTCTCTATTCCACTTTGATTAAACTGAGCCAAACGTCCTGGCGCACAATGTAAGTCAATGGGAACGGATCCGTTTTCTCTGGCACAATAGAAAACAAATCCATCCTCCATTGACTTTCAATGGTGTTCAAGACGGATCCGTCTTGGCTATGTTAAAGATAATGCAAACGGATGCAGACGGTTGTATTATCGGAACGGATCCGCACAAAACGTGAGTGTTAAAGTAGCCTAAGTGAGTAAAATAAATACATGAACGAATAAATAGCGGGGACCATGAAAGGTCCCGAGTGGAGGATTTCTTTCTATATGATTTTCATAAACTTAATGAGCACAAAAAAAGGCACATTTCGCTTCTTAATAGCCTTAATAGATAAAGTTGTCACTGTGATTTCGTAGTAAAGAGGTCACAGAGAGGCACGGAGCATTATCAGTCATGTTACTGCTCCGTGCTTCTGCAGTCTGCATCGGGTTTTGGCACTCTTTCACGGAGCGGATGCCACGCACGGCATCCCTCGTGTGAAACGGCCCTAATTGTTTTAGCCCTACTTCAGTTTTTTTATCACGCGTGTGAAAAACGCATCAAAACCCATTGCACCCACATGGAAAACACTGAACGCAATCGCAGACTAAACTGACTGAACTTGCTTGGAAAATGGTGCGAGTTTCACTGAATGCATCCGGACCTAATCCGTCACGCTCGTGCAAAGGGGGGGCAGTAGTTTATTCGGAGGCCACAAGCGACCTCTTCTCAGAGACCAGTTACTCACTGCTCTGCCACTGTTTTTGCCGCATGTATTTTGCTGGGTGAACATCGTCTTACAGAATAAAATTGAATTGGAATTCGTGCTATTTTAAATAGCAGGCAAAAAGTGCAGCTATCTGAGCTTGTGGGGGAGGAGGTGTTTCTTCCCACGTCATGTCCATGTGGATTAGAAGCGGATATTCTTGGTGACCCGGTATCCATGCTGTCTTGTATTATGTCACCATACATAATCAGTTGAGTGTATTGTCACTAGTGTGTGGTTTGCAGGTCTTGACGTGACCTGTGTAGGTGCGGATCCATCACTATTACATGAGTTAGAACAGGGCCTTCTAGTTTTTGTTGCTCGATTTGTTTGCCCTTTACGTGTAAAGAAGTCTTTTGTGCACACCGTGACGGTAAGTGACTACTAAGCACACCTATTATATGGAAGACGAATGTACTGCTCTGTTGGAAGAGCCGATGGCACCATGAGGTCTTCACACACTGGCCACAGCGGTATTATGGACTATGCGTCCAGCGTAAGGTTGCGTTCACAGGCGTCGGACGTTTTCCAGGTGTATGCTCCCCTGCGAAAAGAAAAGCCATGAAAGTAAGGTCTTGTACACCACCGTTGCCTGCTTTACGGTCCACGCATTGTGGATCCACAAAACACAGCCGCGTGCATTCCACATTTTGCGGAAATGGTCTGGCCCATAATAGAACAAGTCCTATGCTTGTCCGTAATGTGGACCATAATAGGACATGTTGTGTTTATTTTTATTTTTTTGAGGGACGGCCATGTGGACATGGAGTAAATTCTGTATTTTATGCGAACCCATTGAAGTGAATGGATCTGCATAGGGGGCGAAAAAAAAACAAGGCACGGAAACGGAAGAAAATAGGTTTGTGTGCTTGAGCCCTCAGTAGCATGTTACTTACTTTAGGTGGAAATACCGAAGATTGGCCTCAATAAATAAGAGCTTATTCACACATCAGTGATTCGCGTTCTCCGCGTACAGGACACGGATTTCTGTGTTTTATCATGGACTTTTGGTGCTAGTTGTGTAAGCAGAGAGATCTCGGTACTGATCACTATTGGATCTGCTCTCAGTCGTCTTTTTTTCAAAGTTGAATGACCCTTAATTTTGATGATCTTTCTGGTACTGCAGCCCACCCACCCACCCATTTATTACTTTAATTGCCCTCCTTTGAACTTGCTTTGATATCTTTCTTGGGCACAGGAGCCAATACTGTGACTAGTGATTTATAAAAAGGTAGAATTTTTAAAGTCTGTTTAGAGAAGTCTGCCGAATGTGTGAAATATTGCAGGATGTAAATTTGGTAGTACATTAATATAAAAAATAAAAATCTGACATAGGCCTCTTTCACACGGTCAGTATTTGGTCAGTATTTTGCATCAGTATTTGTAAGCCAAAACCAGCAGTGGAACCTACAGAGAAAAGGAATAATAGAAATATTTGTGCCCCTTCTGTGTCTTGGACCCACTCCTGGTTTTGGCTTACAAATACTGAGGCACAAATACTGACCGGGTGGAAGAGGCCATATAGTACGTGACAACCTCTAACAAAGCTAGAACCAGCCCTGTACCTGACATGGGTCAGAGATCTCCACATTCATTGCTCTGCTAGATTTACAGTGGATATAAAAAGTCTGCACACCCCTGTTAAAATGTCAGGTTTCTGTGATGTAAAAAAATGAGACAAAGATAAATCATTTCAGAACTTTTTCCACCTTTAATGTGACCTATAAACTGTACAACTCCATTGAAAAACAAACGGAAATCTTAGGTGGAGGGAAGAAAAAATATAAAAAATAAAATAATATGGTTGCATAGGTGTGCACACCCTTAAACTAATACTTTGTTTAGGCACCTTTTGATTTTATTACAGCACTCAGTCTTTTTGGGTATGAGTCTATCAGCATGGCACATTTTGTCTTGGCAAGATTTGCTCACTCTTCTTACAAAAACACCCAGATTGGCAGGGCATCTCCTGTGCACAGCCCTCTTCAGATCACCCCACAGATTTTCTATCGGATTCAGGTCTGGGCTCTGGCTGGGCCATTCCAAAACGTTAATCTTCTTCTGGTGAAGCCATTCCTTTGTTGATTTGGATGTATGCTTTGGGTCGTTGTCATGCTGAAAGATGAAGTTCCTCTACATGTTCAGCTTTCTAGCAGAAGCCTGAAGGTTTGGTGCCAATATTGACTGGTATTTGGAACTGTTCATAATTCCCTCTAGCTTAACTAAGGCCCCAGGTCCAGCTGAAGAAAAACAGCCCCTTGGCATGATGCTGCCACCACCATGCTTCACTGTGGGCATGGTGTTCTTTTGGTGATGTGCAGTGTTGTTTTTGGGCCAAACATATCTTTTGGAATTATGTCCCAAAAGTTAAACCTTGGTTTCATCAGACCATAATACCTTTTCCCACATGCTTTTGGGAGATTTCAGATGTGGTTTTGAAAAATGTAGCCTGGCTTGGATGTTTTTCTTCGTAAGAAAAGGCTTTCGTCTTGCAACTCTACCCCATAGCCCAGACATATGAAGAATACGGGAGATTGTTGTCACATGTACCACACAGCCAGTACTTGCCAGATATTCCTGCAGCTCCTTTAATGTTGCTGTAGGCCTCTTGGTAGCCTCCCAGACCAGTTTTCTTCTTGTCTTTTCATCAATTTTGGAGGGACGTCCAGTTCTTGGTAATGTTACGTTGTGCCATATTTTCTCCACTTGATGATGATTGTCTTCACTGTGTTCCATGGTATATCTAATGCCTTGGAAATTCTTTTGTACCCTTCTGACTGATACCTTTTAACAATGAGATCCCTCTGATGCTTTGGAAGCTCTCTGTGGACCAGTGGCTTTTGCTGTGGGATGCGACTAAGAAAATTTCAGGAAAGACCAACTAGAGCAGCAGAACTTTATTTGGGGTTAATCAGAGGCACTGTAAGGCTAGGTCTACACAATGACATTTTGTTGCACTAATGTCGCGCGCCAATTTTTATAATGGCAGTCTATGGTGTCGCACTGCAACATGCTGCGACTGCAACGCAACAGTCGCAGAAAATCCATTTGAGATGGATTTTTCTGTGACTGTTGCGTGTCGCAGTGCGACATCATAGCCTATCATTATAAAAATTGTAGCGCAACTTATTGTCGTCGTGTAGACCTATCCTAAATGATGGCAGGTGTGTGCTGACTCCTATTTAACATGATTTTGAATGTGATTGCTTACTTCTGAACACAGCTACATCCCCAGTTTTAACAGGGGTGTGTAGACTTTTTATATCCACTGTATATCGAGCTGGCAGCTCAGCAGAGGTGCCCTTTGTGCTGCACCTCAGGGGGCATGTCCTTTCTGCTGCAGCTCTCTCCCAGTCACAGCTCAAAAGGCAGTTGAAGGATGGAACAGAGCATGTGCGGCCATTTCTGTGAGGTGGACAGAGAAATGAGGGAAAAACAAACAAACAGCAAGTGGCACTATACAGTTGGAGTGAATAACTCAGTGGCTTTACTAAATATGTAATTACATGCTACTTTAGCTAATTTCACACTTGCGTTAATATTTTCCGGTATTGATATCCATCATAGGGTCTCAATACCGGAAAAAAACACTTCCGTTTTGTCCCCATTCATTGTTAATGGGGATAAAACGTAACTGATAAGAACGGAATCCTCCAAAATGCATTCCGTTCCGTTCTCATACCGGAGAGAAAAACGCAGCATGCTACAGTTTGCTTTCCGTCCTGGGATGTGGAGCAAGACGGATCCGTCATGACCACAATGCAAGTCAATGGGTACAGAGCCGTTTTCTCTGACACAATAGAAAACGGATCCGTCCGCCGATGGGGTTCATGACTGATCTGTCTTGGGTATGTGAAAGATAATACAATTGGATCCGTTCATGACGGATGCAGATTGTTGTATTATCAGTAACGGAAGCGTTTTTGCTGAACCCTGCCGGATCCAGCAAAAACGCTAGTGTGAAAGTAGCCTTATAAAAGTATTCAGATCCAGGTGCTGGTTTGAAAACCACAGAATATTTTTTGGAGGACAACCACTGTAAGGCCTCATGCACACGACCGTTGTGTGTTTTGCGGTCCACAAATTGCGGATCCGCAAAACAAGGATAGCGTCTGTGTGCATTGCGCAATTTGCGGAACGGCATGGTCACCCATTAATATAATGGCCTATTCTTCGCAAAACGGACACGGAACGGAGCAACGGATGCGGACAGCATACGGAGTGCTGTCCGCATCCTTTGCAGTCCAATTGAAGTGAATGGGTCCGCATCCGAGCCGCCATTTTTTACTTTTTGTGACTTTTAAAGGGGCATTACCATGAAGTTTTAGCAGTTTTTTTAAATTGCGTATTAACAGCCTGTATGTGAATATTTCAATTTTTTTTTTTTTGTTTTTTTTTTGTTTGGTGCATGGTTTTCTGGATCTAATATTTTGAAGTCTTCTACTTCCTGTCTTGGCTCTTCCTCCTTTGTTTGTTTGGAGTTTTCGCACTTTCTCGGTCAGTCCATTCACTGCAGCCAGAGAGGGAAAGGGATGAGTGACTCACGAAGAGCGCCACACAGTACACCAGTAAGTGCAGTGCTCTTAGTCTGTGGACATCTTTATCTAGTTTTATCAAGAGGACAATAGAGCTGTAATACTGTTATCCTAATTCTGCTAATGTACTATTTTACTGAGTGATAACTTTCCCTTCTAGAAGGGGTTGACTATATCGTCGGCTGCCGGAGAGGAAAGGAGTCTGATTCTGTCCAGAAGTCGCCCCAGCAGCAAAGATATCTTTTTCTGCTAGAAACTCTATAACTTTTGGTATGAAAATGAGTTATGGAGTTTTCTAGGAGTTTAAATTGATAGCCTATCATCAGGATAGGTATCTGATCGGTGAGGGTCTGACCCCTGACACCCCCACAATCGGTTATTTGCAGAGGCCGTGGTGGTGCTCCATTGAGCTCTGTAGCCTCCTCAAGGCTCGCCAAGCTCAGTGTTGTACGTTATATAGTGGCTGTTCTTGGTATTGCAGCCTAGGCCCATTCACTTTAATGGGATTGAGCTGCAAATAGGCCACATGACAGAGGATCAGGACATCACTGGCCTAAGAACAGATGAGGACCGCGGCCTCTTCCAGCAGCTGATTGGTGGCAGGAGTAGGACCTCTGCTGCTTCACATTGGGAACGGCCTGCTGGATCCGTCACTGCAGGGGATGCTGCCGGAATTCTGTCCAGCGCCATTCACTCTAATGGCGGAGATCTGGCTGCAACCAGACAAAAAACGCTGTGCGGTTATAGTGAATGAGGTCGGCAGTGCCAGATTCGGACATCTCCAGCCGGCTGCTCCTTGCTAGTGTGAGACTAGCCTTACTGTCTGCATCCTGTTATATTGACATTGCTGTTGTCCGTATGAGGAGTTTCTTTTTTAACTGGGACTATATTTTTTGTTAGACCCTTTACAATCTCTGTGAGAATTCTTATTCCTGGGCTACTTACTTCAGGAGAGCAAAAACCTTTTCTCCTGGGGCTGCACATAAAAAATAACTGCGCTTCTACTCCCCTCACCCTTCCCTCCTGCTGCCGTACCGGGGGTGCTGGGGTCCCCATTGTGCTTCACATCTTGCTCCTGGCTCGATACTTCCATCAATAGATGTTTTAAATCCCATATTAACCTATATATCGGTATTCGTTTGTTATCAAAACATTACATTGAAGTCCTTTATTTCCTCCAAGGATAAAAAGTTACAAGGGACGGCTCGCACACAGTGCACCAGAGTAGCGACGGCCGTTTTGCGCATCACGCGCTTCTTCAGGACCACCGTGTGTACTTCTGGTGCGCTGTGTGTGAGTGGTCCTGCCCCCTGCCCCCTTCCTTGGAGGAAATAAAGGACTTAGTTGGTTATACAGCTCTACATTCATTATACTTTTTGGTCTAGAGGCTGGAGCACCACATTGACTCTGTTGAATATGCATGTGCTCTTGGAACAAGAGCTCTGCCGCCTATACTTTACCCACTTATCATGTTTTGATAACAGCCGGTGGATGTTTCCTGGATATTGAAAATGCAGATGAATAAAAAAATTAAAATGTTTTAATAAAGAAAGTTAAAAGGTTATAGTTGTTAGTTTTAGCAGTAGTATATACCTACACGGAAAAAACTAGGTTGAAAATTAAAAAAAACTTTATTAAATACACAATATAACATAAATAAATAAAGAGACATGATAGATCAAATGTAAAGTGCGGTCTACTCCTGAGGAGATAATATCAAAATGCATATATGAGGGAAATGACAGGGATTATAAAAATGCTGTATCCCAATAGAAAACCATGATTGATGAGAGAATAAATTAATTCATATATAGAAGAGCATAAATACATAGTCCCCAACATAATGATAATGTTAAAGTGCATGTGCAAATATATCAACAAGTGGTTGCCTCATATATAGTAGCAATGAAGTGTTATACATCTGTTATAGGGAAATACATATATGAGGGGAGCAACAGGGGTCTTATGAGGACAAAATTCCACAAAAGAGCCGTAATTGGCAAAATAATTAAATCATATGAATTCATATAAAGGAGAGCATAAATACAGAATACCTAACATGATAATTATGTTAAAGAGCATGTGCAAATATACGACTAAGGCTACTTTAACACTTGAAGCAGAGTGATCCGGCAAACCGTACGCCAACTGATGGCATTTGTAAGACTGATCAGTCAGAAAAATGCATTGTAATGCCAGATCAGTCTTTCCGGTGTCATGCGGCAAAACGCATCCGGCATTTATTTCTTTTCACCTTTTTTTCTGTCTGTGCATTCCGGTATTTTGAATGCCGTATCCGGCACTAATACATTCCTATAGAAAAAAATCTGGCATTCAGGCAAGTCTTCAGAATGCATGGGGATATAACTGATCAGTTATTTTCCGGCATTCACGGAACTCGGTGCCGGAAAAGAAAACCGCTAGTGTGAAAGTACCCTAAGGCTGGGTTCACACCTGAGCGTTTTACAGCGCGTTCCTATGCGCTGTAAAACGCTCAACAAGGAGAAACCAATGATTCCCTATGGGAATGGTTCTCACCTGGGCATTTTACAGCGCGTACGATCACGCTGTAAAACGCCTGACGCCCCAAGAAGTACATGAGCTTCTTTGGGGCGTCTTGTCGCGCGTTCCCGTACATAGACTTTCGGGAACGTGCGACAATGGGCGTTCACTTGTCTCTGTATGCGCGATTGCAAACGCCGGTACAATCGCGCATACAGAGCGCTCCTTTCAGAACGCTCAGGTCTGAACCCAGCGTAAGTTGTTTCCTCATATAGCGTAACACACAAGTATCACATACCCATTGTAGGGAGATTCTCCTCAGGAGAGCCGCACACCCCGATGCACGTTTCGGCGATTCCTTCCTCTGGCGCCCCCAGAGGAAGGCATCGCCGAAACGCGCGTCGGGGTGTGCCGCTCTCCTGAGGTGAATCTCCCTACAATGGGTATGTGATACTTGTGTGTTACGCTATATTTTGCTCCCTGGCTGTGACTCTCTCCGATGTGATTGGATTGCGGCACAGCCTGGGAGAAGGAGACGCCTATTGAGAAACCCTGGCGTCTCCTCCTCCCTGTTCTGATGCTCAGTATTTACATACTTAGCGCAAGAACTTCGGGCGGGCGCAGCGGGGCGTTTGAGCGATGTTTTTAAAGGAAAAAAAACTGGGTGGTGGTGTCAGTGGGGGGTACCCCGCAAGTACAGGTATTTAGCTCTTATAAGTGAAACAGATGAAAGGTCCTCTTTAAATTTTTCTAATGGCACAAAAGAAAGGTCTATGGTATGCCGTAAAAAATACCAAATATGTGTAGGTTGGCTGAGAAATGTGGTTATTTCCCTTTTAGATAGGCCTTTTCCTAAGGCTACTTTCACACTTGCGCTAGCAGGGTCAGGCCTGTCCCCATTATAGTGAATGGAGCGGACTTCCGGCGGCACACATGGGCTAGCGTTAGTACTGAACTGGCAGGTTGTTCCCCTGCTGGACCCTGCTAGCGCAAATGTGAAAATAGCCTAAAACTGAAAATTGGCCTGGTAAATAGGGGGGTAAGCTTTTTGCTAATGAAGTGGTTAAAGAGGACCTATCACCATGAAAATGTGGTCCTGTTAGTGACCGATAGCCTTCCCTGTCTGAATGCGCATACGGCCTCATGCACATAACCGTATTTATGGTCCTCGTCCAATCTGAATTTTTGCGGATGGCATGCAGACCCATTCATTTCTATGGGGCCATAACAAATTGGGCACAGCACATGGATGTTATGCTTGTGCTGTCTCTATCTGTGCCCCGGTCTGCAAATGATAGAACATGTCCTATTCTTGTCCACTTTAAGGCCGAATGCACACGTCCCTGCTGAGAGCAGGAGCGCACAGCATCATTGGTTGTTATGACGTCGTGCGCTCCCTGCTGCCGCCACAGTACAGTAATACACTGGTATAGATCATGCCAGTGTATTGCGGCAGCAGGGAGCGCATGGCGTCATAACAACCAATGACGCCGTGCGCTCCTGCTCTCAGCAGGAATCCAGCCCGTGGTTCCACGGACCGCTCACGGACGTGAAACACAGCCCTGTGCATTCGGCCTAATAGTCATTTCTTTAATAGGAACCAAGGAAAGTGCGGCATGCACACGCTGGTATGCGTATTTTGCAGATACGGTCATGTCCGTGCGGCCCAACAATTAAGTCAGTCACTGGCTAGGAACTCCCACTGGATTTCTGGGGCCTCACACTTTGGTGCATAGAGAAGAGAGATGGGGTTACACGGATGAGACGGATCATGCTGCGCACAAGGCTCGTTTATAGTCTGTAATTATAAACACATATACTTTTATCAGAAAGTCGCTTATTTCTACATTCGATTTATTAGGGCTATAAAAAAGGTTTTCCGGTTAGACAAAAAAATGACACCAGCATTGAACCTTACTGCATTCTATAAAGCAGATGAGGAGGTTCTGAGTGCATTTTGTCTCCTCCGGCAGAATTGCAATCCTTGACCCGCACCCTGGAGGAGATTTATCAAACTGGTGTAAAGTAGTACTGGCTTACACAGATTTCTTGGGAGATTGCGTTCAAGTGAATGCGTCCACATCCTTGATGTGGAGTGCACACGGGGCGATGTCCGTGTATTGCGGACTCGCCATATGCAGGCCGCAATACGGCCACGTGGCCACACAATGTTCGTGTGCAAGAGGCCTCATGCAGGGTCTGGTAGCCTCATTAGTATTCACGTCACTGCAGCAAATACTAATGAGGCTGTGTTGGATAAGGTGTGGGGGAGGAGACCTCTTCCAGCACATAGACCGTCACTAAAGAAATTATTTAACAGGTCTTCATCAGAATTTGAATCCCGGACATTCTGTATGGCAGGCAGAAGAGTTACTACTACACTACAGACCTGCTCTGTGGGATGGGGTATATTTTCTGTGCTTAAAAAGCCATTTTCGTCATAGGCATAACACTAAATAGTATATTACAAAAATGAAGTGAAATGTCAGCATAAATAATGTGTTGGCTATATTGTACCGCTTATTATGGCTACAGGGATACCAGATACTGCTTTTTTATACTAAATATTTACAAAAACTTTAATGTTCTTGCTTAGTTGTTTTGTTAGCTAACAGAAACTTGGAACTTTTACTATAAAAGAAAAAAGCTGGAAAGTGAAAGTTCTGTTTTGCAGCCAAAACCTTTTACTATAAAGATTATTTTACAGATCCCAATGAGGTTTGAATCCCAGACCTGCCGTACAGTAAGCCGCTGCCTTACCCACTCCTCTATAGAAAAGCTCTGCTGGAAAGATCAGATTTTTTTAATGCCTTTATATTACTGTTTTTTGTAATTAAATATCACCAAACAGTATTTGGTGTCCCTGTAACAATAACCCATACAATATATAGTGTTGATACATTAGGCCTCTTTCTAACATGAACGATACGGATTGGCTCCCTGTGCGTTTAGTGAAACTCGCACCATTTTGCAAGCAAGACCAGTCAGTTTTGTCTGTGATTGCACCCGCGTGGAAAAAAAAGGCAATGCGCTTTGATGCCTTTTTCACGTGCGTGATAATAAAACGGAAGGTTTACAAACAACATCTCTTCCGGATGCAATGCGTTTTTTCACTAAAGCCCCATTCCCAGGGAGAATATAGAACATGCTGCGTTTTTCACGCAACGCAGAACTGATGCGTGAAACAGGCCCATTGAAATGAATGGGTCAGGATTCAGTGCGGGTGCTATGCGTTCACGTCCCGCATTGCATCCGCGCGGAAAACTCGCTCGTGTGAAAGGGGCCTTATTTATGGTGACTGGTAAACAGCATAAATAAAAGAGAGTGGGGGGCGCACAGTTTGCATCTATGGAGCCCTGAAATTCCTGGTGGCAGCCCTGGATCCAAACCGACGCTGAACTCGACTTCCTACCTTTTAACGAAGCTCAGCTTCAGATTTTGACTCTGTCATGGACGCGAGACGAAGAGAGTCTTGCGATGTTTGCCAGCAAGTTCGGCTTCAGGTACAATTTGCTCAACACTAGAACCAACACACTGGGAAATGTCACGTGACCGCGATGGAGTGCAGGAAATCGGGACATTACAGATAAACCGTCACTATTAGTAAGTGATAGTATGTGTTGTGTCTCGTAAAATTGGAAAACCGGAGTACTCCTTTAATATCAACGTGGCCTGGGGTTGGCATGGATTCCACAGTTTGTGCGAAACCTGCTGATCCAGCTTATCACAACACGGAGCGTGTTCCAGAGAGTATCCTGTGATGCAACCGAATACTTGGTTTTCTCTTTCTTCATGTACCACATAAATGTTTAATAGGGCCGGGGTTGGATGACTGGAGGGAAGCCCATGTCATTCGCCTCTTCTTGTTTGTCTTTGGCTTCAGACCTGAGCCAAAAAATAAAAAATGATACACAGTGGAGTTAGACTGAAAATCGTATGTGTGGATTTCGCAGAATACGTCATTGATCTTTAGTTTTCCTCGTACTTGACTTTATTGCGAAAATCTTCTGTGGCTTTTGGAACTGAAAATCTTCAAGAAAAACACTCTATTAGCAGAAAGGGTTTACTCCTGAGACCACCACCATACAGAGGACGTCCCTCACTCGGGTCTCCATCTGTGAGCCAGACCTGAGAATTGCTCTATGTGAGCTGCTCCCATTCTTGAGGACTTAGCTTGTATTACATGGACTGCGATTCATCTTAACTTCTTCCATATAATTCCACTGCTATACTCTGATGTCATACTAAGGCCTCTTGCACATGAGCGTATGTATTTTGCGGTCAGCAAAAAATACGGATGATATCAGTTAGGGGTGGGCGGTATAGGCGATATGGATTTTGTGCATATCGCCAGACTGCGATATGACCATGGAGCGACCATGGTATGTCAGTGAGCAGCATTATACTCACGTGCGCGGTGGCCGCTGGGCGCTCCTTCTTCTGTCTGTGCGGCACATTGCTAATGCTTATGGCTCGCGTGCGCCGTGCGCTGCTTCTTCTCACAGAAGGAGCGCCAGGGGGCCACCGCTCACGTGAGTATAATGCTGCTCACTAACATACCATGGCAGCTAGCGTCCTGGCTGCCATGGTAACCGATCGGAGCCCCAGCATTACACTGCTGGGACTCCGATCGGAACTGCTGCTGCCACCAATGATGTGGGGGGGGAAGGGGGCCCACTGCCACCAATGATGGGGGGGGGGGGAAGGGGGACCCTGTGGCCACTGCCACCAATGATTAATACTGGGGGGGGGGGGGGGTTGAGTTAGCAGAGGGGGCTGATAAGAGGGAGAGGCTGGGGGGCTACATCAGGGGCTGGGGGGGCACATGAGAGGCTGGGGGGCTGATCAGAGGCTGGCTGCCATAGTAAGCTCCCTGCTGTTGTGTGCACAAAGCACAGGGCAGCAGGGAGAGTGTAAAGTCCTATTTACCCTAATAGAGCTCTATTAGGGTGAATATGACAAGGGTTCTAGCCCTTAAGGGGGCTAATAGTTATTAAATAAAAAGTTAAAAAAAAAAAAGTTTAAACCCCCCCAAATATAGAAAACTATATATTGCGATATATATCGCACATGCTTAAAATTATATCGCAATATAGATTTTAGGCCATATCGCCCACCCCTAAGTGTGCATTCCATATTTTGCGGAAGGGAACAGCTGGCCCCTAATAGAACAGTACTAACCTTGTCCGTTACGTGGACAATAATATGACATGTTCTATCTTTTAGTGAAACGGATATACAGAAATATGGAAACGGAATGCACACGGAGTACATTCTGTTTTATTTTGCGGAACCATTGAAATGAATGGTTTCGCATATGAACCGCGAACGGAAACCGCAAAAACGGAACAGAGACTGAAATAAAATACGTTTGTGTGCAAGAAGCCTAAGGGCTTTATTAACCCCTGCGGTTAGGTTTGTGATGAAGAGAACCACAACAGTTGGTAACATTGTCCGAGATCCAAACACAATGAAAGAAGAGAAAACAACCTGGTTGAGTACAGTGGGTTCTTATCACTGTGGGTCAGATCGGCGTGGCTTGTGTCAGTACGTGATTACAGGGGTTTTCAGGGAGTTTAATACTGATCGGTCATTGGTATCTGATCGGTGAGGATCAAACCTGCCTCTGATCGGCCTATTGCAGCCATCCTCTTACAGCCTCACGGGATCTGGCGGACTATTTCGGAGGCGGCGCTGAGGTGAGGGAGGCGGCTCTATAGAAAGGGAGGGCAGCGATTTCTAGTGGGAAGGCAGCGCTAGGCACCAGACGGAGATGGCTGCAGCCGGGCACCCTGTATGAAGCGACGTCCCCTTGGGCACCTTAGGTAGGTGAATGACAGGTTATGAAAACCTGTTTTATGAGCTAATAGAGCCACAGGCACATTTAATAAGGACTGTTTCGGATTCAGGTTATTAGTAGGGACCTGGCCATATGTTTAGGTTATAGGCCTCAAATGTCATGATAGAATCTCTTTAAGTGCAATACAATGCACGGCGCCATGCTTCATAAGCTGGGAGGAGGCCGCTTTGTGCACGCAGCTGAACATCGGGAGTGCCGAGAGTCTAACCCCACAGATCAGATATTCACGACCTGTCCTGTCAATAGGCCTTTAAGACAAAGATCTGGTGTTGAGTAGCATGGGACTTAGTTTCCCTATAACAGGGATCAACAGCCTCTGGCACTCCAGGTATTCTGAAACTACAACCCCCAGAGTGCTCCATTCACTTCTGTGGGAATTAGAAGAACAGATGGGCACATTTGCACGTAGAGGTAGGGATTGGACTCCCCGATGCTAGGGACGCTCTTCCCCGTCACCTCTCCAACCTTCCCCCCCCCCCCTTTTTTTTTATCCGTGCACGGGGAGTAGCAGGAGCGGCGCATGGAGCCAGGTAAGTAGATTCCGTGTGAGGGGCCCGTGCATATGGGGGGCACTGCAATTGAATATTGGTGATGAGGGCCGCGCTGTTATAGTATGTGTGCATTGTTTATGGCAGTGCGGTATTGTGGGTGCCATGCGGTCATTAACAATACAGACTGAACAGTGCGTTTATCATTAGTCTAACGGAGAAGCTGCAACCTGTACAGCCGCACCACCATACACGACCGCAGCGCTGTTGGGTCATAGTCACAATATGGCTGTGCTGTGGTGTTGTACCCTAAGGGCAACATGTGTTTATCTGAAACGCGTAGTAGTAATCTTGTACCTACTGGAAGAATCTGATTTCAGATGATTTAATGCGGTTTTCTGGTTGCACCAGCAATCGGCCCTACTGCATATTATCCGATGATGAGGTTCTGAGTGCACTCGGACTCCTCCAGAGTAACTGTGATCTCTGACCCGCACCCTGTGTTTACATCCTACCTCAAGACTCATGGGAAGTGTCTGTAGCATCTCGCTGGAGAAAAAACCCACCCTAAGGCCTCCTACACACGACCGTCGTGTGTTTTGCGGTCGGCAAATTGCGGATCTGCAAAACACGGATATGACAGGATATATATTATATATTTTTTTTGCAGACCACGGAACGGAGCAACGGATGTGGACAGCACACGGAGTGCTGTCCGCGTCTTTTGCGGCCCCATTGGAGTGAATAGGTCCGCATCCAAGCCGCAAAAACTGCGGCTCGGATGCGGACCAAAACAACGGTCGTGTGCATGAGGCCTAAGACACAGCATCATTGCTGACACGATGTCTAGAGGGCAGAGTCCAGAAGAATGAGCAGAACACTGCCCTGAGAGGCAAGGCCCTTATGATATGTCTGCAGGGCAGAGCCTTACAAGCCTTGCTGTGCCTCACATGTAGACATGATGTCATCGGGATAGGGAACTAACATAGTGGAAAATGTCACATGACCACGATGGGGTGCAGGAAAGCGGGGCATTACAGATAAACCGTCACTATTAGTAAGTGAGAACGTGTTGTTTTGCTGAAATTTGCAAAACCTAAATACCCCTTTAATAATAATAATTGGAGTTTTTTGGTGGAACGACTGCTGGATACGTCATCTTTCTTGAGGACTAGGTGAGGTTATCAGGTTGCCCTAGGGCAGGGATGGCCAACCTGCGACTCTCCAGTTGTAAAACTACAATTCCCACCATGCCCTGCTGTAGGCTGATAGCTGTAGGTAGTCTGAGCATGCTGGGAGAAGTAGTTTTGCACCAGCTGGATTGACGCAGGTTGGCCCATCCCTGCCCTAGGGGCTGTATTCTGAAGGTTATTTGTGATGAGGCAAGCCCTTAGAAGTGTATTATGGGTTACTGTCTTGCGTCAGTATGAATCCTTCTTCTCAAAGATCTTCCAGAAGGTATAACATGTCTGAAGCATTGAGTTGTCTTTTTCCTTAGTGTATTTGGTGGTGCAGGTGTCAAGATCCAAACTAGGTCACGCACTTTTGAATATTTCCACCACCTTGTTTCACTGTTTGGACACTTTGGTATGAATCTTATAAAAGCTATAAATCTTAAAGGAAACCTGTCACCATGATTTTGGCCATAGAGCTGGGGACATGGGCTGCTAGATGGCCACTAGCACATCTGCAGTACCCAGGTCCCATAGCTCTCTGCGCTTTTATTAAACGTTTTGATTGATATGCAAATGACCTGATATGAGTCCTGTAGCCGGAGATGAGTCAAGCGGAAAGGAGCCCAGCACCGCCCCGCGTCCTCCGAATCTCCTCCTTGCTGGCTGACGTCACAGAGCTGGAGCGCCGAAATCTCGCGATGCGCGAGCTAGCGCATGCGTAGTTCGTTCCCTGTGCTGATGCCAGTACAGGGAATGAACATGATGCCGACACTGCGCATGCGCTAGCTCGCGCAGAGAGCTATGGGACTTGGGTACTGCAGATGTGCTAGTGGCCATCTAGCAGCCCATGTCCCCAGCTCTATGCGCAAAATCATGGTGACAGGTTTTGTGAAGCTTATGCTTTGACCCATCTTAAGAGGTGGTCTCCTAATAGTGTGGTCACTTTTGATCTTCTTGACCATGCTTTCAGTGCATGTGATCCAAAGTAATAAGAGGTGCTAACTATTTGTGTTGTCTTAGGGCCCCTCTACCTGTCTCTTTGCTCCCAAGAAGATAATGCACCATGGCCCCATGTTCTTCAGATTCAGGCCTCATGCACACGGACGTTTTTTTTCACGGTCCGCAAAACGGGGTTCCGTTGGTCCGTGATCCGTGACCGTTTTTCCGTCCGTGGGTCTTCCTTGATTTTTGGAGGATCCACGGACATGAAAAAAAAGTCATTTTGGTGTCCGCCTGGCCGTGCGGAGCCAAACGGATCCGTCCTGAATTACAATGCAAGTCAATGGGGACGGATCCGTTTGATGTTGACACAATATGGTGCCATTTCAAACGGATCCGTCCCCATTGACTTTCAATGTAAAGTCTGGAGTTCTGTTATACCATCGGATTGGAGTTTTCTCCAATCCGATGGTATATTTTAACTTGTAGCGTCCCCATCACCATGGGAACGCCTCTATGTTAGAATATACTGTCGGATATGAGCTACATCGTGAAACTCATTTCCGACAGTATATTCTAACACAGAGGCGTTCCCATGGTGATGGAGACGCTTCAGGTTAGAATATACAAAAAAACTGTGTACATGACTGTCCCCTGCTGCCTGGCAGGTGCTGCCAGGCAGCAGGGGGCAGACCCCCCCCCCCCTGTTTTTAACTCATTGGTGGCCAGTGGGCCCCCCCTCCCCTGTTGTTAACTCGTTGGTGGCCAGTGTGCGCACCCCCCTCCCTCCCTCCCTCTATTGTAATAATAGCATTGGGGCCAGTGTGCGCGCCCCCCCAACCCCCCCCCCCCCTCCCTCTATTGTAATAATAGCATTGGGGCCAGTGTGCGCGCCCCCCCAACCCCCCCCTCCCTCCCTCTATTGTAATAATAGCATTGGGGCCAGTGTGCGCCAACCCCCCCCCCCCCCGATCATCGGTGGCAGCGGAGTAGAAGATTCATACTTACCTGGCTGCTGGCTGCTGCGATCTCTGTGTCCGGTCGGGAGCTCCTCCTACTGGTAAGTGACAGGTCTGTGCGGCGCATTGCTGTCACTTACCAGTAGGAGGAGCTCCCGGCCGGACGCAGACATCGCAGCAGCCAGCAGCCAGGTAAGTATGAAAATCTTCTACTCCGCTGCCACCGATGATCGGGGGGGGGGGGGGGGGGGTTATGCGCACACTGGCCCCAATGCTATTATTACAATAGAGGGAGGGAGGGGGGGGTTGGGGGGGTGCGCACACTGGCCCCAATGTATTAAAACAATAGAGGGAGGGAGGGGGGGGGTTGGGGGGGGCGCGCACACTGGCCCCAATGTATTAAAACAATAGAGGGAGGGAGGGGGGTGCGCACACTGGCCACCAACGAGTTAACAACAGGGGAGGGGGGGGGGGGCCGCACAATGATATTCAAACTGGGGAGGGGGGGGGGGGGGTCTGCCCCCTGCTGCCTGGCAGCCCTGATCTCTTACAGGGGGATATGATAGTACAATTAACCCCTTCAGGTGCCGCACCTGATGGGGTTAATTGTACTATCATATCCCCCTGTAAGAGATCGGGTGCTGCCAGGCAGCAGGGGGCAGTCTTGTACACAGTTTGTAGTGTATTCTAACTAGAAGCGTCCCATCACCATGGGAACGCCTCTGTGTTAGAATATACTGTCGGATCTGAGTTTTCACGAAGTGAAAACTCAGCTCTGAAAAAGCTTTTATGCAGACGGATCTTCGGATCCGTCTGTATGAAACTAAAACCTACGGCCACGGATCACGGACACGGATGCCAATCTTGTGTGCATCCGTGTTCTTTCACGGACCCATTGACTTGAATGGGCCCGTGAACCGTTGGCCGTGAAAAAAATAGGACAGGTCATATTTTTTTCACGGCCAGGAAACACGGCTCACGGATGCGGCTGCCAAACGGTGCATTTTCCGATTTTTCCACGGACCCATTGAAAGTCAATGGGTCCGTGAAAAAAAACGGAAAACGGCACAACGGCCACGGATGCACACAACGGTCGTGTGCATGAGGCCTAAACCTCCAACATGACGGTGACTTTAATGGCCAACGCGTTCTTAGATCTCTGCATAAAGGAGCAACAGAACCTGTGTTTCCATTTCATGTTGAGATCTCGAGACTAGTGTCAGCATTGCTGTCTTACATCTCTTATTTGCATTCAGGCATCTGTCTTAACTTGTGGTTCAAGCAAAATGTTTAAAATTAGCATCTTGGCAATTAAAATACTATTTTGAGCAGGGTCTCTTGGGGGCTTTCCTGCCACATTGAGCAAAAATCTTTGAGTTAAAAGCCTTCTTGGCCAGACAGTAAAATCAGAATCACAAATGGTACATGTGCATCTTCTCACCGTATGTAGTTTGCAGTGTGATTAGGCTACTTTCACACTTGCGGCAGTGTGATCCGGCGGGCAGTTCTGTCATCGGAACTGGCCGCCGGATCCGCCGATCTGCCGCTGACTAAAAGCATTTGTGAGACGGATCCGGATCCGTCTCACAAATGCATTGCAAGGACGGATCCGTCTCTCCGCTTGTCATGCGGACCGACGGATCCGTCTTGTACATTTTTTATCATTTTTACCGATCTGCGCATGCTGGAACGACGGATCCGGTATTCTGAATCCCGGATCCGGCGCTAATACATTCCTATGGGAAAAAATGCCGGCGTTCAGGCAAGTCTTCAGTTTTTTTCGCCGGAGAGAAAACCGTAGCATGCTGCGGTTTTCACTTTTGCCTGATCAGTCAAAACGACTGAACTGAAGACATCCTGATGCAAACTGAACGGATTACTCTCCATTCAGAATGCATGGGGATAAAACTGATCAGTTCTTTTCCGGTATAGAGCCCCTGTGACGGAACTCTATGCCGGAAAAGAAAAACGCTAGTGTGAAAGTACCCTTAGACTAATCTGGTCTTAGAGACACAGGGCCAAACCCCCCCCCGTGTTTTTAGGGAAATAGATATAATACAACACATGCTACTGATTGTATAAGGCATCAGAATTACATATTTTGGAGGAATATTTTTTCTTTAAGTGTAAATTTCACGTTTCACACAGCTTTGCATAAATAAAAAATGCAAGCGAATATAAGAAACTTTGTAATATATCTTATCAGAGAAAGAAATCCTCTTTTTCTTCTTAGCTTGGGGGGAGAGATCAGCTAACATATATTCTCAATTTTCTACTGAATGAATCTAAGATGGACTTTCAGCTCACTCCCTGAAAGGGAATCTGTCACCACATACCTCTAAATAAAACCATCAGCCTGTGGAGATGTGCTCTTGACAGTAGATTCTAGTGCTCTTTTTCCTATCTGAATACAAACCCCAGTTCAGAAAAATAAGCTATTTAATATTATGCATATTAGCACCTTGGTGCAACAAGGGAGTTGATGTTGCACCCGAGGCTCTGTTAATTTTCTTTCCAGGCTACGCCCTCACCTCTTTGAGTGGCAGGGCCGGGCAGCAGAGACCGACTCGCGCTTGGCCCTGAAGTCTCTCAGCAGCATGTTCAGCGCATGTGCAGAACATGGCTGGATATTGTTGGACAAATGAGCAAACAGATTCCACCTGCCTGGCGATTTCCAGCCATGTACTGCTTGTGCGCTAAACTTGCTGCTGTGAGATTTAAAGGGGTTTTTCCGAGATTTTTTTTATACTGATGACCCCCCCCCCCCCCACATTGATCAGCTGTTTGTGAAGGCATCACCGCTCCTGCCTTCTCTCTGCTTTTCCTAGGTCAGTGATGGCAAGTTCATCCGTTACATGGCCTAGGGGCAGCTTAGACCTATTCAAGTGAATGGGGCTGAGCGTAATGCCAAGCACAGCTGCTATACAATGTACGGCGGCGTGCTTGGTAAGCTGCGAAAAGGCAGCGCTACTGCTTTCTCAAAACAACTGATTAGCAGGGATCCCGGGTGTCAGACCCCACTGATCAGATACCGACGACCTATTCGGAGGATAGATCATCAGTTTTAAAAAAAATCCTGGAAAGCCCTTTTAAGGGCCAGGTGTCCACACTGCTGGGACCTGTCAATCAAAGCGGTGAAGGCACCGCCTGGAAAGAAAATCAGTGGAGCCTCAGATGCAATGAGGTGCAACATCAACTCCCTTTTTGCACCCTAACGTTAATAAGCTTTTTACTCTGACTTGGGGGGATTGTATGAAGATGGGAAAACGATGATTAGAATATACCCCGAAGTGCACATCTTCACAGGCTGATGGTTTTATTTAGGTTGGTTTCTGTTTGAGATCCGTCATGGGCTCTCACACGCGGTCCAAAACAGATCAGCTTTGCCCTAATGCATTCTGAATGGAAAAGGATCCGCTCAGAATGCATCAGTTTGGCTCCGATCAGTCTCCGGTCCGTTCTGGAGGCGAACACCAAAACACTGCTTGCAGCGTTTTGATGTCTGCCTGACGATGCGGAGGCATCCTGTCACGCAATGTAAGTGAATGGGGACGGATCCGTTTTCACTGACACAATATGGCACAATAGAAAACGGATCCGTCTTGAACACCATTGAAAGTCAATAGGGGACGGATCCGTTTTCTATTGTGCCATATTGTGTCAGTGAAAACGGATCTTGGCTATGTTACAGATAATACAAACAGATCCGTTCTGAACGGATGCATGCAGTTGTATTATCTGAACGGATGCGTTTGTGCGGATCCTTGATGGATTCGCACCAAATGCGAGTGTGAAAGTAGCCTTAGGCTGGGTTCACACGGGCGTTGCAGGTGACGTGCGGGAAAAGATGCGGGTGTTGCGGGAAAATGTGTAATTTTTTTTCCCCTGCGAGTGCAAAGTGTTTAAATGCGTTCTGTTTTATAACAATTTTTATTCGGAAGACATATAGCCAGTAAGCAAGTACATAGATTACAGTAAATTCTCATGCGCGCAGGCACGTGCACATTATACATTACATCATGTAGGATCATATACATATTAGACAGCCGTCCAGCGTTTATTTAGAATGTGTCTTTTCCGAAAACTTTTCCATTTTCTCCCCCCCCAAACAAACCCCCCCCCCCCCTCCCTCCCAACTGTTACCCAACTTGCAATGTCATGCCAATATCACCTATTAGGACTTCCAGATAGAGTGCCTCTCCTTCATAAGCAGTAGGAGTCTCACGTTAACCTTCTCTCCCCCTAGACCACTTCTAACCTATCTAAGGTACCCTTCAGCTTTCCCTCTAAATACCACCTAGTATGTACAAAAGGCATGACCACTTCCGATACTTCTGCCGAAGTCAATGAATGAATGATAAACCAAGTGTGAAAGAATTGCTTTGCAGATTTCTCTTTGCTACGTTCTACATCTAGCCTGTCCAGGTACATGACATATTTCATCACCCCCAAAACCTCCTGGATTGTGGGGACTGTGGGATAAATCCAGTGTCTAAGTATGGTCTTTACCACTGCCAGGAGGAACAAGTGTACTCCTTTGATATGAGTAGTATGGGATATTTCCCCTCTTTCATCCAGTGGTATATAATGAAAGATGCAATGCAAAGGTGACCATTGTGGTTTTATCCCCCACACTTGTTGGATATATTCGACAGTCTCCTCCCACAAAGACTTCAAGTTAGGACAGTGCCAAAGTCTGTGGAGTAGGTTAGCCTTTTGTAGCAGACATTTGGGGCACCATCTCAAATAATGCTCAGGCGCATCTCTGTATGATAAGTCAAAGGCGTACGTAGCTTTATGAAGGATCCTAAAATGCATCTCTCTCCACGTTTCACTTGTTATCACCTGTCTCACTTTCTCCATTCCCTCCCTCAATTTAGGAGTGACTGTATCCTCACCTAGCTTGTCCTCCCACTTCTTAAACACTCTATCTCCTAATGGGGTAGAGAGAATGTTCTGCATCTTCCTATAGAGATCAGACAGTGAGTGTTCCTGGGCTCCCACCAGGGCCCCAAACCAGTTCAACTTCTCAGGATCTCCCAGGTTCACAGATTGAGCCATGCAGTACGAGTGTAGCTGCTTATAAGACAGAAAATGGGAGGCTGGGATCTGATACTTGGACTGTACCTCAGGCCATGTTAAAAGCCCAGTACCCTCCTCATTCAGCAAATGTCGCAATAGGAGGATCTCTTTACTCCTCCACACTCTGAAAAGACCGGAATGCCTACCTTCCGGAAACGCTGGGAGACTCCACAAAGGCATATATGGGGTAATGTACATGGGTAGTTTATATAATCTCCGTATTAGGAGATTAGAACTTTCACACTAGCGTACAGGGCTCCGCTTGTGAGTTCCGTTT
The DNA here is from genome assembly GCF_014858855.1 of Bufo gargarizans. NCBI lineage: Eukaryota > Metazoa > Chordata > Amphibia > Anura > Bufonidae > Bufo > Bufo gargarizans. The sequence goes on along the minus strand of NC_058084.1, from coordinate 390,767,105 downwards.
GAAGGCTCTCACAAGCGGCCCCGAACGGATCCGTACTGCCCCAATGCATTCTGAGTGGATGCGGATCCGCTCAGAATGCATCAGTTTGGCACCGTTTGGCCTCCGCTCCGCTCAGCAGGCGGACACCCGAACGCAGCTTGCAGCGTTTTCGTGTCCGCCTGGCCGTGCGGAGCCAAACGGATCCGTCCAGACTTACAATGCAAGTCAATGGGGACGGATCCGTTTGACGTTGACACAATATGGTGCAATTTCAAACGGATCCGTCCCCCATTGACTTTCAATGTAAAGTCAGGAGTCCCTATTAATATACCATCAGATCGGAGTTTTCTCCGATCTGATGGTATATTTTAACTTGAAGCGTCCACATCACCATGGGAACGCCTCTATGTTAGAATATACCATCGGATTTGAGTTACATCGTAAACCTCAGATCCGACAGTATATTCTAACACAGAGGCGTTCCCATGGTGATGGGGACGCTTCATGTTAGAATATACTGAGAACTGTGTACATGACTGCCCCCTGCTGCCTGGCAGATGCTGCCAGGCAGCAGGGGGCAGACCCCCCCTCCTCCTGTAATTAACTTATTGGTGGCCAGTGCGGCCCCCCTCCCTCCCCAGTATTAGGCCCCATGCACACGGCCGTTGTTCACGGCCGTGTGCGGGCCGTGGAACCGCGGCCTGGATCCCTTCCTGTGAGCTGGAGCGCACGGCGTCACTGGTTGCTAGGACGCCGTGCGCCCCCTGCTGCCGGCACAGTACAGTAATACACTGGTATAGATCGTACCAGTGTATTACTGTTCTGTGCCGGCAGCAGGGAGCGCACGGCGTCATAGCAACCAGTGACGCCGTGCGCTCCAGCTCACAGGAAGGGATCCAGGCCGCGGTTCCACGGCCCGCACACGGCCGTGAACAACGGCCGTGTGCATGGGGCCTTAATTGTAGCCAGTGCGGCCCCCCTCCCTCTATATTCATCTGTGGCCAGTGCGGATTCCCAATATTAAATATGACCAGTGCGGCCTCCCCCTCCCTCCCTCCCCAGTATTAAATATGACCAGTGCTGCCTCCCCCTCCCTCTATATTTATTGGTGGCCAGTGGGGATTCCAAGTATTATGACCAGTGCGGCCTCCCCTCTCCCCCCCCCCTAATTAAAATCACCCCCCCATCATTGGTGGCAGCGGAGAGTACCGATCGGAGTCCCAGTTTAAATCGCTGGCGCTCCGATCGGTTACCATGGCAACCAAGACGCTATTGCAGTCTTGGCTGCCATGGTTACTTAGCAATAAATACAAGCATTATACTTACCTGAAGAGCTGCGATGTCTGACCGGCCGGGCGCTCCTCCTGCTGGTAAGTGACAGGTCTGTGCTATAGGCAATGCGCCGCACAGACCTTTCACTTACCAGTAGGAGGAGCTCCCGGCCGGACACAGACATCGCAGCTCTTCAGGTAAGTATAATGCTTGTATTTATTGCCACGTAACCATGGCAGCCAAGACTGCAATAGCGTCTTGGCTGCCATGGTAACCGATCGGAGCCCCAGCGATTCAAACTGGGACTCCGATCGGTACTCTCCGCTGCCACCAATGATTTTAATTAGGGGGGGAGGGGGGGGGGGGGGAGAGGGGAGGCCGCACTGGTCATAATACTTGGAATCCGCACTGGCCACCAATAAATATAGAGGGAGGGGGAGGCCGCACTGGTCATATTTAATACTGGGGAGGGAGGGAGGGGGAGGCCGCACTGGTCATATTTAATATTGGGAATCCGCACTGGCCACAGATGAATATAGAGGGAGGGGGGCCGCACTGTTTACAATTAATACTGGGGAGGGAGGGGGGGCCGCACTGGCCACCAATAAGTTAAATACAGGAGGGGGGGGGGGGGGGGGGGAAGGGGTTTGCTGCCTGGCAGCATCTGCCAGGCAGCAGGGGGCAGTCATGTACACAGTTCTCAGTATATTCTAACTTGAAGCGTCCCCATCACCATGGGAACGCTTCTGTGTTTAGAATATACTGTCGGATCTGAGTTTTCCGAAGTGAAAAATCAGATCTGAAATAAACAGTTATGCAAACGGATCCGTTCTGAACGGATGCAAGAGTCTGCATTATAGGAGCGGATCCGTCTGTGCATATACCAGACGGATCCGCTCCTAACGCAAGTGTGAAAGTAGCCTTAAATGTGTGGAAAATGAATCTTTTTGTTACTTCTGACATGTATGGATTTTATCATATTTTGTGAGGAATGGTGTTGGAAATTCAAGGTACTTTGTATTTCTTCTTCTAGAATCCTTCACATCTCATGATAGTTTAGTTTATTGCTATGCTGTTTTTTTTTCCCCCATTATTATATAAGAGGCATTCTGGTTAATTCTAGTTATCCCCTATCCCCAGGATCCCACGGGACCCCCCAAAGTGAATGGAGCAGCAGGTCGAGCATGCTGACTGTCCCTCCATTCATCTCTATGGGGCTGCTTAAGGTACAGTGATCCGACCACTGGGATAGGGGATAAATTGAAATAACTGGAATACCCCTTCAAGGTTTAATGTAGTTGGGAGTTGATTTTCTACTAACAGTTGACACGCTTAGAGGTGAGCTTGTGAACATATGTGGCTGCTGACTATGACTGCTACTTTGGTCAGTCATATGATTTAGTAATAATTTATCTGTGAAATGCTTACTCAGCGTTTAGAAATCTCGATAGAACCAGTAAAGAAGTGTTAAGCATATTACTGGATCTCTTTTATTTTGTATTTAATCAGTACATCATCTTTTCTGTATACGGTATATGAAACTGAGGAAACCGTTGCAGAGAGAGCAGAGCCTCTAGGTGTAAAGGCAACGCCCCCATTGCTCCTAGAGGCTCATTTGCATATATTAAAGCTTCATTCTTTGCAATGCGGGCACATATGAAGATGGGACCAACACAGATGCCTTCAGCTGCCAAGTGCACATGTAACCGGTCAGACAGAGTCATGGGTACAAAACTGCTGACAGATGCCCTTTAAATAATGACTTCCTATCTCCATTCTGACACCTCAGTATTATTTTTGCTACTAAGCACATTGTAAGTGGTGAGATATTTTCAGAAGTCAGTTTGTCACTTGATTTCACAAGTCCCGCTTCAACTGAAGCAAAGCATGAAAATGTCAGCGCGTCCTTCATGAGCGGTTCCTTTTTTATGTCTGGTTATGATGTCTCGGCCAAAGGGCGTGACCTCATGTAAGTCTGTACATGGAAATGGCGGTGGACACTGCAGCAATTGCCTGTAGCAGCCAATCATATTTCACTTTTAATTCATCTCACCTGGCAATGTAAGGTTGAAAGAGTGGGTGACACCATGGGCTAGCAGCTGTGCACGTGGCCACCCTGGACCTACACAGCAGCATGCAGATCCCTCTTGGTCATCTGGCTAGCAAGAGACAGAAAATGTGTCATTCAGGCCTCATGCACATGACTGTGGGGGTACTTTCACATTAGAAGTCCGGCAGGCTGTTCCGGTGGGTGAACAGCCGGGTCGGATCCGTTTTGCCGCTAGTTCACATGTGCCCCCGAACTGCCACTTCGTCCCCATTGACTATAATAGGGGGGGATTTCCGGCGGCAGCGCACGCCGAGAGGCAGCCGGACTAAAAGTACTGCATGCCGTGAGCGGTCCGTGGTGACCCGGCCTGGCATCCTGCCCAAAGCAGAAGCGCACAGCGTCATTGGTTGCTACCACGCCGTGCGCTTCATGCTGCCGCTGCACTACAGTAATACACTTGTATGATTAATAAGAGTGTATTACTGTAGTGCAGCGGCGGCTTGACGCGCACGGCGTGATAGCAACCAATGACACCGTGCGCTCCTGCTCTCAGCAGGATGCCAGGCCGGGTTACCATGGACCGCTCACGGCCGTGTGCTTTCGGCCTTAGTCTGGCCGCCTCTCAGCGTGCGCTGCCGTGCTGCCACTGGAACTCAAGGGCACACGTGAACTAGCGGCAGGACGGATCCGACAGGGGAGGTCACCCGCCGGAACAGCCTGCCGGACTCCCCTGCCACTAGTGTGAAACTAGCCTGTGTCCATTTTGCAGACCACAAACCAAAATATAGATGCGGCCCGTGTGCTTTTTTTTGGGCAGAACAATTGACTTCAATAGATCTGTGATCCACATTTTCTCCATAGACATATTCTGTCTTTTTGTGGAACGGACATACAGAGGCAGAATACACGGGTGATCCATGTGCTTTCTGCATCCTTATGTCCGTTCCAAAAATATAGCATATGGAAGTGCTCACCAGTAATCACTTTATAAGGCGCACGGCCATTTTTCCCACTCCCCACTTTGGGGAGAAAAAAAGTGAGTCTTATAAAGTAAAAAAATACGGTACAATATATAAATATTCAGATCAGTGGTGGTCTGACACCTGGTATCCCTGAGACCGCCGCACAGCCTGGCTGTGTACATGATGTTACCAGGAGCCTTGAGCCCATGCGGATTGGTATTGGAAGAAGTGCCTGTGCATTGCTGACCGATAATGGACGCACAGTTTGCCTAAAACCATGTGACCATTAAAGGGGTTCTCCGGGCTTTTAATATTGATGACCTATCCCCTGTCCGTCTTCCTTCTCTCTTGCTGCTGCTATGTCTATGGCGAGCAGGAAGAGAGAAGGAAGACGGCATGTCTCTTCATACAGCTGATCGGCCGATGTGTCGGGTGTCGGACCGCCACCGATCTGATATTGATGACCTATCCTGAGCATAGGTCATCAATATAAAAATCCTGGAAAACCCCTTTAACAACCCGCGAGTTAGGGCTGGTTTGTGTACAAATTACTAAACTTTTCAAGAAATGTTTAAGATGTGTATTGTGTAACAGATCTTATTCCAAACAATGTAAAGATGAAGTGCTAGTAAAACACAAAATTGTTGAAAATAAAGTGCAAAATGTAAAAAAAAATAAACATTACATTTGTTCCTGCTGTCCTGATTACTAAGGCTACTTTCACACTGGCGTTTCTGGGTCCCCCTGTGAGATCTGTTTCAGGGCTGTTACAAGCGGCCCAAAACGGATCCGTTCAGAATGCATCAATTTGGCTGCGTTTGGTCTCCGTTGCTTTTTTTAGACGGTCACTAAAACGCAGCTTGCAGCGTTTTGGTGACTGTCTGACGATGCAGAGCCAAACGGATCTGTCCTGACTTACAATGTAAGTCAATGGGGACGGATCCGTTTTTCACTGACACAATATGGTGCAATTGAAAACTGATCCATCCCCCATTGACTTTTAATGTAAGTCAAGACGGATCCGTTTTTGACTTAGACTTTTTTTGAATGAATAATGCAAACGGATCCGTTAGATTTGACTCTTTTCAAGGCCTGGGCTGCAATGATTATGTTGCTGGTTCTCGGCAACCACTTACTTTTAGCTCATCAGTGACACACTGCAAAAAAAATATAGAACATGTCCTATTCCTGTCTGTTTTAGGCATTGTTACAATGGATCTGCAAAAAAAAAAGCCAAATGGCATACAGATGTCATCCTTTTTTTTTTTTTTTTTTTTGCAGATAAGCAATTTTCAGACCGCAAAACACATACGGTTGTGTTCATGTAGCCTAAAGCTGATGACAGGTTCCCTGTAAATATACGACAAATTTCAAACTGTTTGCAATATGTAGTGCAAATACGAACATGACTGAACATCAGTGTTTACGCTCCTTGCGTGCCGTGATTAAACTTCTTGCACATAAGACGAGATTTTTGGCCAGGAACACAAGTTTGTCCACAGTCTCGGGCTTCAGTGCAGATCGGTGGCATGTTACTATGTTGCTTGCCACTGGTGGCAGGTATGCAAAGGTATTTCTTGGCTAGGCTTGCAACCCTGGGAAAATTAGCCTGGTGCAGCCTCCACCACACCAGTGGGTCAGCTTCTTCTACAGCCTGCAGGTAACTCCTTAAAGGGAACCTGTCACCTCCAAAAAACATCTCAAGCTGGCAGCAGTACCTTAACGCTGGGTTCACACCTAGGCGTTTCTCAAACGCGCGTTTCTATGCGCGTTTTTGTCGCGCGTTTTATGCGCGTTTTTTTTAATAGTGAACGCGCGTTTGACAGCAGTGTTGTCCAAAGAGTCTATGGCCCAAACGCGCGTCAAACGCGCCAAAAAAAGCTCCTGTACTTGTTTGAGCGTCGGGCGTTTTACAGCGCGATCGTACGCGCTGTAAAACGCCCAGGTGTGAACCCTTCCCATAGGGAATCATTGGTTCTTGCCTGTTGTGCGTTTTACAGCGCGTAGGAACGCGCTGTAAAACGCTCAGGTGTGAACCCAGCGTAAGAGTAGCCAGCAGCATGTTTGTAGCGATCATTTTCTTCCTGCAGGAAGGTGAAGCAAAAGCTGTAAAAACTATCTTTAATCCCCTGCCGGCGTGCTTCTCCACACATGCTTAAAGGGCTTCTGTCACCCCACTAGTTTTTTTGTTTTTTGTGTACTTATAATCCCTATCCTGCGATATTGCTATACCTTATGTTATTAATAATTTTCGTTTAGTAGATTTTGCAAAAAACTTACTTTTATGATATGCTAATTACCTTTCTACCAGCAAGTAGGGCGTCTACTTGCTGGTAGCAGCTGCAGAAAACCACCCCCTCCTCTTGTTGATTGACAGGGCCAGCCGCGATCTCCTCCTCCAGCCGGCCCTGTCAGCATTTAAAAAATCGCGCGCCTGTGTTGATTCGGCGCAGGCGCTCTGAGATAAGGAGGCTCGCCTCCTCAGCACTCCCTCAGTGCGCCTGCGCCGATGACATCACCGAAAGAGAAGACGTCATCGGCGCAGGCGCACTGAGGGAGTGCTGAGGAGGCGAGCCTCCTTATCTCAGAGCGCCTGCGCCGAATCAACACAGGCGCGCGATTTTTGAAATGCTGACAGGGCCAGCCGGAGGAGGAGATCGCGGCTGGCCCTGTCAATCAACAAGAGGAGGGGGCGGTTTTCTGCGGCTGCTACCAGCAAGTAGACGCCCTACTTGCTGGTAGAAAGGTAATTAGCATATCATAGAAGTACGTTTTTCACAAAATCTACTGACCGAAAATTATTAATAACATAAGGTATAGCAATATCGCAGGATAGGGATTATAATTACACAAAAAAAAAAATCAGTTTAGTGGGGTGACAGAAGCCCTTTAAAGTCACGCAGGCAGCGGCCTTCTTGCTTCAAGTAACGGTAACCACGCCCCCTTGCCTGCCCCTTCGCTGTGACTGACAGCCGGCAGGTACTGCTGCCGTCTTGGGATGTTTTTTTGGAGGTTTCAGGTTCCCTTTAAGCTCATTTTCAATTGCTTCTGTCAGTGAAGGCAGCTGGGCCAGGCTGAGCGGATGCATTTTTGCAAAAAGCTGCCCAGACGTCATTTTACTCCTCTTGGGTTCTCTCTGGGCTTCTCCAGCAGCTCCTGTGCTTGTGTGTGATGGTGGTGACTCTGTGGCAGAAATAGCCTGGGTCTCTAGTAGTGCCTGAATTTCTGCTGCTGCTTTTGTGAAGATGGACTCTCTTCGGTCATCTGCTATATATGATGATCTGAAGCGTGGGTCGACAGAGGAGGCCATATCCAAGAGGTCATCAGTTGCAGGGTCTGAGTACTCTTTGTCAATGTCATCATCAGCTGGAGGAAGAACTGTGGTGTTTAGAAGGTGGAGCACAGGTTTGACATACGACACACTCACATAGTCTTCTCCAAAAAGAGCATCTGGGAACTCCAACAGGGGTTGAGGGTCTTGTTCATAGATTCTAACACCTCAATGTCCTGCCAAGTCGGTACCTGGTGCCTGGTTTTCCTGTCTTCTTTCAGGACCTGTGCTATGGCCTTCTCTTGTTCAAGCTCCCGCTGAATACTCTGTTGTCGATACCCCCATCTTGTTGGTGTCTCAGTGAGGAGGCAGGTTTAGTTTAGCCTGGGCCTTAGCCATTTCTCTCTTCCTTTTCCAAGTGTAAGAAAAGGCACTAACTATTTTCTTGCATTTGCCAATTGCATGTTCAACACGGGCATCTTTCACACAAAATTTGAAGATATTATTAGCACCATACCCCCGCGTCAAACGTTTACCTACCGATGGCGAGGTGGAGCCTGTGGCTGAAGCACTGCAGTCTTGTCCAGCCGTTCATTTCTACTGCTTTCACCATATTTGCGCCATTGTCGGTGGTTATGCAGACTCGTAACTCTTCTTTAAGTCCCCATGACTCCAGCGCTTCCTTTTATCCCTTAGATATCAGTTCACCTGTATGATCCTCGGGGAAATAAGCTGTCTGTAGGCATCTGCTGCACAACTTCCACTCGTCATTGATGAAGTGGACTGTGAGACTAATATAAGGCTCCATTGTCCATAGTAGTTGCATAGTGTTTTATGCTCAAGAGTTCTTTGTCTGTGAAGGTTCTCATTTATCCAGGTCATGGTAAATCTGTAAAGAATAAATCAAGGCAACTGGACGTACTGTAGATTTCTTGAAAACGTTTCACTCGTTCTTCCAACGAGCTTTCTCAATTCTGAGTGACTGTACAAAAATTCTGGGAATAAATATGTAACTGAATCAACATCTGGTAATTATACCCAGCATGGGGTCAGAGGTCATTTATACCCAGCATTGGGTCAAAGGTGTTGATTCCATTATCCTAATTGGAGTCAGTAGGTGATAAAGACTTCCCAGAAAAAGGTGTCAAGACAGCATTGTATGTGGCAGACAATAGATGTCTAACCCCCCCCGCCCCCGCCTCTATTCAAGCTTGGCTTCTCCATTTTTACGTAGATGGCCTCCTTCACGCCTCGTTTGTACCAATCGACCTCCTTTTCCAAAACACACTGCCACATACAATGCTGTCTTGACACCTTTTTCTGGGAAGTCTTTATCACCTACAGACTCCAATTAGGATAATGGAATCAACACCTTTGACCCAATGCTGGGTATAATTACCAGTTGTTGATTCAGTTACATATTTATTCCCAGAATTCTTGTACAGTCACTCAGAATTGAGAAAGCTTGTTAGAAGAACGAGTGAAACGTTTTCAAGAAATCTACAGTAAGTCCAGTTGCCTTGATTTATTCTTTCCAGAGTTCTTTCTTCACTTGCTGGTGGACTTTGTCATACAGTTTGGGCATTTCAGTTCGGGTAAAGTGTTTGCGGCTAGGTACCTCGTAACGTGGATCGAGTGTCTTAATCATGTTCTGAAAGCTGCTTTTCTCCACTGTAAGAAACGGCACCAGGTCCTTATACAGGTACAGGGTAATGCCATTTGTAATATCAATCCACCGCCGATTCTTTTGTTATATGGAATGCCTTTAGAAAATGCTTTTAAAATCTGAATCTGGTGTGTAGGGGTAGGGCCATCTTTTTGGTTTCCACTTGACTGACCGGGCATTTGTGGAGGAGGGCGCAGTTTTTGGCTATTTTCGTATTCCAAAACGTGCTTCGTTTTGAGGTGATAAATTGTATTCCCCATCTTTGCTATTATTCTCGCCCAGACTCCTTAATCCCAAACCAGGTCCATATGACCGACATCGCAGCGGTCTTCTTTATGAGCATCTCCTCCTTCTCCTCCTCCCCACATGTAGGCTCCTCCATGCTTGCGAGTTGACCAAAACAGGTACACAGCTTGATGATATCTAGGGCTGCAGGAAACGATTATTTTAGCAATTGAGTATTAACCGAGTACTCTAATAGGAAAAACCTTAAACTAACATATTGCTAAAATTGCCTTATGAAAACAATATTTTTACAATAAGCCCCATACCATTGCCACCATTATCATGTCCCCCAGCCAGCACCATGAGCCTTATGCCATTGCCAATTTGCCACCATCATCATGTCCCCCAGCCAGCGCCATCAGCCCCATGTGCCAATTTGCCACCATCATCATGTCCCCCAGCCAGCGCCATCAGCCCCATGTGCCATTTCCACCATCATCATGTCCCCCAGCCAGCGCCATCAGCCCCATGTGCCATTTCCACCATCATCATGTCCCCCAGCCAGCGCCATCAGCCCCATGTGCCATTTCCACCATCATCATGTCCCCCAGCCAGCGCCATCAGCCCCATGTGCCATTTCCACCATCATCATGTCCCCCAGCCAGCGCCATCAGCCCCATGTGCCATTTCCACCATCATCATGTCCCCCAGCCAGCGCCATCAGCCCCATGTGCCATTTCCACCATCATCATGTCCCCCAGCCAGCGCCATCAGCCCCATGTGCCATTTCCACCATCATCATGTCCCCCAGCCAGCGCCATCAGCCCCATGTGCCATTTCCACCATCATCATGTCCCCCAGCCAGCGCCATCAGCCCCATGTGCCATTTCCACCATCATCATGTCCCCCAGCCAGCGCCATCAGCCCCATGTGCCATTTCCACCATCATCATGTCCCCCAGCCAGCGCCATCAGCCCCATGTGCCATTTCCACCATTATCATGTCCCCCAGCCAGCGCCATCATCAGCCCCATGCCTGTATCACGACGGGGCCCCTACATGTGGCAGCGTAGTACAGGGTACTAATATCTATGTATCGGTCGATCTGTTGCCCGTCAGCTGTTTACCATACATAATGCTACAATGTATCTGGGGTGCGGCGCTTTATAAATATCCGCCCACCACCATTCAGGGGCCAATGCCAGCATCTGTTTATTGTTTCTGTCAGATAAATATTGTGTATATTATGTGTTGTCATGGTAATGGTTAAAGTGACAGCGCTATTGGGGGTATAAACTACAAACTCGCGGTCTATGAGGAGTACCTACCTGCAGGGGTCGGCAACCTTTGGCACTCCAGCTGTTGTGAAACTACAATTCTCAGCATGCTCCATTCATTTCTGTGAGAGTTGTGAGAAGAGCGGAGGAAGTATATATGCTGGGAGTTGTAGTTTCACAACAGCTGGAGTTGCGGAGGTTGCCTACCCCCTGGTCTGCAGTGTTGACTGTTTTGCTTCTATCTGGCTCTGCTTTATCAGTCACTGCGTCGCCTGCATAGAGTTTAATGTTTGTCAAAATAAATCTCCTAGCTGAGGAGGATTAGACTGCCAATCTGCCCCCCCCCCCTCCCCTTCCATGCTTTGCCCTGCAGCTCTGCTTGTTCCAAAAATAAGCCCACCCCAGGCTCATCGGGACATCCGGGTATGGAGTCTCTGTGGAAAGAATAGGTATGTCCAAAAGCAGCTAAACCCGAGAGAGCAGAAGAATCAACTAATCCTAAATATACTGAAACTTAAGAGCCCCATAAAGTCAGATCCTTGAGATTCCTTTTAGAGGGATTGTCCGTCTTAGAGTGGCTGTGCCCCTTGTTGTGCCCCTGGAATGCTGCAGGTGGGCCTGCAGAAATGATGGGGGTTATTGTGAGACATCCCCTTTTTCCACACTAAAATCCCACATTCCTTGAGGTCTCTGAGGTGGGGCTGGTGAAGCTTTCCAAAAAGACATTTGATCAGGAGTATAACGTACATGAGAAATGGAGTATCATGGCGTAGCGTACAGCGCTGCGGCTGGTACAGTAGGGTTCCTGTTCTGCACTGGCCTCTTGCACATTTACATTACTGCACAGCAGATCTGCGGACTGAGAGGTTCACTGACCACCCGCAGCCCCCGTCCTGACACCTCCTGGGTCCCCATCAGTCTCCACTTCCTGCTCACCCTCCACACACAGCGGTGACCCACCTCTTCCACCGACGGGCGCCCCCTGGTGGTCTGTAGATCCTTCTCAGTCGCATAATCTGTCTATTACCAGTGGTCAGCCCTACTACTCGGACCTGCTTGTACACGGGCGGTGAAGTGATGCCACCATTGTCATGCAAGGTCCACTATTAGGAATTGACACCTTGAGAGGATTTCAGAGCGCCATGACACGTATGTTACAGCGGTACACGGACCGGCGAACAGCTTGTATAATGGACCATACCCAGGCGCTCAGGAGCAGAAAAGGTGCCCGGAGTGCCTCAGACCCACCCTCGGTGCACTTAACTGCTCATTTGCATTTTTCTCGAGAATGAACCAACACATCACTAAGGCGACTTTCACACTGGCATTTACATTTTCCGGTATTGAGATCTGGCAGAGGATCTCAATACCGGAGAAAAACGCTTCATTGTCAATGGGGACAAAACTGAACTGCACAGAATGGAATGCTCCAAGGTGCCTTCCGTTTCGTTTGGTTGCGTTCCCATACTGGAGAGAAACCTCAGCATGCTGCAGTCTTCATTCCGTCATGGGATGCGGCGCAAAATGGATCCGTCATGACCCACAATGCAAGTCAATGGGGACGGATCTGTTTTTTCGGACACAATAGAAATCTGTTCCTTCCCCTATTGACTTTCAGTGGAGTTCATGATGGATTCGTCTTGGCAATGTTAAAGATAATAAAACCGGATCCGTTCATAACGGAAGCGTTTTTTGCTGAGCCGTGCCGCATCCAGCAAAAAACGCTAGTGTGAAAGTAGCTTAAGCGAAAGGCATCATTACGCTCGGCTGAGCTAGCCCTACGAGTACCTGGCTTACCAGTGAATTTCCTGGTGACGGACTCCCTTCAAGGAACCTAATATATCCATTTTATCTGTAATGTCTCTGTACATTTTATAGTGCGGCCTGTATGGGGAAGGAGGTTCCAGGATCCCAGAAGCGGATTCTGAGATCAGGGACACAAGAATTGCTAGCATGGTATTATAAAAGTGGGTATTGCTACAAATATTTTGGCCACAAGCCCCGCCTCTTCTTGCCTTGGATGTACCATCAGGACCAACCTCGGTAGTATATGCAAGGCAGTGCTGACGGCATTCTTTCTCCACACTAGGACCACACACTGCGGGTTATCATTGCCTGTGTTCCGGTTTTCTCAAGCCACATTTTGCGTTAAAGGGCTTGTATAGTTTCAGGAGAAAACTGGACAACCCTCGGCATCTGCCTAAAAAAATAAATAAAAATAAAGTACTTACCTGATTGATCCAGTTCACCGCTCAGGTTCTCCGAGCTGCAGCGGTGAAGTCATGTCCTTAGCACATGTCCACTGCAGTCAATCGCTGGCCTCGTTGGTTGGAGCTGCAGCAGTCACTTTTTGTCGACGTGATGTCATCACTGCATCGGGGTAAATAGAGCCGGGATCAGTCGTTTTTCATGTGTTTTTTTTTTTTCCTCCATTCGTTGTGTTGATTGAAATTATTATTTCTAATATTTGTGAAATACATACACAATCCTGTCTTTGTGCTTTTTGCTTCTCCGTTTCCAATTATGTGTAATGATCTTTCTTTCTCTCCAGGCCAGTCTTTCCATATGGGGTTGGGGAAGTCTCGGTGGCGTGCTCTTCCTCGTAACATTTGGACCCTTTGCTATATTTTACTTCGCCTTTTACATCCTCTGCTTCGTGGGTGGGTAAGTAATAAATGTTTACAGAGGGACGCGTTTTATATGAAGGACTGCAGGTCATACTGCAATATCTCTTCATTTTACTGGTGCTGTAGGCCAAGAGTTGTGCTGGGAGTCAGGCGCTGGGACAAACCCTGGGTCACCGCTTTGAGTCTCCTGATAACAGTGGAATTTTCGGACATGTACTGCGACTTGTTAGAAGATGTTTTTATGTTGTATTTCCCCTTTATAAATACACTCAAGCTATTTGTTTGCCTAGATCGTTCAACTTAGGCGGTTATAGAAAATGTAGAGGCTCTTGCGTGTTCCTTTTGTATATAGTTGATATGCTTGGAATGTTGTTTGCCATCTTGATTACTTCTTCCTCCCTGTGGTACCCCAAATTACAGCCTATATTTCCTATTATACCTCTCTAACAAAGTGAGCAAGGTATTGATGACCTATCCTGGGCGTAGGTCATCAATATCGGATCGGTAGGGGTTGGACTCCTTGCACCGCCTCTGATCAGCTGTTAGAAGAGGTGCTCGTGCGAGTGCTCCTTTAGCTTTAGCTGTGCATCGCCTCTCTTGTAGAGATGGGGCATTGCAATTGCCAGTGATCGTCCCATTCAAGTCATACTTGATGGAAAAGAGCCAACAGAAGTGTGAACAGAGCCTAAGTTTGTCCTATACTGATGGCTGGTTCAGCCCACAGCTATTTCCCCTGATTCCATCATGAGAAACATTGAGTGTGCGTGTTGATATCAATGGAGATAATTTAGCAGTTACCATATATATTTTTTTAATTAAAGGTGTTTTCTGGGATTTGGATAGTGATGGCCTAACCTCAGGATGGGTCTTCATTATCAGATCGGTGCGGTGGGGTGCCAGATGTGAGACCCCACTGCTCTGCTGTTGTTGGCCTATCCTGAGGAGCTATTTCAAGGCAGTCGCCAGCGCTGAAATCTATACAGTGGACAGGAGAGGATGAGAAGTGATCAGCATTATGAGGAAGACACGGGCTGACAGTGGCAAGACTCAGCAGCTTAGTGTTATATCTCACCCCAATTTCTTTATTCACATCTATTCTGCTCAGTACTTCTCTTTGATGTTTCTATATGTTGCTTCTGAGTAAGTAAGAGGAATTACTGTACTCAAATTGGATCTTTCCACAAAAAGATGCCACCAGTTGGAAGTTAGCTATCTTATAAGTTAAAGTTAGCTATCTTATAAGTTAATGTTCGAACTTTTAAAACAGGCCTTGAGACGTAATTTTAGGATTATAGCCAAGCCAGTTTCTCATCTGCAGATAGTTGTTTTGGGGTGATTGCCCCTCATCAGTGTAGAGAGGACTAGCTGAGTTGGGTGAGAGGCCTTGTGGAGAGTACATAGTAGGTGTAAGGAGTTTTATAGACCATGCAATGCTCCACAGGATAAAAGAAGGTACATATGTGCTGTTAAACTGTCTGCCACCACTATCACACACATTACATGGACAGCTGTTAGGTCGAATGACATATAATGGATGAGTTTGTTCCTTAGGGACCCCCCTCTATAGTTTCCATATACTCTAGAGCACATGGATAAATGCACATTTACATTTCTATCTATCAATCATTGCAATGGAAGATTATTGCAGTGTGACTATTATTACTACTGTTACTATTTAGCATTCTATCCTATATACAGTCCTTTAGTACATTCTATAGTTTTCTTCTTGAAGGCACACACAGTTAAAATACAATGTAATGGTCTCAAGCTGATTACTCACTGCTTACTGTAGCTTGTAAAGAGCTAGTTGTGTAGTTGGAAGAGGATCATGTGAGTAGTTTTCCCGGTGGTTATAAAGCAGTTTACTGTGTAATTTTAGACATGCTTGTATCACCCGTCTATAAACCCATATACTCAAAGCCTTAGGGCCCCTTTACATGGCCCCATGTAGCAAGCAATTGTCGGTAAGGAAGTGTTCCTTCCTGACAATCGCCTGCTCATCAGTGGAAGAGAAATCTGCATTTACATGCAGTGGTCTCCTCCACAGTTTGGGGAGGAGGAATCGCTAATGCCGTCGCTCGTCCCTATACAGCTGTTTAGACGGCACAATGTGCTGCTGGTAAGCGATGATTTAGGTCACCACATTAACGATCCTATTACTCCTATGAACGAGAGTTTGCATGTTCATTGGGTAATTGGTGGCACCTTTATACAGACAGATTATCGCTAGCGAGTGTCCGTGTGAATCATAGCGATAATCTGACTGAGCATCGCGCAGTGTAAAGGGACCGTTACGCTACTGTCTGTCATAATTTCTACTATTTCATTAGTCTTAGTGGTTCCTGGAGATTGTAAGGTAAGTTCATCTCTGGAGCAAAAATAGGATTTCCAGGCAATTTTTTCCCAACATGTTTCGTTTATCAAAAATAATTTTCTGAGTTTTTCCAACCAGTCATTTGTTGACACCACGAACAGGAAAAGGGGGAGAAGCTGGGAAGAATGGGGAGGGGGGTAGCTAACAACCAGACGGAAGTCTCTGTTGGCTTACTAGAAGCTCTTTGTCAAGGTGAGACCTACCTCATGGAGGCATCAAATAGCAGAATGTCTGATGGTTCTGATGTAAGTTGCCGTAGGAAATATCACAAGGAAGGACTTCCCAGAAAGTTCCAAATAGAGGACTCCACCATGCTGCCGGTATAAAAGGAGTGGACCTTTCCGGATTGTGGAGTCAGTGGCCACCTCCATATTCGAAAAAGGAGTGTAGTCAACAGTAAAAAGGAAAATCACTTGAAAGATAGGAGTGTTAAGGAGTGTTATAATGGGTCTTAAGTACCGGGATTAGAGATGAGCGAATTTCAGGTTATGAAATTCGTTCACACTTCGTTTACTGGTAATTAAGGTGAATTGAGTTATAGATTCCGTTACCACGGACCATAACGCAATTCTATGACGGAATGCCTTTAGAGGCATTCAGTTATTTATTCCGCCATAATAGAAGTCTATGGGCTGCAAAACAGATCCGTCCGGTTTCCGTTATGCAGGAGAGGACTCGGGATGAGCAGGTTCTTTTTGCATATTGGGCTAAAAATAATTCTTGTTATGGGGTTTTTATTATGGTTGTTGGTCTTCTAATCTTCTTAGAACCAATGTAAATTTAAGTGTCTGCAGCGGCCAGTCTGATGGATTTGTCAGTGAAAGGAATTCTGCTGCCTATTATGTATTAGATTGCATGAAAATGTTTAATATAAAGACATTTTTAGGTCTCTTTCACATTATTATTCTGAACAACTAAAATAAAGGAAGTGCCGGCACACAGTGACAGGGACGGAGCCTAACGGATCCCGTTGACTATAATAGGATCCCTTTGGGAGAACGCTTTTTTAGAGGAGAGAAAATTCCTGCGCTTTCCTCTCCGCAATTTTTTTTAGAACATCTGTGACAGACAGGGCCGGCTCCAGGTTCATGTGGGCCCTTGGGCGATAAAGTCTCAGTGGGCCCCCTTATATAGTGATAACTCTTTGAGTACAGACAAAGTATTCAATATCACCTGCAGTCCTATGTAAAACCACAAATAACACAGTGATGGCTATCTGAGTACAGAAATGTAGTAGTGTTACTTGCAGTTCAATGTAAAACCACAGATAACACTAGTTCTGATAATGTGGCAGTATTACCTGCAGTCCTATGTAAAACCACAGATAACACTAGTGTAGATCATGCAGTAGTGTTACCTACGTCCATAATGTGCCTCTCTTTGCCTCTCCCACGGGACTCCATGCTGGTGGCGCTGCCTCTTCTTCCTTCTTCTGGCCCCGCACAGAACGTCCCGATGCAGCTGCGTCAAGATATAGGAACACTGTGGGCATGGTGATGGTGACACACACAGGGAGAGACAGACACACACATACAGGGACAGACACTTCTGCGATGGTAAGATCGTCACAGCACCTGCTGTGTATGGGGTAGGCTCACCGCCACAGTCCGCTCTATCCATTGTCTCAGCACCGCATAGTGAGTGGGGCTGCCACATTATGTATATACATGTACAGTGGTGTATCTTGGTTTTGTGCTGCCCTAGGCGAGACTAAACTCGGGCACCCCCCTAATATAAATTTGACCCACCCCTTCCTGTCACGGCCAAACCCCTTCCTCTGTAAACCCCACCCCTTCCTCTTTAGGCTCCACCCTTTCCTGTTTTGCATACTAATATTAAGAAATTTATCGCGATAACGATATATATTTTGCAATAAATACCCGTTTAAAAGAAAAAAACACAAGGGGATGTTATACTGTATGGGGCAGCCTCAAGGAGACATTATACTGTATGGGGCAGCCTCAAGGAGACATTATACTGTATGGGGCAGCCTCAAGGAGACGTTATACTGTATGGGGGCAGCCTCAAGGATACGTTATACTGTTTGGGGCAGCCTCAAGGAGATGTTATACTGTATGGGGGCAGCCTCAAGGAGACGTTATACTGTATGGGGCAGCCTCAAGGAGACGTTATACTGTATGGGGCAGCCTCAACGAGACATTATACTGTATGGGGCAGCCTCAACGAGACGTTATACTGTATGGGGGCAGCCTCAACGAGACGTTATACTGTATGGGGGCAGCCTCAAGGAGACGATATACTGTATGGGGGCGGGGGCAGGCACAAGGAGACATTATACAAGCTGTACGGGGGGCACACATAAGGAGACGTTATACTGTGTTATACTGTATGGGGGGCGGGGACGGGGGCAGTCACAAGGAGACACTAAACTGTATGGGGGCTGCCACAAGCAAATAGTGCACTCTGCACTGTGTCATAAATAAATGTGGTATGTGTGTCAGACTGTCTATGGTGGCACTGGCCTCTCCTTGAGGCTGCACCATACAGACTGTATGGGGCAGCCTCAAGGAGAGGCCAGGGCCACCATAGACAATCTGACACACATACCACATTTATTTATGACACAGTGCAGAGTGCACTATTTGCTTGTGGCAGCCCCCATACAGTTTAGTGTCTCCTTGTGACTGCCCCAATAAATAAAGGGGGTATGTATGTCAGACTGTCTATGGTGGCCCTGGCCTCTCCTTGAGGCTGCCCCATACAGTCTGTATGGGGCAGCCTCAAGGAGAGGCCAGGGCCACCATAGACAATCTGACACACATACCACATTTATTTATGACACAGTGCAGAGTGCACTATTTGCTTGTGGCAGCCCCCATACAGTTTAGTGTCTCCTTGTGACTGCCCCAATAAATAAAGGGGGTATGTATGTCAGACTGTCTATGGTGGCCCTGGCCTCTCCTTGAGGCTGCCCCATACAGTCTGTATGGGGCAGCCTCAAGGAGAGGCCAGGGCCACCATAGACAGTCTGACTTCATACCACCTTTATGAGTCTCACTCTCACTGTGCACGTGCACTATTTGCTACAGGGGAATCCTCCGCACCTGCGCCGACAAACCCCCAGCAGAGCCAATCAGGAGCCGAGGGGAGAGACGCACCTCCCACGTCACTACTAAAAGTGACGTGGGTAGCAAGGCCGGGTAGGTGAAAATTGCGGAAACACCTGGGGTCGGGAGGAGGAGGGAGGAGGAAGTAAGTCACTCCTTCACTATGCGGCGCCGGCGATGCTGCCGCTTGCAGCGGCATAGTGAAGGATCGGCAAGCATCGGACAAAGCAAGGGGAGAAAAAATTGGCGTATTTGTGTACGTTAACTAACTAGGCAAACAAGGCATTTTGCCGCCCCATTGGCAAGTGCCGCCCCGGGCAAATGCCTTGTTTGCCTCGTGATAGATACGCCTCTGTACATGTATATGGATGAGGAAAAGAAATGCACAGCAAGCAGTAAAGCAAATTTTCCTAAAGGCTCAGTCAGCAGCATGTCCAGCCTCAGTCAGCAGAGAGTGAGTCTGTCATTACTGATAACTTCCGTGATAAGTTATCAGTAACTCACTGCTGACTGAGGCTGGATATGCTGCTAAGCCTTTAGGAATATTAGCTTTACTGCTTGCTGTGCATTTCTCATCGATATACATTACATTAGATGTGGTAGCCTGAGGTTAGGTATACTGGGGGGTCTACACCATGCATTAGCCCTGCAGCCACCCCCTCATGTTACTGGTGTGTGGTGTCAGTGGTCACACGTCACAGGACTCACATCTCACACTGACTGCTGCCCTGGGTGAATGGGAAGTCACTGTGTGTCTGACCTATAATGTACTGCATGTAATACAATCTGGTAATGTCGATATTAAAGAAACTCTTACAAGTCAGCTCCATCTTAGGAACCACAACTGAAGGAACGATTCTTGGATCTGCCCATATAACAGGTACTGTAGATCAGAGTTTGCGATGTCACAGTATGCACGGGTTTACTGTTCCAGGAGTCCTGGTTTCTTCGGCGCTCGGCTGTGTCTTCAGCTGCGCTCCCGCTGCTGATCAGCTCCGCCCCTGCTGTGATCACGTGCTTGTTCCTCCAGTCCTCTTCCGATCTGCTGGAGATCCTATGATATGGCAGCGCAGCAGCAGCATAAAGTTAAAGTACTGTACGTCAAAATGTTTAAAGGGGCCGCGGAAACTAGTGGGCCCCTTAAGGAACAGTGGGCCCCGGCACTTGCCCGGGTATGCCGGGTGCTAACGCCGGCCCTGGTGACAGAGGCCCCGAATGGAGCCTCCAGTGTAGATGTGAACATGTCCTTAGCCCAAAATACTTGCAAGTAAATAAAAAAAGGAACCTGTCACCTCTGCTATGCTACTCTCACTGAGCGTTTCTAAATGTTCATTGTGTTACCCTGAACATATAAATTACACTTTAAAGTCCATTTGCAGACAAATTCAGTAAGTATTATGCATTTTTGTACTTCCCGCCTTTTATGCAAATTAACATACGAGTCCTATCTTATATGTGTGACTAGAGAAGAGTCCTATTTTCAGGCTCTGACTCATCTCAGGGTAATTTGCATATGTATCAAATCGTTTTTTTTTACTCAATAAAAGCACACAGAGCTATGGGGACTGGGTATTGCGGATGTGCTAGCAGCCCATGTCCTCTATACACAAAATCCCGGTGACAGGTTCCCTTTAACTTCTAATTCTCTAATGGGGTATTCAGCAAATGGTTTTCAAAACCAGACAGGACCTGTAAGTGAAAGAATCTACAAATTAAGCAGTGTGGCCCTCGTTATTTTAATTAGAGCCCACAGTGGCCTCTGCATCCACACGATACTCAACTGCACCCTGTGGTCGTACCCTTAATTTTACGTGTTAAAGGGGTTGTCCGGGACCAAAATTATTTTTTCAAGTATAGTTTACTCACTATTACTAGCCGAGTCAAGGTCCCCCCGATGGTTTTTCGGTATTATTACACTGCTGCATGGCTCCTACGGTCCCCCACATATTGCTGACATTGATGTTTATTTGTGTGATGACTTCCTGCCGCACTGCACTGCGGGTCCCAGCGCAGCGCGGCATCTCTTGGTTTCTACGGTCTTTCAACTCGTCCCTGCACCCCCCCCCCCTCATACATATTCATCCTCCTGCTGCACATCGTCCACTCCTCCATCTATCCGCCCCCTCATACATATTCATCCTCCTGCCGCACATCGTCCACTCCTCCATCTATCCGCCCCCTCATACATATTCATCCTCCTGCCGCACATCGTCCACTCCTCCATCTATCCGCCCCCTCATACATATTCATCCTCCTGCTGCACATCGTCTACTCCTCCATCTATCCGCCCCCCCCCTCATACATATTCATCCTCCTGCCGCACATAGTCCACTCCTCCATCTATCCGCCCCCCTCATACATATTCATCCTCCTGCCGCACATCGTCCACTCCTCCATCTATCCGCCCCCTCATACATATTCATCCTCCTGCTGCACATAGTCTACTACTCCATCTATCCGCCCCCTCATAGATATTCTTCCTCCTGCCGCACATTGTCCACTCCTCCATCTATCCGCCCACTTCATACATATTCATCCTGCTGCCGCACATCGTCCACTCCTCCATCTATCCGCCCCCCCCCATACATATTCATCCTCCTGCCGCACATCGTCCACTCCTCCATCTATCCGCCCCCCCCCCATACATATTCATCCTCCTGCCGCACATCGTCCACTCCTCCATCTATCCCCCCCCATACATATTCATCCTCCTGCCGCACATTGTCCACTCCTCCATCTATCCGCCCCCCCCTCATACATATTCATCCTCCTGCCGCACATCGTCCACTCCTCCATCTATCTGCCCCCCTCATACATATTTATCCTCCTGCCGCACATCGTCCATTCCTCCATCTATCCGCCCCCCTCATGCATATCCCACCTCCAGCTGCAGATATTCCTCCCCCATTAGAAAGATCCATGCCCGGTGACGTCACCAGACCGGAGTGGCATGGCTTAGCGCAATGTCTGCCAGCCTAGTTTCTGCCCCTCCGTGCTCTCTGCATAATGACTTAGACTGACGGTGACGTCACCGGGCTCCCTGCGAAGCGGAAGAAGAGGCTTCGCTCGCCTGCAGGGGACCCGGTACGTCACTGTTTTTACAAAAATAGTCACTTCCGCCCAATAATTTGCAGTATCCAAACGGGGCTTCAGAAATATGTGGCGCAGGTAGTACATGCATGTGTGAAATATGTATGTCACTCTAGTACTATCACAACAATGTCCCCAATCCCGGATAACCCCTTTAATTGGATACCCCAGGGGCTAATGACATTTTCTGATCTATTAAAGTGATTATTATGATACATATATTACATATTGGATGGTTGCAAGTCATCAGCTAAATATAAGTATGTCATTAGGACCAGCGTCAGCACAGAGGCGTCCCGTACAGTGAGTAGGAATCATTGGCTGCATTACTTTCCCTTTGTATTCCTGAATAATAATCAAAAACACCTTCCCATCAATCTAAAATATACCTTTTATTAATCAATAAAAAATAACCTCAATCCGGGCTGAGATCTCAAGGATCAGGATAACAAATACATTTATACAATATATACTAGAAGAAAAAAAAATCTAGGATGTCAGGTGTTTTTTTCTCCTAGAGGGTCTTGATTGAGGGGCACTGAATGATGGTCTCCACCGTGAGACTCATGGTTGAAGTATCATCTTTTTCTTTCCCCTGACGAACCAGTCGTGATCCATACTGACTGGGGAAACGTATCGTTGGGAATTTGTTGTCTGTCATTCTGTTTGTCCGTTTTATGTATGCCTATGTACTCAGCTTGTCCTTCTCTACAGGATAGGGGATTATAGGCGATACTAGATTAGGTACGAGGACGGGGAACCCCTACCTTCAAGGGACATACAGGGAATTTGTAGGTTTATGTCATCTATTACATAGCTTGTGGTTTTCCACCATTTTAAACCACCTGCAAACTCCTGGACATTATCTAAGTTCCTGCACAACACCTATGGATTGATCCCCATCCTACCTGTTGAGAAAGGATATGGTGTGATTTCAGCTAACCGTGAGTAACCATGGGGGGGGTATCTCGTGTACGGAGTTAAATAGCATACCTGGTATATTGTATATATGTATTTGTTATCCTGATCCTTAAGATCTCCGCCCGGATTGGTTATTTTTAATTGATTAATAAAAGGTATATTTTAGATTGATGGGAAGGTGTTTTTGATTATTATTAACGTATACTTCCCTGGTTGTTATTTGCGAGTGTTTGTATTCCTGATTAGATCCTTATCTTCTTCTTGCGGAGTCTAGTTGTGCTCTGTTTTTTCCTGAAATTATTGACACATCTTGATATTGTTCTTGGCTTATGTTGCTATGTCTGGAGTAGGTTATGTTTTACGCTAATCTATGCCCAGATTTATGTGCACTCAAAATCCTCAGGTCTCTGCGCCCAAAATTTAACCTAATAATCACCTTTTGTATCGATACGGTCATTGCGTTTCCACCGTGGTCTTCTGGACACGGCTAACCTTTATAAAGATGGCTGTACACATTGGATACCTGTTAGATAGGTGTTGGCCAAGCGAGCTAGGTTCGGTATTTTTTCAGTAGGGAGATGGGCATGGGTCCCAGAGGTGGTTCGGCCTATCTCTTCAATGGAGCCCCTAAAATGAATGAGAGTGAACCACACAAGTGCGGCCGTTCTCTATTCACTTCTATAGGAGTTCTGGATCAGCTATTTCCGGCAGTCCTATAGAGGTGGCTGTGTGGTGTGCTCTCTGTTCTAGATATAGGTACGAGTCCTACCTCTGGGAACCGCACCTATCTGACATTGGTAGCATATCCTAGCGATAGGCCACCAATGTCTCAGATGACACGACCCCTTTAAACCTCGATCAGACCATACCTTTGTTAGTTTTCTTTTCTGAGCCCCAGATAATGAAGTATGTTTGACATGTCAATGCGGCCCAGCAGAGGGTTTTGAATCTTCGAAAATACCAAAGTCGCTGCCAGTACCTCCATCTTGCTATCACAAGTTTTCCCCTCAGCCTGCAACATCACTATGACCTTCTCTCTCTGCCTGTAATGTCACATTTGCTTTGTATTGGAATCTCACGCAGGCACAGGCGGGGGAATCTACCTGCGCACTGCGGTACATACTGCGGGTATCGGCCTCACTGCATGTCCTGCACGTGCTACAACATGAACATCGTCACTGCGAGCCCGTTAGGGTTGTGCCATTGAAACTCAGAACTTTTTAAAGTTCTTTTAAAATGTGAAAAAGATAAATACCGGATCCGTTTTTTACGGATGACAACTGTAGAGATAGATCCAGTATTGCAGTGCATTTGTGAGACGGATTCGCACCCAGATCCGTCTACAAATGGTATCCGTTTGCATACAGATTGCCGGATCTGCCTGCCGGAATCCAGCAACCCTTAGATGGTGCCCTCATCAAGGTCATAAAGGTGCTTATGTACTGATTTCTCCTGGAAGTAGGGCAGACATATTAATAGGAATACAGCTACCTGACGGCACTGCAGAGCTGCTCTGGGTTCAGCAGCTTATTTTTATTATTCATTATTAAAGCGCCATTCGCTGTGCATATTATAGGCGGTGCACATACATAATACAGACAGTTGCACTAAGCATGAACAAGGCGAGTTACAAACTGGTACAGATGGAGAGAGGGCCCTGCCCGTGAGGGCTTTCAATTATTATTATTATTATTTATTATTTATTATTAAAGCGCCATTCATTCCATAGCGCTGTACATATGATAAGCGGTGCACATACATAATACAGACAATTGCACTAATCATAAAGAAGACGAGTTACAAACTGGTACAGAAGGAGAGAGGGCCCTGCCTGTGAGGGCTTACAATCTACATGGTATGGGAGAAGGACACAGTAGGTGCGGGTTAAGTTGGTCATGGCGGTATATAGGCAGCAGGGTCACTGGTTGTAGGCTTGTCTGAAGAGGTGGGTTTTCAGGTTTCTTTTGAAGGATTCCACTGTAGGTGAGAGTCTGATATAAGCAGGCTTTGTTGACTGGGGAGAGTGTGCAGCCATTGATCGTGATAGATAGGTCTGTTGGGGGGGGTTGAACAAGATGGGGGAAAGATTACTACATGGTATGGCAGAAGGAAGGACACAGTAGGTGAGGGTAAAGCTGGTCTTAGCGGTAGCTTGTGCGGTTACCCGTCACCCAGTGATCACATGATTGCTATGACTGGAGCAGGAAGCGGCTTCTGTATATACAGCACTTATTGAGCACTGTGTATACAGGGATGGTTAGAAAATGTATCTGCCTTCTCTATGGGGAACTGACCACTACTTCTGCAGCTGCACCATGTCAGAGATCAGTGCCTGACATTTGTACTCTGTGGGTGGTCCAGCATGGATTTCGGGTGGTCCAGCATGGATTTCGGGTGGCACGTTACCATTTTTATGGAACTACTTAGAAATGAGCTGGCAATCTTAGGACATCCTGGGTCCCACTGGAATGGACGGAGTCCCAGCAAACTTCAGTCAGTAGCTAGCAGTACTGACCGGCACCTGGATAAGGAAGGATAACAGTGGGTGCTGACCGACCTGGGAGGCCACCTTTTATGTGCCTGCTAACAAATCTCAGGGCGCCAAGTGTCCACTCCCCATAGGTCATGATCCAGCCTTACACCTGTGTACAAGGCTTTGGTAGGTCATTAGTCAATTAGACCAATGCCGGCCCGCTAATCTGCTTTAAACTTGCGGCCAGGTGCTATTCCCTTCGCTGGTCGACGAAGCGCGTACGCGCGACCGCGTATATCCCCCTGCAAACCCGTTTTCGAACGTAAATGCAGATGCGCAACAGGCTCTGCGAGAGTGCGCGAACGCGTCGACATGGACACCGGAATAGAATCCGCAATAGGCACCGGAGACGAGCTCGGCTGCAGCGTACTGCCACTAGCCCGGCCAAGCTGTCCCCGAAAGCCACGTGGTCTTCCCCTCCGGCGCATCCCCGTATCGGTTCGCAAAGGGGTCAGAGCTGGTGTATCAATGGAGAAACGCGTAACCTGTCCCGCAGCTCCACGAGGACCCTTTTTGGTCACACCGGAGTGCGAGACAGGTGAGAATCTTATAGGACAGCATCCAGTTAGTCAGTAGTACAGGTCTTTCTAAATAGTGCCAGTTTGATGTAACCTTAAGGGGGCCATTTATGATTAGATATATGCCATATTTTGGCGTACATCTGTCACAGATTTGGTTGCAATGGGGACGTATGACTAAATCTGCATCTTCTTCTCCTTCCACACCACCTCCCAGGGCGTGGCAGTGGCGGGGAAGAGGGAGGGGTTGGCAGGCACGACTCGGATATCATTTTCTACGCCAGTTTTTGGTGTAGGAAAATAACCAACTCTACGCCAGCAAGGGATTTAAGGGGTGTTAAGACCGGAGTCTAAAACGCCAGTCTTAATAAATGACCCCAGAAGTGTCTGAAGCTCTTTGGGCATGCAAACTTGCCAATATCTTACCATCAAATATTAGTTTGTAAAAGTTTTCAATATCATTTACTGGAAATACATTTCTCGAAGATAATCGTGACTCAGCAGGTGTAAGATTGTTGAGGATCCTGCTGTGATTGGGACTTACTCTGCATGCCTCCCCTGACCAGCTCCCCAGCCGGGGGCTCCCTAGAACTCTGCAGCCAGACCTTTCACTTTTACAGTAAAGATGGCAAATTGATTCAGCCTGCTCATATATACTTTGCAGAATATTCAAAACCCCTCGGGGAGAGCATAATGCTGGTCACAGGTTCTAAAATGCCTTACTCACACCTACACCAGGCGTCTTTGCAGTAGTATGACAGTAGGAGTATGGCTGCCGGGGGACCTGGTCGCATGGGGCCAAACCATGGGCACCGATGGCAGCCAATTGTTGGGTGGTCATAGCTTGTCCACATGCAGGCCTTACCCCAACTGCTTCCCTGTGAGTAAAAAAAACGTTCAGGGCCCCTCATGGTAATAATATTGGGAATCTTTCACCCGTCACTTTATTTCCTGGCATCTGCTTCCATTTCTGGGCAATCTAATACTAAATGTTGAGTGGCAGATAATTTTTCAAATTTGTTTTCAGCAGAGGAATATTTACTTGAATAAGGATATGGAAGTCTAGTACGTTTTGAGTATTTTTTACTTTAGACTCTTTGAAAGCTTACTTCAGACACATTGAGAAGTGGGAGACTAATTCTTCATAAAAGGGCATCTGTCAGTAGATTTGTACCTATGACACTGGCTGACCTGTTCCATGTGCACCTGGCAGCTGAAGGCATCTGTGTTGGTCCCATGTCTCATATGTGTCCGCATTGCTAAGAAAAATGAGGTTTTAATATATGCAAATGAGCCTCCAAGAGCAATGGGGGCGTTGCCTTTACACCTAGAGGCTCCGCTCTCTCTGAAACTGCTGTACCCTTTGATTGACAGGGCCAAGTGTGATGACGTTTTCACTGCCTGGTCCTGTCGGTCAAAGTACAGAGGGTGCAGCAGTTGCAGAGAGAGCAGAGCCTGTAGGTGTAACGGTAACACCCCGTTGCTCATTTGCATATATTAAAACATAATTTTTCTCAGCAATGTCTGCACATATGGACATAGGACCCACACAGAAGCCTTCAGCTGCCAAGCGCACATGTAACAGGTCAGCCAGTGTCATAGGTACAAATCTGCTGTCAGATGCCCTTTAAAGGGTCACTAACTTTTCAAAATTCTCTTTATATACCTGTATATTATAGAGACATATCAAAAGTTTAGATGGTGGAGATCTGAGTGCTGAGACCCCCACCAATCTCTTGAACGAGTGGAGAGAAGTGCTTGCATATTCTGCGCTCTCTCCTCACCGCACAGGACGAGCTCCATACATGTCTGTGGTCTTGATCTGCGGAACCTTCTCAACCCTCATTCTAGAGGTCCGTAGGGTCTCCGCTCTTAGATTTCCCCCAAACTAAACTAATGATCTGTCTCAAAAGTTTTTTGAAAGGTTAGTGACCCTTTATTAACTATTACATCTTGGTGCCTTTTTTTTCCCTCTGAACCTCACTGATTAGTTTTATTTATTTTTATTCCTTTTAGGGGTTTTGTGGTCTCGCTTCTTTTCGGAAAGATAACCTCTGAGAAGTACCTTGAGAGATGTGAGCATTCGTTTCTTCCATCAACTTCTGCTGGAATCTCGAGGGTAGGTTACTGTGACGTAAAGATCTGTTTAAGTATAGCTTGTGTGCGCACATTTTAGGAGAGGATATCCATTTGCCCTAATAGGTTTTAAGAGGTTGTTAACATTCGATAAAGTGATGGCATGTCTTTGACATCTCTTTAAGATTGGTGGGGGTCTTTGGAGCTATTCCATTACTTTATCAGATGGGAGTAACCCGAGACTCTGTCCTCACGTTTATGCTGCTAGGTCCTAACAGCTCCAGCGCGCGTCCTGATATTCATCAGTTTCTGCTTTCACCGCTCCCGACTGAATTAGCAGCAAGGGGTGGAGAAAATCAGGAGCTCATGAATATTCAGGAGATGTTTAATACAAGATTTTAGCACTCTAAGAAAGTGACCCAGCATCTCGCTGAGCGGATCTGTCACTAGTTTATTTTAGCCCTTAGTTAGGACACCATAAAACTGCTGACAGATTATACCAATGTAATGCCTAATGTAAATCTAGTCGTCGTTCACATGATTTGTCCTCCTGGAACTTCTCTATGTGGACATTGCTAATAATAGACGTCTAAAGGTCTTTATACATTTTTAGATGAATGAAAGACAAATTTCTGGATGTCCTGCTGTCTAAAGTGCATGTGGGGGGTCTTCATTCTCTCACCCAAAAGCAGATATCAAGGGAACGAAGCATCAGACATGTTGGACTTCACTATGTTCCCGCTGAGATAAGCTTCTGCCAGTAGATAAGACTAACAAGACATTGGTACAAACAAATTTTAGACACCTCACCCAGTGAAAGTTCATTTGATAATTGGCCAAATTCACATCCAAGTACGGTGCACAAATAACCTGGGGCCTCAGGTTGACAAATTTGATATAGAACTGATGTTTCCAGCATCAGAATAAAATCTTCAATACTTTTTCTTTTTAATAAAATGGCATCCATAATGTACTTATGTGTTTTGGGTAGTGGCACCCTTACTCATAGCTAATATTACATCTTGTCTGGTTTTCTCAACGTTAGACTAATGTGTATGGCCACTTTAACTCAATTCACTGCTCAGATCTGTCCTCAGTGAAGACGGGCTGCCTGCTCACTGAAGGCTCGATCTATGTAGAGGAGTGAGGATGAGAAAGGAAGGACTGCAGGAGACCTATAAAGAGTGAGACTTAGAGACTGCTGCTGGTTTGTGATTTGCTGGATTCATATCTAAACTGCTTAGTTCTTCTGTATAATGTCCTCCATTACCGCTGCTTCTGTGGGTTTGTTTCAGGGAGTTGGGGAGCAGGTTCTCCTGTTTCTCCATGTGCTGTGTATGGGCAGACATGATTTCAGCTAGTCTCCCACAATAGCTCAGGAAAAACTGACAATTAGCACTCATGCACACAACCCTCTGTTTGGTCTGCATCCGATCCGCATTTTTTTTGCGGATCGGATGCAGACCGATTTATTTCAGTGTGGCTGCAAAAGATGTAGACGTCACACAATGTTCTGTCCACATCCATGCATCCGTTCTGCAGCCCCGTAAAAAAGATAGAACATGTCCTATTCTTGTGTGTTTTTCCGACAAGCATAGGACATCTCTATTATAGTGGGAAAAAAAAATGGCAGCATGTTATGCGGATCTGCGATTTTCAGCCCTTACAGACAGATTGCACAGGGAACAACCACTGAAAAATGCCAGATACAAGTCATATAAGGGCAGGAAAGAGTGTTATTTCCAATGTACACACAGCGGCTTATTATGAAAAATTACCTGAAACAGGTACGCTTTAATGTCTTGGAGGGGACGCTGACCTCCTCAGAATTGTTAATACATGACTCCTTTTTTATTTTATTTATTTTTTTATATCGCTTATGTTTTTCTCTGCCATAGACCTTTATGGGACAGCCCAATAAGGGGAGAATTTATCATTCCAGTTGCACCAGAATTCTGGTGGAAAAAAGTTGCAAATTTTGGCACAGCCATATTATTTTCTTTATTTTTATTTTTTGCAAACCTGTGGTTAGCTATGTTAATTAAGTGTACGACAGATTTCTCAATGGCAACTCCAACTCCTACTGACTTCAGAAATTCCCTCCTGATACATTCAGGCTGGGTTCACACCTGAGCGTTTTACAGCGCGTTCCTACGCGCTGTAAAACGCACAACAGGCAAGAACCAATGATTCCCTATGGGAATGGTTCTCACCTGGGCGTTTTACAGCGCGTACGATCGCGCTGTAAAACGCCCGACGCTCAAACAAGTGCTTGAGCTTTTTTTTGGGTGTTTGTCGCGCGTTCCCGCACATAGATATTCGGGAACGCGCGACAATGTGTGCACGCCTGTCTCTGTATGCGCGATTGTAAACGCCCGTACAATCGCGCATACAGAGCGCTCGTTTCAGAACGCTCAGGTCTGAACCCAGCGTTAGGCTTTTTTATTTCCCCAGCAGTCAGCACCATAGACATAAATAGACATCGTCATCCCGGAAATCTGCTTAGGCTTCCAGGCTTTCGTCAGTGATCCAGCCCTGCGCTGATGTCGGTGGAGGATCTGTTGCAGAACCTGTGAGAAGAAACTGTTTCTACAGATCAATCCTCTGTAACACCAGTCTGAACCTAATGGCAGAAAGTTTGGCCTTACTTTTATTCTGCTTTTTGCAATGGCGTGTATTATTAGGTCCTTT
The DNA here is from genome assembly GCF_014858855.1 of Bufo gargarizans. Classification (NCBI taxonomy): domain Eukaryota; kingdom Metazoa; phylum Chordata; class Amphibia; order Anura; family Bufonidae; genus Bufo; species Bufo gargarizans. The sequence continues at coordinate 390,736,506 of NC_058084.1, read as the reverse complement.
CTGGATCTGACCGCAGCCTGCAGGAACCATTACATTAGCATGCTGTCACGAGACCTGCTCATCTTGGTATTCCTTCGAGGCGTCACTTAGGAGATAATGAATGGATTCGTTGTGTTGTGACCTCCGCGTGGCCTCCCTGTACTGGTAATATGCTGGGTGTGTTCATCATATTGCGGTTATGCACCAGTTCACCTCAGTAGACTGCAGATACACATAGCCTTGCCCAGTACTGTGGCCTGTGGCCTTATTCCAGCAGGGTTCCATCGGTAGGAGTAAAATGCAGACAAAAAAAAAAAAAGGATTGTTCTGGATATATGTTCCCAAAAATAATGTCCTAGTACATCATGTGAATTCACAAGGATGCATTTTCTAGCCGTGGTCTACTTACTGGTCTACTATGTTTTCTTAAGGTCCTTCTATGTTCCTTCTTACTCATTCTATGATTGCTGGCACTGGTTGCTACTGGTCAGTTTATTTTTACATGTTTTATCCTGCATAATTTGTACATACCACTGGAAAAAGGGCCTATAGAAGTGACCATACACATTAGATGTTGTGCACCTGACAACCATCATCCTCTCCATGTTTACTCTGCTCGGGCCGAGCGCACACAGGAATAAACTAAGGCAGACCTTAAAGGGAACCTGTCACCGGGATTTTGTGCATAGAGCTGAGGACATGGGTTGCTAGATGGCCGCTAGCACATCCGAAGTACCCAGTCCCCATAGCTCTGTGTGCTTTTAGTGTGGAAAAAAAATATATAAAAATTTTATACATATGCAAATTAATCTGAGATGAGTCCGGTCCCTGACTCATCTCACGTACAGGACTCATCTCAGGTTAATTTGCATATGTATCAAATTTTTATATATATTTTTTTACACAATAAAAGCACACAGAGCTATGGGGACTGGGTATTGCGGATGTGCTAGCGGCCATCTAGCAACCCATGTCCTCAGCTCTATACACAAAATCCTGGTGACAGGTTCCCTTTAACAAAAAATTGGACGTGATGCTTCACTCCAACAGAAGAATAGAAAAATAAAGAGAAAAATGGATCCTGTGTTCTGTATGCATGCAGGACTTTTTTCTGTCTAAAATACCGGATCTCCGATGGAAATGGCTAAAACGGATGCCAAATGCTCATAGATGAGAATAGCGAATGCTTAAAATACAGGATCCGTTTTTTTTTTTCCTTTATTTTTCTGTTCCTCTGACGGATCAGAAGAACGGAAAAATAAATGGCAATGTGAACCTGCCCTAACCTGTATGAGTAGTTGTATTCCTCCCTAATTGACGTGTTACCTTGGCTCGCCTACAAACGGAGCATTTGTCACACTCTGGGGGTCACGTACTAACGTTCTACGCCAAAGTCGCAAATTTTGTCACAAGTGCCGTTTTGTCAATAAGATTTGTGACTTGCGGGGGGCATGGGGGCTGCGGGCAGGAGCTCCACTGCCTGAAAACTGATGCACATTACACCGGAAATATACTCCTGCTCCTGGCTGGAGTAGATTTATGTTCTGGCGCACAGGCAGCAGAAAATGTGCCATTTAGAAGATTGGTCGGATCTTCCACCACTTGGGTTTTTACTGGAATGGGAAGCGCTGGTCTTTAGTAAATGACACTTGGCAGCGCCATTATTTTATAATCCAAATCTTTCCTCTGAACCACACCCCAGTTTTCACTGTCAATTAATGAAGGGCTAATAATTAAACTTGTATAATTAAACTGGATTTTATTGATGTACACTTAAAGGGTAGAGTGTTGTGGGCATGCTGTGTGACCTCTGCTGAGGTCACTGTGTGTGTGTGTGTGTGTGTGTGTGTGTGTGTGGGGGGGGGGGGGGGGGGGCATAAGTGTTTGCCTGCAGTGTGTGGTCCACCCAATGTCATATTTTTTATTCCTTTTTAATAAATAAATTCTACTTCAAATTTGTGGGGTGTGCCGCCTGATTTTTCTACATATCCGTTTATATCTAAAGGACTATTTGGCAGAGCACCACCAGCAGTGAGTGTCCGGTCACAGCTGGTCCAGTGTGCCTATCTGTGAAAAGACGGCTGAGCAGTACCGCCCGTCTGTGCTCTTCATCTTTATATTGTCAGTGGTGTGATCTCGCCACGTTTTCCAGCTTAAAGGGTTGGCTACTTGCTGGCTACTGTTGACGAATGTGGTTGTAAGATTATTATGACATTTACTAATACAGCCTTTGTAGAAATTCAAAGTTATGCCCCTTATTTGCAAAGTCTTTTGTTTGTCCATGCAAATGTCTCGACTCTAGTCCATAAAAAGGCTGCTGATGGAGGGTCATGTGACCAGACATATTAACTCCGTGTGTTGTTTCCTTCATTCAGATACACTGCCCCTCCAATCTGCACTTTACTGTTGGGAGTTTAGTGCAGGTGCGTTGTGTTAGCATGGAGGGGGCGGAGTGATGTGTCTGGTCACATGACCCACCGTCAGCGCCATCTTATGAGGACCGGACCTCTATATGGACATTCCATAAGATTTGCCTAGCAAGGGAACATGGCTCATGAAATATAGCAAACGACACAGAATGTCAACAAAGGCTAAATCAGTATATGCCATATAATAATCTTACCTACACATTGGTCCCAAATAGCCAGCAAGTAGCCAACACCTTTAAAAGGGTTATCCAGGAAATGATATTTATGTCTTATTCTTAGGATAGGTCACCAGTATCAGATCTGCGGGGGTACAACATCTGGGACCCCCACCAATCTGCTGTTAGAAGAGGCCTTGAGTACCATAGCCCCCTCCTAGGCCGGTGACATCACTGTACATCGGTCATGTGGCCTAGTTGCAGCTCAACCCCAATACCAAGCGCTGCCACTATAAATTGTCCTTGGACCATAGCTACATGAAACAGCTGATTGGCAGAGATGCCGAGACTGAGACCCCTGCCCATGTGATGATGATGACCTCTCCTTTTTCCAGGATAACCCCTTTAATAATATGGGTGGAGAAGAGATCTCTACAGAACAGACTTCATCAACTTTTGTGAGGCCGGTTTCCAGATTAATTACTGCAATACTTAAAGGAAACCTGTCGCTTTATATGAGGCCCCTAAACCACCGCTGTGTTATACCGCCGGGGAGTAGCTTTATAAAGATGGCGCCGTGTAAACTGTCGGCTAATGAACTTGCCATGTGCTGAATGCAGGTTGAATAGTTATGGCGGTGGTGCCTATAACCAGAATAATCACGCAGTTTGGTCTTCAGACCTTCCCTTCCAGCTTGACATCCCCCCAGCCTCCTTCTGAGGTCTCGGATGCGCCATTGTCTTGTACTTCCATGCCTACTACCGCAAGGTGTGCTCTGCCCGGCTGCATCTGTCCTGGGGCCACTAGCTCTAGTTGGCACACAGTAAGTTCATTCCATACATAGTGTTGAAACTGACAATTTATACAGGGCCATGTTTAGAAGGCTGTTTCCTGACACTATAGCGTGGTGGTCAAGGGGTTTGGAATCAAGTGACTAGACCAATCTGCGTTACAGATAAAAGCGGCATCAGTGGCAGGTGACCACGTGGGTTATCACCCGTGAAGGAGGCTAATAGTTTGCGAGTTATTGAATGAAAATCTGCAGAAATCCAAGGGTCACCCTGGGATTTCTGCTGATTTCATTGTGAATTTTTTGGCGGCATACAGTACCCTAAACCTCAAATTCTTCCGTGTTAACATGGTGGCTCATTTTGTGGCTGCATTTAAAAATTCATTTTAATTCTGTAATCCCTAAATGCAAAGCCACTGTGGTCTCCCTGTAGTAACCACTCTTCTTTCCCACGGGGGTAAGGCTAGCTTCACACTCGTGGCAGAACCTGCCGAAGTTTTCTGGATCCTCTGTGATGGTATCCGACGGAGATACAGCAGCTCCCCGGCGAATATGCCGGCATTCGGCCAGGCAAAAACTGCTGCACACAGTGGTTTTGGTCCAGCCGATTCCCGTCCTTTTCTTCCAGAGAGCTGCAGAACAGCTCGCCCCTAATAGAACAGTCCTATCCTTGTCTGTAATGTGGACAATAATAGGACATATAAAAAATAAAAAAAAATCGTAATGGAAAGGACACGGAGTAACTTCCGTTTTTTTTTTTTTTTTTTTCTTTTGCGGACCCATTGAAATTAATAGTTCTGCACACTGTCCGCAAAAAAAACCAGAACAGCCACTGAAAGAAAATACGTTCTGTGCATGAGCCCTTAGGCTACTTTCACACTGGCGTTTTGGTTTCCGTTTGTGAGATCCGTCATGGGCTCTCACAAGCGGTCCAAACCGGATCAGTTTTGCCCTAATGCATTCTGAATGGAAAAGGATCTGCTCAGAATGCATCAGTTTGCCTCCGTTCCGCCTCCATTTGGTTTTGGTGTCCATCTGACGAAACTGAGCCAAACAGATCCGTTCTGACGCACAATGTAAGTCAGTGAGGATGGATCCATTTTCTATGACATTCAAGACTGATCCGTCTTGGCTATGTTACAGATAATACAAACGGATGCATGCGGTTGTATTATCTAAACGGATGTGTTTGTGCAGATCCATGACGGATCCGCACCAAACGCGAGTGTGAAAGTAGCCTTCCTCTGCTTTTTATCCTGAAGCCAATTATTTGCCCTATACCCAGCTCCTCGGCCTTGCGTTCCAGTCCCTTATCTAGGACATGAGCTGCCGTACCAACATCCACTTTATAATTGACCTCCTCATAAAAGCTAATCAGATTGGCTCGATAACACTGGTGCCTCATAAACTGGTGCCAGAACGTTACACAACATAAGCCTGGAAAACGTCCCAACGAAAACTCTGTAAAAGCCTTGTGCCCGGAAGAGACTCATTTCCTGGCTCTCCCAGTCTTTGAACTGTGTCATCACCTGATTTATACAGTTTATCGTCCAAATGAGAGGGTTAACTTAAAGAAAAACTTGTTTTGCCACTTGCGGATCATAAAATGGAGCACGGCATAGAATTTTCCTCTGCAAATGATGGCGGAGGAGATGTGTGCTGTGGAGGGCCCAGCCCCGCACTGTACAATAGCAAGATTGTGCTAACCTTGAGGGTGATAGGATGGAGCCCATTGTAACGCTGCAGGCTGTGTGCCCCCCCGGGCTGGCACAGTGTGTGTCTTCCATGGGTAATCTCTATAGGACACACTTCTGGCAGAGGTACATAGTAAGAAAGTGAACCCCTGCTACTGAGGATGCTACTTCTTTTTTTTTTTTTTTTTTTTTTTTTTTTTTTCCCCCCCCTGATTTTACAGCATTTTGAGTAACTTTCTGAATATATTAGTTTACTTATCCAATCCTGATGTTTGCGTGTCCATACTTTTCCTAAAGAGGGGCTATAAGCAGGGTAAACCAAACAAACCACCTCTCTCCCCTTGGCTGAGAGTGCCAGGCATCATCATTGTCCTCTTGCCATGTAATACCACGTATCCGATGTAGATTTTATAATTGGTGCATGTGTGGTACACCTTAAAGGGGTAGTCCAGTTATCTTAAAGGGGTTTGTTTCAAGTTATTCCCTAGCCACAGAACCATCACGAGAACGGAGGCCCCGTAGCCCCTTCAGCTCCCCTGAAATGAATGGATCGGCCAGTCACTCAGCAGCTCTATTCATTTCTATGGGAGTTCCAGAGATGGCGGAGCCCTGCAGAGCTGGTATTTGTTGTATTTTATAGTCCATGTCCTTCATTTTTACTCCCTGCCGAGTTCTTTTACCCCCAAAGTTCGGAAAATGTGTCTTATGGGGGCAAATACTATTATTATGGAAGTGCGCATTACTACAGGAGGACCAGGAAGCGGTGAATGTAGAAGTCCCTACGTGGTCCTGGTCTTCTCCTGCAGACCTGTGAGAGTGAGGAGGTCAGCGCACTCTGTGACCTCAAGCTGTGAGATGTCGGGTCACAGCACAGCGTGGCAGGAAGAGTGCTGGATCTCAGGAGTGGTGTCCGGAGCAGGATCTGAGGCCTGATTTAACATGGGGGGGCTGATCTGAGGTCTGAATGGGGGTCTTCATAACATTGGGGGTCTTAACATTGGGGTTATGATCTGAGGTCTTTTTGGGGGTCTTATTTACACTGAGGGTCTGATCTGATTAACATTGGGGGTCTGAGATGAAGTCTGATGAAAATTTTTCTTTTCTTAATTTCCTCCTCCAAAACCTAGTAGCCTTCACGACCGTAAGTGCTCCTTGCCCATATTGCGGACCGCAAAATTATAGGACATGTCCTGTCTTGCCATATCTTTCTGATCGCTGACCCATTTAAGTCAATAGGTCTGCCTCCGCACCACAGATTGCACGCGGCGGTTGCCCATGCATTGCGGACTGCAATTTGCGGTCGCAGTACGGGCACTATAGTCTATTAGACAAACAAGGCAACACTATATATGTGTATGGGTGTTTTTGCCAAGTTTACAAAATTAAGCCACTTTTAATAGAATAAAAATGTTTTCTTTTAATAATTTAGTTTGTCTTACTATGGGATGTCACAATGCAATTGTTTAATCACTTTTGTAATGCATATCACTTAAGGGCTCATGCACACAAACTTATTTGTTTCTGTTTCCGTTCTGTTTTTTTTTTTTTTTTACAAATCCATATGCTGAACCATTCATATCAACGGGTCCACAAAAAAAAAAAACTGAAATGACTCCATGTCTATTCTGTTTCCGTATATCTGCATGTCCGTTGCGCAAAAAAATCATTTTGTCCGTTTTGCGGACAAGGATGGGCATTGTTACAATTGATCTGCAAAAGAAAACTGACCCCCAACACGGATGTCATCATTTTTTTTTTTTTTTTCCTTTTGCAGATCCTTGTTTTGAGGACCACAAAATACATACATAATGCCCCTGTTAGTCTCCCCCAATAATAATGCCCCTATTAGCGCCCCCAGAATTAATACTGCCCCCCTTAGTGCCCCCCAGTAAGAATGCCCCCCTTAGTGCCCCAGTTAAAGAATGCTCCCATTAGTGCCCCCAGTACGAATAACGCTGCCATTAGTGCCCGCAGTCCGAATAATGCTCCCATTAGTGCCCCTCAGTAAGATTAATGCCCCCATAAAAAATCCCCCATTAGTGCCCCCTTCTCTGCTTCTGCAAAAAAACGCTCTGAACGCTCACTGCTGACTGGAAGCTCAGGACAGGCCTTGCGCTCCAGCATGATTACATCTCGCAGGTCCTGTCCTGCACATCCAGTTGGCAGTAAGCGTTCCCCGCAGCGCGAGCAAATGGAGGAGGTGAGGCTGTACTATTGAGCGCTCCACAATGGCAGCGCTCATTGGTAACCGTTGGCACAGGAAAATACCGGCAATTAATATTGCTGGTAAGAAAAAAAAAAAATCACCGGCATCATCAAGGCCACTAGAATACCGGCCTGGCCAGGTGACAACCCTAGTCACAGAGCGTGCCAACAACATTTTCCCATCAAAGAAATCATTTTATTTTCTTATGTCCAAATGCTAGCTGTAAGGCAAATATCTGGGCCAGTTCTTGCAAATCAATGATGATGAAACATTTTTCTAACGGATTATAATTTAATTAGTTTTTTCATTTTTCAGGTCTTAGAAGAAATGAAACGTGAAGCTAGACCCATCAAAATTGACAGAAGGGTGACCGGTGCCAATATGATTGATGAACCCCTGCAACAAGTAAGTGTGTAATGCCCTGAGAAGTCTCCCAGAGGAAAAGGAAAACAGGAAGTTCTGTATGTAAACATCCTGCCAGGATGCAGTGAGGCTGAGAACAGGGGAAGACCGGGTATATGGGGCATACATGTGCAGTGTTTGGGGTACTCTGGGCAGGGAAAAAAAATGTAATTATGGGACCAGATAATCCCTTTAAATGCTGTGTCCGGGGCTAGATAAATGCCTGCAGAGGGAATTTTATTGTAAGTGAGTGGAGCTGAACTGCATTACCCTACATGGACTATAGACAGACAGATCTGAAAAAATTGCAGACCTGGTTTCTAGTCCTGAGAAACCCCTTTATATTATACGCAGACCAATATTTATAATTTCCGTGAAAAAAAAAAAAATAATGCTTCTCTCTAATTTTTTTTTCCCACTTACATTCTCTGGAGGACTTGTCTCTTCCCTTTCTGTGGGCGGGCAGCAGCTTGTTACATGTGACCCGTAATTAGCTGCGTCTCCCAGGAGTGCATTGCAATCAGCTCTTATTAACCCCTTCCTCACACACCTGCAGCAATTCCATTAATAAAGAGCCCTGTGATGCCCCTCTTCCCCAATTTCCTTCTCCACTGTTTAGAGATAGCTATATAATTCTATAAACTAAGACGTAGGGTTGGATGGATGAATGAAAGGTATCTGGGCTTCTTCACTATGAGATCACTGCACTGGCACTGAGGGGATGGGAACGGAGCAATATTTTTGTTGCGTGTATATTGCAGTATTAATGAATTTAGAATGGACTCTTCATTACATAGTCAAGCTGGTCACGTCCAAGGCTTGGTTTCAGCTAATTCCGTTCTGGAAGGTCGAAAACGGCTTTGATTCTGTTATTGCGGTTTTCTCTTTTTTAGTGTGACATTGCACATACAGTATAATGGCTTTACACCCGCTGTGGATGTTGCGCTCACCTGTTTTCTTGTTCAGCAGACAGGAAGTGGCTTCTCACATAGACAATGAGAAAGGAAATTCTGCAATAACAATCTGCTGAGGACACAGGATCATGTACCCGCTGTCAGCACTCATGATCATCCACTTTCCTAGGAAATAACTCGACTAAATTATCAAGAAAGCGATAGATTATTTCTTATGTAGACTTTTTCGACAAATAGAAATAAAATGATGCAGATTATGGGGCTCATTTACTAAGACTGACGTTTTAGACGCCGGTCATAATAACCCCTATAGCTGGCAATGGATCCACCGAATTTATGAAAAGGGTGCTGGTTGCTCCATAACTTTGGCGTATCCAGCGCCAGAGTAACTTTGGCGTATCCAGCGCCAGAGTAAATGTCAGACCGCTCCCTTGCTGGCTTAGATTTAGACTATTTTCTGCGCCTAAAACAGGCCTAGAAAATGATGAATGAGATGGGCCTACCGGCCCTTCCGCACCCTCTTTTTTTTTTTTTTAGACATGGGCGTGAGCGGAGAGAAGTCGCAGATTGCCACGCAAATAATAAACTGTGCTAGAAATACGCCTAATATTGTTATATTTCTGGATAATAAATGACCCCCTATATTGTTAGGTTACAGCCACACATGGATCCGCAGCAGATCTACTTGTATTGCTCAGCAGCAAAATCTGCACCAAAAGGTGAAAATGATTGCGGATATACTGAGGGATTGCCGCAGCATTGCACAAGTAAAATCTGCTGCGGATATCCTCAACAGAAATTGCAATCCTCAACACGTGTCAAGTTCGATGGATTTTGGTGCAGAACCCCCCGCGCTATATTTGGATGAGATTTGTGAAAATTGCTGCCCCAGTAAATGGTGAAGGTTTTCCGTACGCAGTTCCTCAGCGTCTAGGCCATGTATGGCTGTACCCCTACTTAGGCGGAGTTCACATAACCGTTTCATTTTACGTTCTTCTGATCCGTCAGAAGAACAGAAAAATTAATAAAAACAGGATCCTGTGAAAAAACCTAATCCTGGGCATCAGTTATGCACATTTGGCGTCCGTTTTGAGCCATTTCCTTCTGAGATCCGCATACAGTGCTGCATAACTGACACTCGAGAACTGTTTTATTTTTTACAGGATCCTTTTTTTTTTTTTTTATGTTCTTCAGATGGAACTGTGCCTTATGCCTTTTGCTGTGGCGAGTGTATTTGGCTTCCTAGGTGTGGATTAAGATCAGTCCTCTGGTTTGTTCTGTCAAACATTAGTTATACTGTATAAAAAAATAAAAAAATAAATTGGGAATATAGTGGGGGAGGAGTCATGCGATAATTAGTAAATGGCCAACTACTTTCCTATAAATCTTCAGTGGGGTGCAGTGATCATGTGGGTAGTAATGTCATGTCATTGCTGCATCACATTCTCTCTCCCCCCCCCCCCCCCCCCCCCCCCCCCAAGGTTTTGGGATCTTTGAAAACCCTAAACTTTTAATATGTGTCCATGTAAATTACACGTATTGTGTTCAGGGGCGGACTGGCCATAGACCTTAAAGGGAAATTTCCCGGTGGGCCGATGCCCAGGAGGCCACCCAAGCTCTCATAGTCCCTGCCTGGGTACATAACGATCTGATGCTCTCAGCATTAATTAATGTTAAGAGCATCAGGTACTTATGCCCCTGGTTGGCATCCACAAGTGCCTTTCTGAATTCAACTGCATCTCTTTTCTCAGAACAGTAATACAGCTGAATACTGTGATGCGGGTGGCAGTATTTTATGCTGCACTGTGATAGTTGGAGCTGATGGGTCGGTATTTTGTGCTGCACTAAGGTACTGCTAGCTCTACCTACTTGTGTTGCTCTGCCTTCCGTCAATCTGGATCCACCTACGACATGGGGCCACTTTTAGTTTTTCTTTCTTTTCCACTTTAAGTTCCCAGTCCGCCCCTGATTGTAGTCTTACTGTTTTGCTACTTAAGAAAGCAGGGTTTCGGCTATATGACCACAGCGGCTGACTTGTGTCACTGTCTAACCTTTCAAAAGGAAGTGGAGAGCGATCAGTTTATTGCCACCTAAAACAAAGCTTTAGGACGACTCCTTTCGAGGTGTTGATGGAAGCCATGTTCTAAACCCTCAGCTCTGCAACGTATGGCCTCATGTACGGCTTTCTGGCCAGAGAATGTGTATTATTACATTTCTGTTTTTGCAAACCCAAGAAATGGCTTTCTATGTGTTTTAGGTCATACAGTATTCCTTAAGAGACTATATCCATTACTGGTATTACACACTAAGCGAGGACGAATCATTTCTCCTTGAAATAAGGCAGACTGTTCAGAATGCACTCGTTCAATTTTCCACCCGGTAAGTAAACACTTTTATCATGTTCTTTATGCTGTGACTGAAGCGGGGTCACACAGTATTCCTCTATGTGCTCTCAGCTGACCTCGTGCAGCACTATTTTGTCCATAAGAACCTGTAAAGGGAAGATGACTTAACTGCTTCCCAGCGCCGGCTCCCTTCTCCTTCCGGACTATGATGCACCACTGGGCTCCATGTCGTCCAAGCCAATCACTGGCCGAAGTGGTGACCGGCTCCCCTTATGTCGTGGCAAATGGTCACATGACTCCAGGGGATCAATTCTGCCCCACGCGGCCAATGATTGGCTGTGGCAGTTTCAAACCAGATGATGTCATCGAGGGAGCCCAGCAGAGAATTGCAGGCTGGGAGGAGGAGAAGGGAGCCAACACCGTGAGCTAGGTAAGTAATCATTCTTTTACACGTCTGGCCAAGTGGGGAGTTTCCCAAAACTCCCCTTATTCTTGCACAACTTTTTAAAAGTAATTTTCTACTTATATGTGAAACTCTCCTACATAAGGCCAGCACTTGATGATCTTGGAGGTCCAAGAGAATTGAACAATGCTAGGTAGGAGAACTGGCAAGCTGTGTGGGCGCTTGTACTGTAATATAAGCCTTACTTTGAAGGAGACACTTGAACCCAGCCTGTGCCTTTCCCAAAAGAGTCCTGAAGGCGGTCTCTCATGCTGAAAGCACTTTCGACTCTCACAGTGAGCCGATCCACAACCCCTTTCTCCTGCACTGGAGTGATGGCTGTGGCCACCAACCAGGAGACTGCTAGAGCCATCGTTTAGCACAGAGTAAGGGTTGTACAGAGAGTCAAGAGGGGGGCCACCTTCGGGCCACCTTTCATAGTAATATTGATAACTACAACCACCCACATGGATATGTTTAAACAGCTCTTTAGGGCTGTCAGCAGTTTTGAAGATTCAAATAGCTGTACGTTTTACTACTTTTGAAAGAAACACTAGACCTAGAAGTAAGTGATAAAAGTGAAGCAGAAGATAATCTTGCCAACCATGGTTTGTCAGTCTAGGATTTTCTGCATGATCCTAAAACAAACTGGAGGCTCCTGCTGCAGCCAGTTGTCTCATAGCCAGGCACAGGATTGTGAGTAGGAGAATGGGGGACACGGCTGATCTCCTGGGACACACAAGATATCTTTGTGTTGCTCAGTTTTTTATTGTAATACGATCAAAGAAAAAGAGTAGATTATGGGGTATTTTTTGTGCAAATTCTGTTTATTGCTCCTCTAAAGGGGCAGAATATGCCCCCATTGTCTGATAGGTGCAGGACGCTCACCTACAACGAGAACGGAGCGGGGAGAGCTGTGGCTGGAGGCTTTCCCGGGGGCCGTCCACCACCAAGTGCTGCTCCCTGCTGATCCCATAGAAGTGAATGGGAGCGCACCCGTGGCCTCTGCTCCCATTCATTTCTATGGGGCTGGCTGAAATTTCCAAGCCAGCGCTCGGCTATTTTCGGCGGCCCCATGGAAATGAATGGAGGGCGGCTGCGCATGCACAGTGCGCCCTCCGTTCATTTCCCCGCTCCGTTCTTATTGTAGGTGTGGGTCCCAGAGGTGAGACCCGCACCTATCAGACAATGGGGGCATGTCCTAGCGAAATGCCCCCATTGTCTGTGATGGGAATACCCCTTTAATATACTTTGCTTTTCAGATGTGCATCATTTTCAAGATGTTTGTTTGCAGTCAGTGGATTAGAACATTTTTGTTAACATCTAATAGCTGGGGAAATGGGTATTATCAGATGGGTGAGGGTCCTACTCGCGGCACCCTGCCGATTAGCTGTTTCAATGGCCACTGTGCTTTGTCAAGCGCCTCAGCCTCCTCAGTGTTGACCTGCATAAATTGCAGTAGTACAGGGTAAAAATAAAACCTTGTGATCCGAATGTAACGTTATCAGACTCTCAGATTGCTGTTAAATTCATTATTGCTAAGAAAATGATTTCCCACCTGTTACTCTATACCAGGGATGCCCAACCTGCGGCCCTCCAGATGTTGCAAAACTACAACTCCCAGCATGCCTGAACATTCTACAGCTATCAGTCTACAGCAGGGCATTGTGGGAGTTGTAGTTTTACAACAGCTGGAGGGCCGCAGGTTGAGCATGCCTGCTCTATACTGTTGCTTAAGATGTTAAAGAAATTTGAAAGCTTTAAAGGGGTTGTCTCACTGCAGCAAATGGCATTTATCATGTAGAGAAGGTTAATACAAGGCACTTACTAATGTATTGTGATTGTCCATATTGCCTCCTTAGATGGCTTGATTAATTTTTCCATCACGTTATATAGTTCTAGTTTTCATGGTTACGACCACCATGCAATTCAGCAGTGGTGGTCGTGCTTGCATAATATAGAAAAAAGCGCTGGCCTCTCTGGTGGCCAGGACCATAGGAGCACGCAAAGGACAGTGCTTTTTTCTATAGTGTGCAAGCACGGCCACCGCTGCTTTATATCAGGCTGGTCGTAACCATGGAAACGAAAAGTGGAACGATGAATCAAGACCGCAAAGGAGGCAATATGGTCAATCAAAATACATTAGGAAATGTCTTATATACTATGTCTACATGATAAATGCCATTTGCTGAAGTGAGACAACCCCTTCAATGTAGGTATCAAGCCAAAAACAGAAAATTCCTGATCCTATGGAGCATGTATTTATGGAGGGAGGTTGTAAAAAAGCAGGAGGCAGTCCTTCCCAACCATAGGATTATTTACCCGCATGGACCAGTCTGACAGGCATCCCAATTTCAGGATACTCGAGGGTATATTTTATTAATGTTCATGGACATGGATTATCTGGAGAGTGATTTATAAAAGTCTCCCGGTAATTGGAAGTTATCCCCTATCCGCAGGATTAGATCGATGAGGGCCCCAGCGGTAACACATCCACCAATCGCAAGAACAAGGGCCCGTGAAATGAAAGGAGTGGCAGGTCTACTGTTCCTTTCATCTCTATGGGAGTTCTGGAGACGGGCATGAATGGAGCAGCAGTGCATGCGTGATCTGCCGATTCATTCCCTTCATGGGACCTTGCGGGGTACAGGTCCCCTATTCTCGTGATCAGAGTGGGTCTCGGTGCTAGGTCCAATGGATTTCCCCTATATTGTGAATAGTTGATAACTTCAGATTACTGGAATACCCCTTTAATGGGGTATCCCAGTCAATGCCCAGAAATGGGATGTGAGATGAGGTACAGATTGAACTGGTATGTGCATGCTGTAGGTTAATAAAACGGTCTTCCGTCTGCCCTCCTCTCTCCTCACGGGTCTGTGGGTAATTACAGGTTGTCCATGATTAGAAAAAGATGGCTGTTTTCTTACAAAAACAGTGCCAAACCTGCCTTCAGGTTGTGGGCGGGTAGGTCCTCTATTGCGGAATCCTGAAGAGCTCTTCAAGTCCCAGTTATTAAAAATATAATGTTCCTTTTGGACTACCGTGCTTTGGGGTCTCACATTGAAGAAGAATAATTCTGCCCCTTTCTCCATCTACTTAATATGTATATACAGACACATATTGTTTCTTTGCCCCCTTCCTGCAGAACATTGTCTTTTCGGTATATGTGACTTGTTTGCAAGTGGGAGTTATGTGATAGTCTTTTTTACGGCATTATTTGCGGCTCTTGTACATTATTCTAAAAACGTGGAATTCATTTTAACTAATAATGATTAAAAATCTTAATTAGACGTTAATAGACATGAATTCTACTAATAGCCCAGATTTTATATATTTTATGTAAAATAACAGTTTTCAGACTCTTTTATGTGCTGTAATAAAGCATCTCTTCTCTTTACAAGGTCTAAAGAAGTTGACTGGCAGCCTTATTTTACCACCCGGTTAGTAGATGACTTTGCCACTCACCTCCGAGTGTTCAGAAAAGCTCAGCAGAGGATGGCAGAGAAAGAAGATCAAAAGAAAGGTAACAGCACAAGGGGAAACAATGGTCTTAGCTTTGTTGAGCTTCGTTTTCATGTATGGGGGTGAACAATCATTACTAGGGTCGTTCTTCCTCATAGAGTTTCATTATTTGTTGGCAGCTGGTCCTGGGCGACGTGCTAGGACAACGATATCTTTGTGCCACATAAACAGTTGCATCACCCCACAAACAAGTTCTTTCTCGTGGCAAATTAACACCAGTCCTATGAACTTTGGGGGTCATTTATTAAACAGAAATACGTCTATATTCGGCATCTTTCTGGCATAGATTGCGATTTTCCCCGCTCGTGCCAAGTCTAAAACAAAGTGGGCGGGGAAGGGGACGGTCTAGTAGGCCCGTCTCATTTACCATTTTTTACGCCTGTTTTAGGCTACTTTCACATCTGCGTTTTTCTTTTCCAGTATTGAAATCCGTAATAGGATCTCAATAGCAGAGGAAAATGCTTCAGTTTTGTCCCCATTCATTGGCAGTAGGGACAAAACTGAACTGAAGGGAACAGAATGCACCAGAATGCATTCCGTTCCGTTTGGTTACACTCCCATACCGGACAGAAAACTACCGCAAGCAGCTGTTTTTCATGGGATGTGGAGCGAAACGGATCCGGCATGACACAGTGCTAGTCAATGGTGCCCGATCTGTTTTCTCGGACACATTGACTTACAATGGTTTTAAAGAGCATCTGTCAGCAGATTTGTACCTATGACACTGGCTGATCTGTTACATGTGCACTTGGCAGCTGAAGGCACCTGTGTTGGTTCTGTGTTCATATGTGCCCGCATTGCTGAGAAATATGAAGTTTTAATATATGCAAATAAGCCTCTAGGAGCAACGGGGGCGTTGCCGTTATACCTAGAAAATGGTCTAAATGTAAACCAGCTAGGAAGCTGTCAGCTGTCTTACATTTAGAAGCGGCTTGCGCCAAGGATGTACCTGGATCTTAGGCTGTGTAACAGAGACTCAACCCAACTTCAAGATCGAAGCTCTGGCCACAGTATATACAGTCATGTGAAAAAATTAGGACACCCTTTGAAAGCATGTGGTTTTTTGTAACATTTTTTATAAAAAGTTATTTCATCTCCGTTTCAACAATACAGAGAGATTAAAGTAATCCAACTAAACAAAGAAAACTGAAGAAAAGTCTTTTCAAGATCTTCTGTAAATGTCATTCTACAAAAATGCCTATTCTAACTGAGGAAAAAGATAGGACACCCTCACATGTATTCCCTCTTAAATTGGCTCAGATCTCACACAGGTATATCACACCAGGTGCACATAATTAGTAGATCGTTACTCTGCATGTTGAATGAGGCTTGCCCTATTTAAACCTCAGACATTTAGTTTGGTGTGCTCCTGACTGTTGAAGTGAGAGTGAGCACCATGGTGAGAGCAAAAGAGCTGTCAGAGGACTTCAGAAAAAAGATTGTAGCAGCCTATGAGTCTGGGAAGGGATTTAAAAAGATCTCAAAAGATTTTGAAATCAGCCATTCCACTGTCCGGAAGATAGTCTACAAGTGGAGGGCTTTCAAAACAACTGCCAACATGCCCAGGACTGGTCGCCCCAGCAAGTTCACCCCAAGAGCAGACCGCAAGATGCTAAAAGAGGTCTCCAAAAACCCTAAAGTGTCATCTCGAGAACTACAGCAGGCTCTGGCTACTGTTGATGTAGAAGTACATGCCTCTACAATCAGAAAGAGACTGTACAAGTTTAACTTGCATGGGAGGTGTGCAAGGAGGAAACCTTTGCTTTCCAAGAGAAACATCGAGGCCAGACTGACATTTGCCAGAGATAAAGTTGACAAAGACCAGGACTTCTGGAATAATGTTCTTTGGACAGATGAGTCCAAAATTGAATTATTTGGACACAACAGCAGAGGACATGTTTGGCGTAAACCAAACACAGCATTCCAAGAAAAGAACCTCATACCAACTGTGAAGCATGGAGGTGGAAGTGTCATGGTTTGGGGCTGCTTTGCTGCAGCAGGACCTGGTCAGCTCACCATCATAGAATCCACGATGAATTCTACTGTGTATCAGAAGGTGCTTGAAGAACATGTGAGACCATCAGTTAGAAAATTAAAGCTGAAGCGGAACTGGACCATGCAACATGACAATGACCCAAAACATACTAGTAAATCAACCAAAGATTGGCTGAAAAAGAAGAAATGGAGAGTCCTGGAATGGCCAAGTCAAAGTCCAGATTTGAATCCCATTGAGATGCTGTGGGGTGACTTGAAAAGGGCTGTACGTGCAAGAAACCCCTCAAACATCTCACAGCTGAAAAAGTTCTGCATTGAGGAGTGGGGTAAAATTTCCTCAGACCGATGTCGAAGACTGGTAGATGGCTACAAGAACCGTCTCACTGCAGTTATTTCAGCCAAAGGAGGTAACACTCGCTATTAGGGGCAAGGGTGTCCTATCTTTTTCCTCAGTTAGAATAGGCATTTTTGTAGAATGACATTTACAGAAGATCTTGAAAAGACTTTTCTTCAGTTTTCTTTGTTTAGTTGGATTACTTTAATCTCTCTGTATTGTTGAAACGGAGATGAAATAACCTTTTATTAAAAATGTTACAAAAAAACACATGCTTTCAAAGGGTGTCCTAATTTTTTCACATGACTGTATGTCCAGGGCCTCAGTGAAAGCTGGATATACCTGCAGCTTTCATTCCCGACTTTCATTGCGATTTTTGTTGTGGCTAGAATCTTGATCTTGGTCTTGTTTTAAAGCTGAATTTGTCAGCTTTAAAACAAGACTGGCATAAATCTCTTGCTGTTACACAACCCGAGATATGCCAGCAGAAAGCCATCTCTCTTTAGCCAGCTGAAATGTCAGCTAGAGTCAGGAAAAAGAGGTGGGCATTGGGAAAGTGTTGACGCTACACAGGGAGAGAAACATAGAATGTGTCAGCAGATGAGAACCATTTGGCCCATCCAGTCTGCCCAATATACTGAATACTATGGATAGCCCCTGGCCCTATCTTATATGAAGGATGGCCTTATGCCTATCCCATGCATGCTTAAACTCCTTCACTGTATTTGCAGCTACCACTTCTGCAGGAAGGCTATTAGGGCTGCAACGATTAATCGATGTAATCGATTATATTCGATAACTGGATTCGTTGTCGACTAATCCAGTTATCGAATAATCGCCGATTCGTTGCTATTCGGGCGGGCGGGCGGGCGGGCGGTCGCTGCATCTTTATTTTACCTTTTTACAATGACGCTCCCGCTCCTGTAACAGCCAGGCAGAGCGGACGGCGGCGTAACGTCACTCACTCACGTGACACGCCTGCTCCGCCTACTTCATTCATGAAGTGGGCGGAGCATGCGCGTCACGTGATTGAGTGACGTTACGCCGCCGTCCGCTCTTCCTGGCTGTTACAGGAGCGGGAGCGTCATTGTAAAAAGGTAAAATAAAGATGCAAGCATCGGGGCCGGGGCTGTTAGGGGGAAGGGGGAGGGGGGATCTGTCTATGGCACTGCTATGGGAAGGGGGGGTCTGTGTATAGCACTGCTATGGGGAGGGGGGAGGATCTGTCTATGGCACTGCTATGGGGAGGGGGGTCTGTGCACTGTTATGAGGAAAGGGATCTGTGCACTGTTATGCCCATAACAGTGCACATATCCCCCTCTCCATAACTGCGCCACCCACAGATCCCCCTCTCCATAACTACGCCGTCCACAGATCCCCCATAATAGTGTCGTCCACAGATCCCCCATAATAGTGTCGTCCACAGATCCCCCATAATAGCGTCGTCCACAGATCCCCCATAAGTGTCGTCCACAGATCCCCATAAGTGTCGTCCACAGATCCCCCATAAGTGTCGTCCACAGATCCCCCATTAGTGTCGTCCACAGATCCCCCATAAGTGTCGTCCACAGATCCCCCATAAGTGTCGTCCACAGATCCCCCATAAGTGTCGTCCACAGATCCCCCATAAGTGTCGTCCACAGATCCCCCATAAGTGTCGTCCACAGATCCCCCATAAGTGTCGTCCACAGATCCCCCATAAGTGTCGTCCACAGATCCCCCATAAGTGTCGTCCACAGATCCCCCATAAGTGTCGTCCACAGATCCCCCATAAGTGTCGTCCACAGATCCCCCATAAGTGTCGTCCACAGATCCCCCATAAGTGTCGTCCACAGATCCCCCATAAGTGTCGTCCACAGATCCCCCATAAGTGTCGTCCACAGATCCCCCATAAGTGTCGTCCACAGATCCCCCATAAGTGTCGTCCACAGATCCCCCATAAGTGTCGTCCACAGATCCCCCATAAGTGTCGTCCACAGATCCCCCATAAGTGTCGTCCACAGATCCCCCATAAGTGTCGTCCACAGATCCCCCATAAGTGTCGTCCACAGATCCCCCATAAGTGTCGTCCACAGATCCCCCATAAGTGTCGTCCACAGATCCCCCATAAGTGTCGTCCACAGATCCCCCATAAGTGTCGTCCACAGATCCCCAAGGCCAGATCCCCATAAGTGTCGTCCACAGATCCCCCATAAGTGTCGTCCACAGATCCCCCATAAGTGTCGTCCACAGATCCCCCATAAGTGTCGTCCACAGATCCCCCATAAGTGTCGTCCACAGATCCCCCATAAGTGTCGTCCACAGATCCCCCATAAGTGTCGTCCACAGATCCCCCATAAGTGTCGTCCACAGATCCCCCATAAGTGTCGTCCACAGATCCCCCATAAGTGTCGTCCACAGATCCCCATAAGTGTCGTCCACAGATCCCCCATAAGTGTCGTCCACAGATCCCCCATAAGTGTCGTCCACAGATCCCCCATAAGTGTCGTCCACAGATCCCCCATAAGTGTCGTCCACAGATCCCCCATAAGTGTCGTCCACAGATCCCCCATAAGTGTCGTCCACAGATCCCCCATAAGTGTCGTCCACAGATCCCCCATAAGTGTCGTCCACAGATCCCCCATAAGTGTCGTCCACAGATCCCCCATAAGTGTCGTCCACAGATCCCCCATAAGTGTCGTCCACAGATCCCCCATAAGTGTCGTCCACAGATCCCCCATAAGTGTCGTCCACAGATCCCCCATAAGTGTCGTCCACAGATCCCCCATAAGTGTCGTCCACAGATCCCCCATAAGTGTCGTCCACAGATCCCCCATAAGTGTCGTCCACAGATCCCCCATAAGTGTCGTCCACAGATCCCCCATAAGTGTCGTCCACAGATCCCCCATAAGTGTCGTCCACAGATCCCCCATAAGTGTCGTCCACAGATCCCCCATAAGTGTCGTCCACAGATCCCCCATAAGTGTCGTCCACAGATCCCCCATAAGTGTCGTCCACAGATCCCCCATAAGTGTCGTCCACAGATCCCCCATAAGTGTCGTCCACAGATCCCCCATAAGTGTCGTCCACAGATCCCCCATAAGTGTCGTCCACAGATCCCCCATAAGTGTCGTCCACAGATCCCCCATAAGTGTCGTCCACAGATCCCCCATAAGTGTCGTCCACAGATCCCCCATAAGTGTCGTCCACAGATCCCCCATAAGTGTCGTCCACAGATCCCCCATAAGTGTCGTCCACAGATCCCCCATAAGTGTCGTCCACAGATCCCCCATAAGTGTCGTCCACAGATCCCCCATAAGTGTCGTCCACAGATCCCCCATAAGTGTCGTCCACAGATCCCCCATAAGTGTCGTCCACAGATCCCCCATAAGTGTCGTCCACAGATCCCCCATAAGTGTCGTCCACAGATCCCCCATAAGTGTCGTCCACAGATCCCCCATAAGTGTCGTCCACAGATCCCCCATAAGTGTCGTCCACAGATCCCCCATAAGTGTCGTCCACAGATCCCCCATAAGTGTCGTCCACAGATCCCCCATAAGTGTCGTCCACAGATCCCCCATAAGTGTCGTCCACAGATCCCCCATAAGTGTCGTCCACAGATCCCCCATAAGTGTCGTCCACAGATCCCCCATAAGTGTCGTCCACAGATCCCCCATAAGTGTCGTCCACAGATCCCCCATAAGTGTCGTCCACAGATCCCCCATAAGTGTCGTCCACAGATCCCCCATAAGTGTCGTCCACAGATCCCCCATAAGTGTCGTCCACAGATCCCCCATAAGTGTCGTCCACAGATCCCCCATAAGTGTCGTCCACAGATCCCCCATAAGTGTCGTCCACAGATCCCCCATAAGTGTCGTCCACAGATCCCCCATAAGTGTCGTCCACAGATCCCCCATAAGTGTCGTCCACAGATCCCCCATAAGTGTCGTCCACAGATCCCCCATAAGTGTCGTCCACAGATCCCCCATAAGTGTCGTC
Source organism: Bufo gargarizans (assembly GCF_014858855.1). Lineage (NCBI taxonomy): Eukaryota > Metazoa > Chordata > Amphibia > Anura > Bufonidae > Bufo > Bufo gargarizans. The sequence goes on along the minus strand of NC_058084.1, from coordinate 390,715,321 downwards.
CACAGATCCCCCATAAGTGTCGTCCACAGATCCCCCATAAGTGTCGTCCACAGATCCCCCATAAGTGTCGTCCACAGATCCCCCATAAGTGTCGTCCACAGATCCCCCATAAGTGTCGTCCACAGATCCCCCATAAGTGTCGTCCACAGATCCCCCATAAGTGTCGTCCACAGATCCCCCATAAGTGTCGTCCACAGATCCCCCATAAGTGTCGTCCACAGATCCCCCATAAGTGTCGTCCACAGATCCCCCATAAGTGTCGTCCACAGATCCCCCATAAGTGTCGTCCACAGATCCCCCATAAGTGTCGTCCACAGATCCCCCATAAGTGTCGTCCACAGATCCCCCATAAGTGTCGTCCACAGATCCCCCATAAGTGTCGTCCACAGATCCCCCATAAGTGTCGTCCACAGATCCCCCATAAGTGTCGTCCACAGATCCCCCATAAGTGTCGTCCACAGATCCCCATAAGTGTCGTCCACAGATCCCCCATAAGTGTCGTCCACAGATCCCCCATAAGTGTCGTCCACAGATCCCCCATAAGTGTCGTCCACAGATCCCCATAAGTGTCGTCCACAGATCCCCCATAAGTGTCGTCCACAGATCCCCCATAAGTGTCGTCCACAGATCCCCCCTAAGTGTCGTCCACAGATCCCCCTAAGTGTCGTCCACAGATCCCCCATAAGTGTCGTCCACAGATCCCCCATAAGTGTCGTCCACAGATCCCCCATAAGTGTCGTCCACAGATCCCCCATAAGTGTCGTCCACAGATCCCCCATAAGTGTCGTCCACAGATCCCCCATAAGTGTCGTCCACAGATCCCCCATAAGTGTCGTCCACAGATCCCCCATAAGTGTCGTCCACAGATCCCCCATAAGTGTCGTCCACAGATCCCCCATAAGTGTCGTCCACAGATCCCCCATAAGTGTCGTCCACAGATCCCCCATAAGTGTCGTCCACAGATCCCCCATAAGTGTCGTCCACAGATCCCCCATAAGTGTCGTCCACAGATCCCCCATAAGTGTCGTCCACAGATCCCCCATAAGTGTCGTCCACAGATCCCCATAAGTGTCGTCCACAGATCCCCCATAAGTGTCGTCCACAGATCCCCCATAAGTGTCGTCCACAGATCCCCCATAAGTGTCGTCCACAGATCCCCCATAAGTGTCGTCCACAGATCCCCCATAAGTGTCGTCCACAGATCCCCCATAAGTGTCGTCCACAGATCCCCCATAAGTGTCGTCCACAGATCCCCCATAAGTGTCGTCCACAGATCCCCCATAAGTGTCGTCCACAGATCCCCCATAAGTGTCGTCCACAGATCCCCCATAAGTGTCGTCCACAGATCCCCCATAAGTGTCGTCCACAGATCCCCCATAAGTGTCGTCCACAGATCCCCCATAAGTGTCGTCCACAGATCCCCCATAAGTGTCGTCCACAGATCCCCCATAAGTGTCGTCCACAGATCCCCCATAAGTGTCGTCCACAGATCCCCCATAAGTGTCGTCCACAGATCCCCCATAAGTGTCGTCCACAGATCCCCCATAAGTGTCGTCCACAGATCCCCATAAGTGTCGTCCACAGATCCCCCATAAGTGTCGTCCACAGATCCCCCATAATAGTGTCGTCCACAATTTGTTTTAATATGGCCTTTGAACATAATTTTTCAAGTAAGATCATATAAACCTCTCTGTTTTGTAATTTTGTCGTTTTTTCCGATTAATCGATTAATCGTAGTAATTAATCGGCAACTAATCGATTATTCAAATAATCGTTAGCTGCAGCCCTAAAGGCTATTCCATGCATCCACTACTCTCTCAGTAAAGTAATACTTCCTGATATTACTTTTAAACCTTTGCCCCTCTAATTTAAAACTATGTCCTCTTGTAGCAGTTTTTCTTCTTTTAAATATTATCTCTTCTTTTACCTTGTTGATTCCGTTTATGTATTTAAAAGTTTCTATCATATCCCCTCTGTCTCGTCTTTCTTCCAAGCTGTACATGTTAAGGTCCTTTAATCTTTCCCGGTAAGTTTTATCCTGCAATCCATGTACCAGTTTAGTAGCTCTTCTCTGAACTCTCTCCAAAGTATCAATATCCTTCTGGAGATATGGTCTCCAGTACTGAGCACAATACTCCAAATGAGGTCTCACTAGTGCTCTGTAGAGCAGCATGAGCACCCCCCTCTTTCTACTGGTAATTCCTCTCCCTATACACCCAAGCATTCTGCTAGCATTTCCTGCTGCTCTATGACATTGTCTGCCTACCTTTTAAGTCTTCTGAAATACTGACCCCCTAAATCCCTTTCCTCAGATACTGAGGTTAGGACTGTATCACTGATTTTATATTCTGCTCTTGGGTTTTTACGCCCCAGGTGCATTATCTTGCACTTATCAACATTACATTTTAGTTGCCAGATTTTTTACCATTTTGCTAGTTTTCCTAAGTCCTTTTACATTTGGTGTATCCCTCCAGGAACATCAATCCTGTTACAAATCTTTGTGTCCTCAGCAAAAAGACACACCTTACCATCGAGGCCTTCTGCAATTTCGCTGATAAAGATATTAAACAATATGGGTCCCAGAACAGATCTCTGAGGTACCCCACTGGTAACAATACCATGGTCTGAATATACTCCATTGACTACAACCCTCTGTTGCCTGTCCCTCAGCCACTGCCTAATCCATTCAACAATATGGGAGTCCAAGCCCAAAGACTGCAATTTATTGATAAGCCTTCTATGTGGGACAGTATCAAAAGCCTTACTAAAGTCTAGATGAGCAATGTCTACTGCACCTCCTCCATCTATTATTTTAGTCACCCAATCAAAAAAATCAATAAGATTAGTTTGACATGATCTCCCTGAAGTAAACCCATGCTGTTTTTGATCTTTCAATCCATGGGATTTTAGATGTTCTACAATCCTCTCCTTAAGTATGGTTTCCATTAATTTCCCCACTATTGATGTCAGGCTTACTGGCCTATAGTTGCCCGATTCCTCCCTACTACCTTCCATGTGAATGGGCACAACATTTGCTCATTTCCAATCTTCTGGGACGTCTCCTATTGCCAGTGATTGGTTAGATAAATCTGTTAATGGTTTTGCTAGTTCACCGCTGAGCTCTTTTAATAGCTTTGGGTGTATCCTATCAGGCCCCTGTGACTTATTTGTATTAATTTTAGACAGCTTACTTAGAACCTCTTCCTCTGTAAAGACACATGCGTCAAAAGATTCATTAGTCTTCTTTCCTAACTGAGGTCCTTCTCCTTCATTTTCCTTTGTGAAAACTGAACAGAAGTATTCATTGAGGCAGTCAGCTAGTTCTATATCTTCTTCCATATACCTTCCTTCTTTAGTTTTTAATTTGGTAATTCCTTGTTTTAATTTCCTTTTTTCATTTATGTATCTGAAGAATGCCTTATCGCCCTTTTCCCTGACTGAGCTAATTTCTCTTCTGCCTATGCTTTAGAAGCTCTTATAACTTGTTTGGCCTCTCTCTGCCTAATCTCAATAAATTTGCCTGTCATCATTTTTATTTATTTTTTATAATTCCTAAATGCTATCTTTTTGTTTTTAATGATTTTGGCCACTTCTGCTGAGTACCACAGTGGTCTCTTCCTTTTTTTGCTTTTACTGACAAGCCTAATGCAATTTTCTGTTGCCTTCAATAGTGCCACTTTTAAGTAGTCCCATTTCTCCTGGACTCCAGTGAAACTGTTTCATTCTGATAGGGGCTCGTGTACCACTAATCTAATTTTAGAAAAGTCAGTTTTTCTAAAATCTAAAACTTTTTGTTTTTGTGTGGTGTGACTCAGTCACTGTACTTATAGTAAACCACACTGACTGGTGATCACTAGATCCCAAGCTTTCCCCTACAGTAATATCAGATACCAAATTCCCATTTGTGAATACTAAATCTAAAATGGCCTCCTTCCGGATTGGCTCCTCCACTACTTGCTGTAGAGGTGATCCCAGTAGGGAATTTAGAATATCTATACTCCTGGCAGAACTAGCTATTTTGGTTTTCCAGTTTACATCTGGAAGATTGAAGTCTCCCATAATGATAACTTCCCCCTTCAATGTAATTTTAGCCATTTCCTCAACTAGTAGATCATCTAATTCTTTGACTTGGCTAGGTGGTCTATATATCACACCTACACGAGTTACCTTATGATTATCAAGCTGCAAGGTAACCCAAACTGACTCTAAATTGTCCTCGCTAACTTGTATTAAATTAGATTTTATGCTATCTTTCACATACAGGGCCACACCTCCCCCTTCTTGCCTTCTCTGTCTTTCCTGTATAGAGAGAACCTTGGTATGGATATATCCCAGTCATTACTCCCCTTGAACCACGTCTCAGTAACAGCCACTACATCTATATTCTCAGATGCCATTATAGCCTCAAGTTCATTTATCTTATTCCCTAAACTGCGAGCATTTGTAGACAAGACTCTGAGCTTGTCATTTCTTAACCTTTTGTGCTACTGGCATTGTTCCGGGGGGCAGTCGGACTGCTGTATTATCACTCTTTTGCCCCCCTTTCCTAGTTTAAATGCTCCTTAGCAAATACTTGGAACTGTTCACTGAGGACATTCGTTCCCTTGAGAGAAAGATGCAAACCATCTTTCTTGTACAGTTCTTTTCCATTCCACACTCAGTGCCTTCTCTGTCCCTGTGTGACTGTACATGGTCCCAGGGGAGGATAACATGCATTTTATCAACCCCCTTGCCCCATTAATCAGAGAGCATACTTTTTCACTGTAGCCTCTTAAGACAGCTGATTAGCAAAGATGTTAGCAGTCGATCCCCCACCGATCTGAATATCAAATTCATGGATAGCCCCTTTAAATCATCATTTGCTGTCCACAGATCCTCCTGTGCAAACATGAATTTGCTTCCAACAATGATTCACTGTGGGGGTGCACGACTCATTCCCATACAGAGGGGATGATTGATGCATAATGATAGGTAGTTGCTGCTTAATAATGGGCAATTATCAGGGAATGAATGGTTCGTTTGTGGCATTTGTCGTTTCAGTCAACCAATCTAAAAGGACTATAAAGATCGCCTAGCACTGTGATGGCTAACCTCCGGCACTCCAGCTGTGGTAAAACTACAACTCCCAAGATGTACACTTGCTTGGCTGTTCTCAAAACTCCTTAGAAATTAATGGAGGATGGTGGGAGTTGTAATTTTACCACAGCTGGAGTCCCAGAGGTTAGCCATCACTGGCCTTGGGTCTGATCCCTATATATCAGCAAGTGATGGCCGATACTAGTTCCATGCCGTCACTTAATGTAGTGGGAAAATTACCTCTGCTGACATGTCTGTTTTAGTAACTGTTTGCATCCTACGTGAAATGATTATTCTGGAGCATATGTTCTTATTACTGATTGTTGTGCCTTTCAACTATTACTCCTACTAGAAGTCCCAGGACTAGTCAGACTGTGCAGGGGCATACATATTTGACAAGGAGAATGGTAACACCCAGTTGGCATTTTATTCATAAAATTCTAGTACAGTGATAGCTAACCTCCAGGACTCCAGCTGTGGAGAAACTACGACTCCCAGCATGCTCCATTCATTTCTATGGAGTACTGAGAACAGCCAACAAAGGGGGCGTCTTGGGAGTCGTAGATTTACCATAGTTGGAGTGCATGAGGTTAGCCATCACAGTTCTAGTAGGAATAGCAGCGGAACAGCACAACGTGCTTTGTCCAAGAAATAATAATTCTGGAGCATCTTATAACTACAAGTAGTGTCTAAAACAGACATGTCAGAGGTGACAGGTCCTTTTTAACTCCTTTAGGACACAGCCATTTTTCACCTTAATGACCAGGCAAAATTCACTTTATGTGATAATAACTTTGGAAAACTTTTACTTATCCAGGCCATTCTGAGATTGTTTTCTTGTGACACATTGTACTTTATTTATTACTTAAAGGGGTTCTGCAGTTTGTTTAAACTGATCTATCCTCTGGATAGATCATCAGCATCTGACCGGCGGGGGTCCGACACTCGGGACCACCGCCAATCAACAGTTTGAGAAGGCAGCAGCACTGCCTTTAGCAGGAGCCTAATCAGCTATACCATGGCAAGCCGGAAGCCTGTGAAGGCATCCAGTTGCCATGGTAACCATCTGGCGCTGCCACAGCAGTGCAAAAGCCGGATGTGGGAGGGAGGGAGCTTCCCCCCTGTGTTAACCCATCAAGCATCGGCCTGCTGCCACAGCACAACAGCAGTCTGATGAGGGAGGGAGCTCCCTCTATCTCCTAACCCCTTCCATACAGTGGTCCCTATGGACCGCAGCATGGAAGGGGTTAAACAGTCGTTTCAAGCAGTGTGTCAGCTGTATGCTGACATTCTGCTAATGGCTCCGCCACCCTGAAAATGGGGGAAGGAAGGGGGGGGGGGGGGGGCTCGACTGCTCGGCCATCATGAAATTATATACATATGCATATATTTAACAAGGTCTGTGACTGTGGGGATCAGAAACTTTCAGCTGGCATTAGGATCGTGTGATTGGCTAGTCTGTACAGACTAGCTAATCACAGCGATCGCCGGCCCGGGACCGCCCTCATTGGTTAGCTGAGATCCCTGGCTGTGTGTAACAGCCGGGGTCTCGGCGCTGTCATCTGCAGACTTGGTGACAGTTTAATGCCATGACGTGTATACTCGTCATGAAGCGCCAAGTAGCAGTGCTCCATGACGAGTATACATGTCAAATAGCACTAAGGGGTTAAGAACCTGAGGTAGGTGAACAACTGAAGTACATTATCGCAGCAAAACACAAAAAATTGAATAAAAGCCTACAAAAGATGGAAAGTAATGGCTAAAGCGGGCTACGAATGAAACACTCTATATATACTGATATTGGGGTGCGGTCTCTGAAGTTTTGCTGGTTGCTGAAACACAAGACAATTTTCACAGTATTTGATGCCTTTCAAGTGTCATGAGATTCTTCCTTTGCTGCTGCGGTTTACTATTCCTCTGCAGTCTGTTCAGAGCATGTTTTATTAATTAGTGCAGCACATGGTGCTCTTAGCTGTTAGTTTACTATTGTGTGTTTTGTACAGAACCACAAACTTTACACACCCTAACTGTGCAGGGCTTGCATATACTTACTGCTGAGTTAGCTGGCTTCCTTCAGTGTTTTTATCACTTTTTTTATTTATTTTTTCTTCCGCATTTCTGTAGATTCCTCTGAAGATTTTGTAGATACTTTTTTTGAGGTTGAAGTTGAAATGGAGAAAATGGTCTGTCGTGACCTCATATGCACTTCTTCCAAAGATGAAGAAGGTTGGTTGAATCATTAGTATTTCTAAGCATTCCCGCCTGTTGTGTGTTTTAAATTATTATTTCACCCTAAATCACTATTTTGTTGTGTTTATTGTTGTTTTGTTGCTTGTAGATGCAAATTTCCTGTTTCACCATTAAACAGATTTAAAGGGGTTGTCCCATCTCGCACTTTGGTGGCATATTGCTCGGACGTCTGATATCTCTAAGACAAAGTGAACAAGGGCGCACCGAGATGGGCCTACCCCTTTAAAGCGCTTGTGCAGTGGCATAAAAACCTGCCAAATAGCCTCTGGGCTTACCTTAACCCGCATAGACTAGTCCCCAGACCCCAGGTACTCATAGGTAACAGTGTAACAGCGTCCATAATGTTTCAGAAGTGGTGTGTCTGTCTTCTACTGTGCATGCAGGCAGCAGAGGTACAGAACGTCTGGGAAAGCAGTGCATGTCCTGGAGCCGCGCCTGTGCCAACCCCTCTAGGCCTCTTTCACATGAGCGTTACAGATTGGCTCCGGGTGCGTTCAGTGAAACTCGGACCCTTTTGCAAGCAAGTTCAGTCAGTTTTGTCTGCGAATTGCGTTCAGTTTTTTTCTGCGCGGATACAATGCGTTTTTCACTGAAGACCCATTCACTTCTATAGGGTCAGGGCTGCATGAAAAATGCAGAATATAGAACATGCTGCGATTTTCACGCAACGCAGAACTGATGTGTGAAGAAAAAATAATGGGTGCGGGTGCTATGCGTTCACGTCACGTATTGCACCTGCGCGGAAAACTCGCTCGTGTGAAAGGGGCATTCAGCACACATGCAGTAGAGGAATAAAGTGTCACATTGGAAAGGTTATGAATGCCAGTGCCTGTTTACACCGCTGCCCATGGGCACCTGGGGTGCAGTTCCTTGTGGACTAAGGTAAGCTCATGGCCACTTACCAAGTTCCTATGTCTCTGCTCACTTTTGTATGGCATTACTGACATTTGGGTACAAAGCAGCCAGTTCTGTGAAGGATTCATTGAGAAGCGGGAAGCAACAGTATGCAGATGCACTGAAAGTGAAAGCTGTCAAGGAAAAAAGGATGACTTTTTTTTAATAAAGTCAAATTAAAAAAATGTTTTTTAGCCCAAAAATGAGTAGACTGGCAGAGTTGAAAAAATAATATTTTTTAAAGGGATTTTCTAATGAAGGCAAGCTCTTTTCAAACGGAAGCCAGCAGGGGTTCAGCTTCTCTGTATCCCAGCAGTCTGCTGATCACATCGGTGTAAGATGTGGCTGCTGCTGGGGGAGGTGGAGCATCAGGCTGCTTTCACACTTGCGGCAGAGTGAACCGGCAAGCAGTACGCCAACTGATGGCATTTGTAAGACTGATCAGGATCCTGATCAGTCAGAAAAATGCATTGAAATGCCGGATCCGTCTTTCCGGTGTCATCCGGCAAAACGGATCCGGCATTTATTTTTTCCACCTTCCGGCATTCCGGTATTTTGAATGCCAGATCTGGCATGAATACATTCCCATGGGAAAAAAATGCCGGATCCGGCCTTCAGGCAAGTCTTCAGTTTTTTGGGCTGGAGATAAAACCGTAGCATGCTGCAGTTTTCTCTTTTGCCTGATCAGTCAAAAAGACTGAACTGAAGACATCCTGATGCATCCTGAACGGATTACTCTCCATTCAGAATACATGGGGATATGCCTGATCAGTTATTTTCCGGTATAGAGCCCCTGTGACGGAACACAGTACCGGAAAAGAAAAACGCTAGTGTGAAAGTACCCTTACATGCCAGGCATTAAAATGAATGGCTATCTGTGGGATGTATGGGCAGGCTGGGTCCACCAGAGTGGAAACTGCTCTCATAGGTCGGATGTTTTATGACACAATCCCTTTAATCCATAGTTGTCTTCATATTAAAAGTTAAAAATTGCTTTAAAAGCACATATGTAAATTTTAAAAGCAGTTGTCCACGATATACAAAAAATCTAAAGGAAGATAAAAATAAAACTCATTTAATATGCTGGAACCCCCAAGGCCGAAGCTTTGATCTCCCTGTTTATGTACTTGTGGGTTATCGTGTGACTGCTGAAGCCAATCACTGGCCTTAGTGGTCTCGTCTGTATGCGGGAGATGGCAAGCAATCAACTGCACAGAAGTAAAGAGCAGCCGGCGTGGTCCTCCAGTGTGGGGCTGCTGGGACAGGCAATTAAATGTATTTTTATTTATTTTTTTGTTATTATTATTGTAAGGCTACTTTCACATCTGCGCTTTCACTTTCCGCTATTGACATCCGTCATCAGAGGAGAACTCTTCAGTTTTGTCCCGATTCATTGTCAATGGGGATCAAACTGAACTGAAGGGAACGGAGTGCACCAGAATGCATTCCATTTCATTGCGTTCCGATGACGCACACAAAAAATGCTGCAAGTAGCGTTTTTGAGTGCGTCATGGGGTGCGGAGCAAGATCCGTCAGATCCGTCATGGCTATTTTAAAGATAATACAACTGGGTCCATTCTTAACGGATGCAGACGGTTGTATTATTGTGACTGAAGCGTTTGTGCTGATCAATCACGTCCAGCAGATGTGAAAGGAGCATTATTGTTATTATTTGTTATTATTATTATTATTATTTTAAATCCTTCCCTGTTTTTTTTTTTTTTTGTTTGTTTTTTTCTTCTTGCTTTGTTGTTGCCATTTTTACTCCAAAAGTGCCAGCTGGAAGTGCAGCAAAATATTTTTTATTATCTTTTTTTTATTTTATTATTTTCTCAGAACACTTAGGCCTCTTTCACACGGGCGTCATGTTTTTTGCCCGGATAAGAGGCGGGTGCGTTGCGGGAAAATGCGCAATTTTTCCGCGCGAGTGCAAAACATTGTCATGCGTTTTGCACTCGCGTGAGAAAAATCGCGCATGTTTGGTACCCAGACCCGAACTTCTTCACAGAAGTTCGGGCTTGGGATTGATGTTCTTAAGATTGTATTATTTTCCCTTATAACATGGTTATAAGGGAAAATAATAGCATTCTGAATACAGAATGCTTAGTATAATAGTGCTGGAAGGGTTAAAAATAATAAAAAAAAGTTAACTCACCTTCTCCTCTTGTTCGCGTAGATGCCGGTCTGTTCTTTAGCTGTGGGCTGAATGACCTGAGGTGATGTCAGATCACATGCTCCAATCACATGGTCCATCACCATGGTGATGGAGCATGTGATCTGACATCACCACAGGTCCTTTAGCCCACAGATAAAGAACAGACCGGGATCTACGCGAACAAGAGGAGAAGGTGAGTTAACTTTTTTTTATTATTTTTAACCCTTCCAGCACTATTATACTAAGCATTCTGTATTCAGAATGCTATTATTTTCCCTTATAACCATGTTATAAGGGAAAATAATACAGTGAATAGACGGTCACCTAGAACCCATGCGTGAAAATCGCACCGCATCCGCACTTGCTTGCGGATGCATGCGATTTTCACGCAACCCCATTCATTTCTATAGGGCCTGCGTTACGTGAAAAACGCACAAAGAGGAGCATGCTGCGATTTTCACGCAACGCACAAGTGATGCGTGAAAATCACCGCTCGTGTGCACAGTCTCATAGAAATGAATGGGTCAGGATTCAGTGCGGGTGCAGTGCGTTCACCGCACGCATCGCACCCGCACGGAAAACTCGCCCGTGTGAAAGGGGCCTTACGGCTGATTCACATGACCGTCCTGAGTCCAGGAAACACGACTGCATCATAGTGATTTATGATATAACATAACAATAAGGCTACTTTCACACTAGCGTTCGGGCGGATCCGTTCTGAACGGATCCGCCCATAATAATGCAGACGGAGGCTCCGTTCAGAACGGATCCGTCTGCATTATATTAGCTAAAAAAAGCTAAGTGTGAAAATAGCCTGGGACGGATCCGTCCAGACTTTCAATGTAAAGTCAATGGGGGACGGATCCGCTTGAAGATTGAGCCACATTGTGGCATCTTCAAACGGATCCGTCCCCATTGACTTACATTGTAAGTCTGGACGGATCCGCACGCCTCCGCACGGCCAGGCGGACACCCGAACGCTGCAAGCAGCGTTCAGCTGTCCGCCTGTCCGTGCGGAGGCGAGCGGAGCGGAGGCTGAACGCCGCCAGACTGATGCAGTCTGAGCGGATCCGCCTCCATTCAGACTGCATCAGGGCTGGACGGCTGCGTTCGGGTCCGCTCGTGAGCTCCTTCAAACGGAGCTCACGAACGGAAACCCGAACGCTAGTGTGAAAGCAGCCTAAAAAACACAAAAACAAAACGTATAGTAAATATCGCTGGATAGCAAATACAATAGCAAATTATAGTCCCAGTCCTTCTACAGGATCCTCTGATATCCAATTCTCGCTTCAGTAACTTTCTTTTCCCAAACGGTCAGGTTTCAAAACGGTCCGGTTTATACATTATAACTTTTGGATATCAGAGGATCCTCCATTGAAAAAACATAGCAGACGTTAAGATCCTATTACATCGTTATAAAGGAACATTTTGTAAAATAAAAGCAACAATTGCAGGACCAGAATCTTAAAACAAAAAACGGCAACAAAAAAGCCGCACAGAAACTGCTATTTATTATTATAGGTTCCATATAATTGCGAGAGCTCCGCAATAGGAACCAGTAGAAGGACTGGGACTATAATTTGATATTATGTTTGCTATCCAGCGATATTTACTATATGTTTTATTTTTGTTCGTTTTTTATGATTTTTTTTATTGTTATGTTTTATGATCTAAAATAAGTATTTTATTGTGAATAAAATATAGAGATATATTATATCAAGCCAACCATTTACTGAACACTGACGTGTTATAGCTAGAAGGTTGCAGCAGGCTGAGCTATCTTTCGGTGAGCGCTTTAGGCTACTTTCACACTTGCGTTCAGAGCGGATCCGTCTGGTGTCTGCACAGACGGATCCGCTCCTATAATGCAGACGATGGGATCCGTTCAGAACGGATCCGTCTGCATTATAGTTTAGAAAAAATTCTAAGTGTTAAAGTTGCTCAGACGGATCCGTCCAGACTTTACATTGAAAGTCAATGGGGGACGGATCCGTTTGAAAATTGAGCCATATTGTGTCAACTTCAAAGGGATCCGTCCCCATTGACTTACATTATAAGTCTGGACGGATCCGTTTGCCTCCGCACGGCCAGGCGGACACCCGAACGCTGCAAGCAACGTTCGGGTGTCCGCTTGCTGAGCGGAGCGGAGGCTGAACGCTGCCAGACTGATGCATTCTGAGCGGATCCGCATCCATTCAGAATGCATTAGGGCAGTACGGATGCGTTCGGGGCCGCTTGTGAGAGCCTTCAAACGGAACTCACAAGCGGAGCCCTGAACGCAAGTGTGAAAGTAGCCTCAGAGCAGGGCTGGCCAACCTGCGGCTCTCCAGCTGTTGAAAAACTACAATTCCCACCAGGCCCTGCTGTAGGTTGATACCTGTAAGCAGTCTGGGCATGCTGGGAGTTGTAGTTTTACAACAGCTGGAGAGCCGCAGGTTGGCCATCCCTGCCTTAGAGTAATAGTTTTTCTTTTGGTTTATGATAGTCAGTTCCTATCTGGTTTTAGGTCTTTTGTACTGCACTCACATGACCGTGCAGCCCTTACTTTTTTAGTGATGGAAAATGCATCAATAATTACAAAACTTTGACTTTTGCCGCGATTACTGATTTACTAATATCGAGTGCGTATCTTTACCGTGTTTGATTTCAGGCTTCCTGAAGGATTTATGTGAAGTTTTACTGTATTTATTGCTACCTCCTGGAGACTTCCAGAACAAGATCATGCGATACTTTGTGAGGGTGAGACCTTGAGGATTCTTTATTACCCAAACATTTTTTTTACTAATATATTTGCTCCAACTCGGATGTTGATTGACCAGTTTACTATTTATTTTCTTTCAGGAAATCCTTTCACGAGGAATTCTTCTTCCTTTAATAAACCAGCTCAGTGATCCTGATTATATTAATCAATATATCCTTTGGATGGTGAGCTCATCAATGGCATTTTAATGTTTTTTTCTTTTATTATTTTCTTTTTTAATGAATGAGTTATAATAATAATATACAATCAAGTAAGTGTGAGTGCTGTATGTGATGTATTATGATTAGAGATGAGCGAATTTCATATTTCATCCCCTGCATAACGGAAATGGGACTGATCCGTTTTGCAGCCCATAGACTTCTATTATGACGGAATGAATAACGGAATGCCTCTAATGGCATTCCGTTATGCATTCCGTCATAGAATTGCGTTATAGTCTGTGCTAATGAAATCCATAACGCAATTCTCCTTTTACCACCTAATGAAGTGTGAACGAATTTCATAACCTCACTAATTATGATGCATAATGCAGAGAATTTATACAAGCTGTCTAATGGAAATATTGTGTGGGATGTGTAAGGAAATTCTACAGCGAGTTTGTCAGCAGTTTTGACCATGCTAAACTGCTGACAGCCCTAGGTAGGGACTGGGGGGAGCAGGACAATCTTCTTTTGTGGAGTTTTTCTAATTGGGAATAGTTAGGATATGAAGTTTTATTCTGCTTCTCTGTCAAATTGCATACACATAGCTGTGTTTCACCTGATTAAAACAGTGCTTTTCTTTTGTTGATCCGAGGGTCAGTTTTGAGTTATGATGCTTTTTTCTAATAAAGGCCTTTGGTGCAATGAGAGTGTCACCATTGCTCTTGTTGAACACAAGCTCCACTTATTTCTGTGGCCAGCCCCTCTGTCGCTATTTGCTGTTGCCTGGTCCTGTTAATCAGAGCAGCCATGGAGCGGCTGGCCACAGAAAGGAGTGGATTTTGTGTCGAACAAGAGCAATGGTGATGCCCTCGTTGCACCGAAGGCCTAATTTGTATATTAAGAAAAAGTATTATAACTTGAAAACATAACCCAGGATCAAGAAAAGGAATGCAGCGTTTTAATCAGGTGAATCATAGCTATGTGTCTATGCAAAACTTTGGACAAGGAGGACTCTGGTGATGGATTTCCTTTGTGTTCAGGGCAGAGCTTCACTGTGTAGTGCTCTCTGCTTTCAGCTGCTCCACAGACCACCCCTTGCTTTGGTAAATCTCTCCCTCAGGGCAGAGGAGAGGGGCTGTGAAACAGAGACAGCTTTGCAGTCAAGCTCCGCCAGGAGCACTTGCAAAAAGAGAATTGAACTGAACAAAACTTCATATTCGCACTACTCCTGCTACTCCCCAGCCCCTACCTAGTGCTGTCATCAGTTTTGTATGGTCAAAGCTGCTGACAGACTCCCTTTATCATCATTGGAATGACAGGCAACGTTGTCCATACCAGGCCTGAGCTACTGTAAGAGCTCTAGTTTCACGCTACCTTGTTAAGTTGCTTTCAATTATATTGTCACTTACAATTTATGGTTTGAAATGTTTGTGCAAACTCTATGCACAAGTTGTCTTTGTTTGGATTCGAACTGAGGACCCCATTGCTACAAAGCAACAGCAGTACTAACCAAAATGCTCCCGTCCCTTAGTCCAGCTAGACGTTCCAGTGCCACATAATCTTTTCTGTAAGTAGTCGTTTCCACCCCTCTAAGGAGCGGGGTGTGTAGTCAGTAGCACCCTGCGGTTGAAGCCTCCATATAAAGTACTTGACTCTCTGTAGCCATCCTGACTGCGGTTCCTCTTCCAAGCTGAAATTCGGAATGCCAACAGAAAAGTCGCGTTGAGACGCAGGTGACACCGTTGTTTTTTTTCTTTCTCAGATTCATGATTCCAATTGCAATTATGAGGCCTTCATGAATGTCATTAAGTTAAGTGACAATATTAGAGAGTTGGAAGCTGTGAGGGACAAAGCTGCTGAAGAATTACAGTTTCTCCGTTCTTTAGATACCGTGGGAGATGGTAAGTAGTAGAGCGCTGATTCTGACATTTAGACCGTCTTGTGCCGAAGTAAAGTCTGAAGTCGTGCTTGGGTGGGTTTTACTAGTTGAGGGGTTGTCTCTGCACAGTCTGACAGATTGAATTAGGCTGTGCAGGAACCCCCCCCCCCCCCCCAACTGGTAATGGTAGCATCCAGATGGACCTTTATTGCAAGTTTCAATAATAAATAATAAAAATATTCCACTCCTAATTTCTGACAGGAGTAATAAAGGAATGATATAGCATAGTCCTAAGAAATGATTCTTCAGAATGTTTCCATGTGGAATGCAAGTAGTTACAAAAACAGATTTACTACTTGGCACGACTTTATATCTCTGCCTAAGACGTATACATATTGTGTTCTTTCTGTTGACTTTATTGTATGAGAATTAGTTTTTTTTGCAGCATAAGTTTGATTTTTTTCTTTTTTTTTTATGTCACCAATTTATGTACTTAAAAACATTTTTATTTTATTTTTTATCTATGGTATGGAAAAAAATGCCACCATTTATTATTCCTTGTTTTTTTTTTTTTCCTCTGGGATTCGCCATGCAATAAAAAATATACCTGGTCGCTTTATTCTGCCGGTCAGTGCGCTGATAACACGTTGATATCGTTTTTGATAAACTTTTACAAAAAATTGTTTTTCTTGTCACCATGTTTTGACACCCATAAGTTTCTGTATTTTTCCATTGATGGAGGGTGTGAGGGCTTGATGTTTTTTGTCGGGAGAGCTATAGTTTTCATGACTATTTAGACACTTAAATTAGTGCCTGCAGAACGTGACTTTCATGTAGGTCGCGTTTCATGAAGGGGTTAAAAAGTTTGTCATGCAAATAGAACTCTGCGTTGCACCGGTCCTCTGTTATTCCTACTTTAACTGTGCATTAACATTGTCAGTGGGGTCTGTCCCTGCTCATTCAGGGCGTGTCCATTACTATAAAGCCTCATGCAGACGTCCTTGGAACACGGTCCGTGAGATACTGACTGGCATTGCAGGAGCGCACAGCGTCATAGCAACCAATGATGCAGCGCGGTCCCGACTCCACGGACGTCTGCATGAGGCTTTAGACGGGCAGATCAGCAAGCGATTGTCAGGAGAGAAGTGTTCCCTTCCAGCAATCGCCTGCTCGCTAGCTGCTACATGCAGTGATCTCCTCCGCAGTATGGACGCGCATTCGCTGTGCCATCACTCATCCCTATGCTGTATAGTGGTTTGGCGGCGGCAGATTGCTATTAGACAGCATGATCTGCCGCCGACAAACACAGATTTTTAGGCAGAATTGCCCGATTCGTTCATCGGACAATCAGCGGCAATATTAAACTGCAAGATGATCGCTAACGAGTGCACGTGCTTTTAACACTTGACTGGACAGTGTCAGAATATGTATGGACACGATCTCTTGACAAGTGGGATGCTAAAGCCTAGTTGTCTATTTCCAGGAGGAGTAACAGAGTAACAGGACAGAACAGAGTTTTAAAAATAAGAGAGAAGCTGCTCCAGTGTTATCAAATGGGAAATATAAGTCATTACTACAACAGACAAGCCGGGGAGCCGGCAGGTCCTCTATAAATCAGTGGCCATCACTAGAATTAGGTCATGAAGTCAGAAGGGCTGCGGAGTGTGACCGTCCATGAGCCAGTCTTATTTCTGTGAGATCAGGTTTAGTTCACTACATGTGGAGTTTGAGGGAGGAGATTTTTTAAACTTTCTAAGAAAAAAAAAAATCTTTGTTGCCCCTAACAACCAATCACAGAGATTTTGAAAAACCCGATTTTGGGGGTGCGCTCCTCAAATAGATCATTTTTTTCTTCTTTAGAGATTTTCTTCTAGTCCCAGCAGAGTCATCATGGCTTCTAGCAGGTAGGACAAAGAGCGAGACCAGATTTTGCAGTCACTATGGCAACCAATTTTTCTCCAGACCCGATATAGATAGGTATTTAGTCTACCCTGGTGGAAAAACTGAGAGAAGTGGAAAATACCAGGAATTTTGGTTTTGTACGTTTATTGTAAAGACAACCTTGACTATTAAACATGCACCGTGTGAAAGACTTTCTCCGGCCTTGGAAAATCTCCATGTCGTACTTTTGTCTTCTAGACATCAACACTATAAAAAACCAGATAAACAGTTTACTGTTTGTAAAGAAAGTATGTGAAACGCGAATACAGAGAGTGCAGTCTGGGAAAGTAAGTTCATGTATTGACTTTGCTGAACTTGGTAAGATTTGTATCTACTGTACATTCTGCTTGGCCCGTGTGAGTCTTTATAAAGGGGTATTCCCATCTGGGATATTGGTGGCATATTGCTAGGATATGTCGTCCGATTTAGATAGGTGCTGGTCCCACCTCTGGAGCCCCCTACTATTTCCAGTACAAGGCCTCTGAAGTGAAGGGAGAGCAGCGGCACATGAGCGGCCACCTTCTGTTTACCGCTATGGGAGTTCTGAAAAGTGCTGGCTTGGCGGTTTTTGGGGGTCCAAAGCTGCACAAGCGCAGCACACTCTCCTTCACTTTGGGGGCCCTATTCTGGAGATAGGAGAACTCCCAAAGGTGCAACCCACACCTATGACATGGAGGGCATACCCTAGCAATATGCCATCAGTGTCCCCTTGGCAACATAAAGCACTGGGGGCACTGTCGTCAGGGGGATACTGTGATCACCCATGGGTAAGGAGGGAATGGGTTTTATGTGAACAACTGCTGGGATTGGAGAAACCTCTGACCCCAGTTTTTTGACTGTTGTAATGCTATAATCAAAAGCAATTATAAAAATGTATATAAAGTGATAAGAAAAATGCCACCAAATTATACAATAAAAAAGATCTCAAAATGACATAAACCAAGGTATCCAGAGCAACATCAGGGAAAAAATATATAAAAATGTATGGCTGTGAGGAAATAAACTAAGTCTCATGCATGCTGCATTCAGGTTATGTTCACCTGTCTGTTTTGCCAGTGGCAGATGTGATTTTTGAAAAAATCTGTGGCAGAAATCCAGGTTAGCCCGAATGTAATTCATTGAGGCTATGGCACAAAATTGGGACAGTTTTACTTATACTCCCTAAAAGTAAACCTGGATGCACGAGATTTATCACAGCGGCTCATAAACATGTCGCATCTTTAGACTGTCCAGTCCGTTTGCATCACCTCGAAGTTGACTTGGGCTACTTTCACATAAGCGTTATGCTGTCCGATTTTGAGATCCGGCACAGGGTCTCAGAACTACAGTACAATGCCTCAGTTTTGTCCCCATTCATTGTCAATGGGGGCAAAGCTGAACAAACCAAAACAGAGTGCACCAGAATGCATTCCGTTCCCGTTTGTTCCGTTCCCATGCCGGACGCAAAACTGATGCAAGCGGCGTTTTTGTGTGCGCCATGGGAAACTGAAGAAGCCTGATCCAGCACCAAAAACCATGTGAGTCAATGGTGCCGGATCCGTTTTTTTCAGACACAAAAACGCCTCGCCTACTTAGCCACACCCTTATTAGGACAACACGTGAAAAGGTTAGAATAGTGTCTAAAACAATTGATAAGTGCCGTATCAAGGCTGAAAGCTGTGCAAAAATGGGCACATTTTCTGTAATAAATCTGTGTATTCATTTTACCCAATTCACTTGCATTAAAGGGGTTCTCCAGGAATTAAGAAAATGAAAATATTACTTTATTATAAATATATTCCCAAATACCTTTCATTAGTTATAATGGCTTGTTTTGTCTACGGAGCAATGATTAGGAGAAATAAAATGGCCGCTGTCCTATTAGTGCACATAAAACCTGTCCTGATCACACAGCAGGACAAGTTACTTTACAACACTGAGGTAAAGAGCTGCCTCGTCCTCCTCTGTGCTTTACTTGTCAGGGGTTATGGTCCTGAATACAGTTTAATATGATCTTCAGCTGAATCTCTGAAGGAACGGAGTTCATGAGGAGACATGAAGTACAGAGAGGAGGTGGGGATGTGGCTGTGTCCTGCTATGTGATTAGGACAGGTTTTGTGTGTACTAGTAGAATAGCAGCCATTTTATTTCTCCTGGTGATTGCTCCCCAGACAAAACGAGTCCTTATAACTAGGGATCGACCGCTTATCGGTTTTACCAATATTATCAGCCGATATTCCCGATTTTGAACGTTATCGGCATCTATTTTGCCGATATTCCGATAACTAATCGGGAACACTGATCGCGCTGCTGACATCGCTCTCCGTGTTCCCTCAGCAGCACAGGGGAGAAGCAAGCAGTGTCTCCCTCCCCCCTGTGCCGCTGCCACCAATGAGAGGAAGGAGGACAAGAGGACGGGCGGGGCTGTGGCTACTGCGCCACCAATGAAGATACCCCTCTCATTCATTCATATACAGGAGGCGGGAGCTGGCTGCAGAATTACATAGCCGGCTCCCGACCTCTATGACAAGTAGCTGCGATCTGCGGTAGTTAACTGCCGCGGATCGCAGCTACCACTCATGGAGGTCTGGAACCGGCTCTGTGATTCTGCAGCCAGCTCCCGTCTCCTGTATATGAATGAATGAAAGAGTTATCTTCATTGGTGGCGCAGTATTAATAATCCCTAATTATAACTAATGAAAGATATTTGGGAATATATTTATAATAAAATAATATTTAGATATTTTAATTTACTTAATTCCCGGAGAACCCCTTTAACTGTGGAATGTCAGCAGTCTCTGACAGGGCTTAGTGGTATAATCTGTGTGAACATCTTCGGGTCAATTTCTTTTTTTTATGCTTAAATTTGACTAATTTTGGGTTAAAAAAATCATTATAGTCAATTTGTCCTAAAGGGTTAAGTTTCAACAGTTTCAACCTACCTGTAGAGTAGTTACTTTCAGTCTTCCTCTGAGCCATCATGTTACTGTTCTGAAACCTGGATGTATAACTCTTAGGCTCCATTCACACGTCCGCAATCTGTTTTGCGGATACACGGATCCGCAAAACACGGAAAGCGGCAATGTGCGTTCCGCATTTTGCGGACCGCACATTGCCGACACTAATAGAAAATGCCTGTTCTTGTCCGCAATTGCGGACAAGAATAGGACATGTTCTATTTTTTGGCGGAAACGGAAGCACGGATGCGGAAGTGCGGATCCGCAAATGTGGATGCGGACAGCACATTCCGGCCCCATTGAAAATGAATGGGTCTGCACCCGTTCCGCAAAATTGCGGAACGGATGCGGATCCATTTTGCGGACATTTTGAGGCTACTTTCACACTGGCGTTTTTGCGGATCCGTCATGGATCTGCAAAAACGCTTCAGTTGCAATAATATAACAGCATGTTGTATTATGTCTTATATAGCCATGACGGATCCGTCATGAGCGTCATTGAAAGTCAATGGGGGACGGATCCGTTTTGGCGTCCGCCTCCAGAGCGGAATGGTGACTGAACGGAGGCAAACTGATGCATTCTGAGCGGATCCTTTTCTATTCAGAATGCATTAGGGCAAAACTGATCCGATGACAGATCTCACAAATTAAAAAGCCAAATTTCTAGAGTGACAGTAGCCTTATCTCTGAACTCCTGACAGTTCATAAAATGCCAATTTAAAGAGCATCTGTCAGCATGATCAACCCTATGAAACCAGGCATATAGCCTGGTAGGGTTGATCATACTGACATTAACAATATCCTAATTATGTACCTCTGTTGTTCCACTCCTGAGAAAAGCATGTTTTTATTGCTATGTAAATGAGCTTAGTGGAGCTCAGGGCTCAGCAACCTTTGTCACTCCAGCTGCTGTGAAACTACAACTCCCAGCATGCAAATATGCTCGGCTGTTCTTCTTCTAACTACCACACAAGAGAATTAAGCATTCTGGGAGTTGTAGTTTCTGAACATCTGGAGTGCCGGAGGTTGCTGGTCCCTGCTCTAGCTGATAACACCACTACAGCTTTAATTCTTCCCCCCCTTCTCCTGGATTAACAGGGCTAGACATCTCGGCCGAAACTCGGCAACTATGTCTGCTCTATGTAGAAGGTGCCAAGTGTTGGTGTAGAGTTGCAGACACATAAATCTTCATTTCTGGGCAGCAGATTGTGCTGAGTAACTAAGGATCTACCGCCCAGAAACGAGGATTTTCTATGAGGATGAGTGATAATTTTTCCCCATAAAGAAAAGTTGATCGCTGCATCTAAATGTGGTTTTCACCTTTTCTGTTGAGCAGGCAATTATCGGGAACAAAATGTCCCTTCCTGATAATAGCCTGCTGATTTATCCCATGCAAAGTGTTCTTTTGGGTTCCTATGCACAGGGTGATGATTGGGATTGACCACTGGTACGATCGTTTGTTTCTAAATCTCATTTATTCTCATATTAACAATAACTGCTGCATGTAAAGAGCTCTTTATGAGCATTGATTGGCTTGCTATGTTCTGCATTCATTAAGGGCCAGAACATCATAAGAACACAAAGTCCACACTAAGTATTAAACAGATCTGCCCCTGTAAACTTGGAGTGATATATTACCCTATTTCACAATTTTTTTATGTATTTTTTTTTTACAGGAAATTGATACTGTGAAGTTGGCTGCAAACTTTGGAAAACTTTGCACAGTCCCACTGGACAAAATTCTTGTACACAATGTTGCACTACAGTTTTTTATGGGTGAGTGATCACCGTTCATATTGTGCACAAATAATTGCTCAAATGAATCTTTGTAATTAAAGGAAAAGGAGGTTTATAGCATATCCACAAGATATGACAGAGTGAATGGAGATGGCTGCACCTGTAGGGTCACCCCTCACTGCAATGCAAAAAGCAAGTCCTGTTTATGAAATAGGAGCAGGACCAAGCGGTGACCCCACAGGTGCAGCCATCTCCAATCACTCCATTGTGGAACTGAGTCCCGTTCTTGAGATAGGAGTGGGTCCCAGAGGTATCCCTGTGTATGTGGCATAGTCCAGATGGGAATGGGAATACCCCTTTATGGAAGAATTCATCCTCTTCCCAGCACCTTTTAATAATGCCGCTTTTGAAGTTGCAGTGTTCAGTGCAATTTTCCGATAATACATTTAGTGAGTGATTACATGTAGTGATTTTTTATTTTTCTGCATTCTCCTTAAAAGTGTTCTCTGGGAATTAAGAAAATATTTTTTTTATTTATCTATCCATGCCCAGTGTTAAATCAGGCAGGAGATTATGCCTGGAAGTACACTTTCCAGGGGTATTACCACCCTAGACATGGCATATCTACAGTATCCATACCCTCATGGTGAGGCGGCTGCCGTCTGGATAGAGAATGAAATAAATAAAAATCTAGACACTGTACCAGTGCCTGGGATGTCATTTTTTCAATCTTTTTATATTTATTGATTTTGTATTATAATTTATTACTATAAAATCCATGTGGGTAGCTGCATAAATCCCCCGCTTCTCTGCTGTGCTGCTGACCAGATACAACCCTTTGTTTCTAGCTGTAAAGCATGCTCTGCGTCGGTCAATATTTGCACAGTGTACGGTCCTTATATAGCGTGGTACTTTGCATTAGGCCTCATGCACACGACAGTATTTTTTCACTGTCCGCAAAACGGGATTCCGTTGGTCCATGATCCGTGACCGTTTTTTTCGTCCGTGGGTCTTCCTTGTTTTTTGGAGGATCCACGGACATGAAAAAAATAAATAAATAATCTAAGTCAAGTTTGCCATTGAAATGATAGGAAAAAACGGACACGGATCACGGACACGGATCACGGACACGGATGACAATCTTGTGTGCATCCATGATTTTCACGGACCCATTGACTTGAATGGGTCCGTGAACCGTTGGCCGTGAAAAAAATAGGACAGGTCATATTTTTTTTTTACGGCCAGGAAAAACGGATCACGGATGCGGCTGCCAAACGGTGCAGTTTCCGATTTTTCCACGGACCCATTGAAAGTCAATGGGTCCGCAAAAAAAAACGGAAAACGGCACAACGGCCACGGATGCACACAACGGTCGTGTGCATGAGGCCTAACCTGCATAACACATTTATACCACACGAAAGGAACATTCTGAGTTGTAAATTCTGCATTAAAAAACCTTTAACCCCTGTTAGAAATTTTTAAATGTTGATGGTTTTGTATTGTCGTTACATGATTAATGTAAAAAGATTAAAATCAGACATCATATTGTCCATGACAATCTCTTTCTAACAAAGGTAGAACCTGCCCTGTAACTCACATGGATTATTTCAAGCTGGCAGCTCAGGGGACGTGTCCTTTCTACTGCAGCTCTTTACGTATCACAGCTTAGGGGTCGTGTCCTTTCTACTGCAGCTCTTTACGTATCACAGCTTAGGGGACGTGTCCTTTCTACTGCAGCTCCTTACGTATCACAGCTCAGGGGATGTGTCCTTTCTACTGCAGCTCTTTACGTATAAGAGCTCAGTGGATGTGTTTTTTCTACTGCAGCTCTTTATGTATCACAGCTCAGGGGACGTGTCCTTTCTACTGCAGCTCTTTACGAATCACAGCTTAGGGTCGTGTCTTTTCTACTGCAGCTCTTTGCGTATCACAGCTCAGGGGACGTGTCCTTTCTACTGCAGCTCTTTACGAATCACAGCTTAGGGTCGTGTCTTTTCTACTGCAGCTCTTTGCGTATCACAGCTCAGGGGACGTGTCCTTTCTACTGCAGCTCTTTACGCATCACAGCTCAGGTGACGTGTTTTTTCTACTGAAGATCTTTACGTATCACAGCTCAGGGGTTGTGTCCTTTTTGCTACAGCTCTTTACGTATCACAGCTCAGGGGTCGTGTCCTTTTTGCTACAGCTCTTTACGTATCACAGCTCAGGGGTCGTGTCCTTTCTGCTACAGCTCTTTACGTATCACAGCTCAGGGGTCGTGTCCTTTCTGCTACAGCTCTTTACGTATCACAGCTCAGGGGTCGTGTCTTTTCTGCTGCAGCTCTTTCCCTGTCACAGCTCAGGGAAATCTAGAATACTTTTCATGGGACAACCTCTTTAAATTCTTTGGGTCTAGAATACAAAATTTACATTATTCAGATGGTCATCTAATGAAATTAAAGGGGTTGTCCCATCTCGCATATTGTCAGACAGGTGCTGGTCCCACCTCTGGGACTCACGTGTATTTCTAGAGTCGGGCCCCCAAAGTGAATAAGGGCCCACTACTCAAGCGTGGCCACTCTCCACTTCTGTGGGAGTGCCAAAAATAGCCGAGCGTGGACCTGGCTATTTCCAGAACTCCCATAGAGGAGAATGGAGAGGTTGACGCACTTGAGCAGTGAGCCCTCCTTGGGTGCATTGCTCTCCACTCACTTCTTTAGGAGCTCCGAAAAGAGGTGACCGAGCGTTTGGCTGTTTTTGGAACTCTCATAGAAGTGAATAGAGGGAGCACCGTGTATGCGCAGTGTGCTCCCCTTTGCTTTGGGGCCCCATTCTGGAGATAGGTGCGGGTCCCAGAGGTAGGACTTGCACCTTTCTGACATTGGTGGCATATCGCTAGAACATGCCACCAATGTGCGAGACGGGCCAGCCCCTTTATGCTGTGATTTGTGCAGGGTATTAGGAATTGGAATAAAAGTCACAGCCCATTGACTACTGCCGACACAAGCTCCTCCAGTGAAGTAGTCCTTTCTCATGTGCTCTGCCTTCCCCAGCGCCGTTATAATCGGATTATTGCACAGATCTGAGCAGCGCTACAAAGACATCCTTGTGCTCGGACAGATTAGTAAGCACAGATTAGCCATGAGAGAGTGCGCTTGTTCTCAGCATATATTGTAATTGGCGCAATCCTGAAGAGCTGAATGTAACGTCTGTTCAAGTATCATTATCTAAAGCGATCCAAAGTCATCTCTGCTCTTCCTCCATTATCCGCTCTCGTTAGGAATGCGATGACCCAGACAGGCACTTGGGCTCATTATTTTCTATATTACGTAACAGCAGAACACATCGCAGGTTTCCTTATGGCAAATCTGATACACATTTTACAAGAGGATCCGACTGTCGGCACACGTGCTATTGATGTTCCGCGGATCCACATGAGGACTAGCGCTAATGTCAGTCAATCCGCTAATCCTCACCTCTGCCAGAAATAAGCTCAAAGATTGAATCTGCTGATTGTCCTCACGGGTGATTCTTCCTTCAGTGTGGACAAAAAACAGGCACCATTAATTTCCAGAGCATTTGAATGAGGTATAAAATATTCTGTTCACCCGAGCATCTGTCAGCAGGTTCAATCTATTACACCAGGCATACTGCTGGTTAGAGCCGATCCTGCGGATTAAAACGATACCCGTCTTGTGAAAATAGGTTGTGGCGATCCTGACTTTCAATCTTTATGCAAATGAGGGCTTCAATGCACCAAGGTGCCCCTCTGTGCACTGAAGTCCTCATTTGCATAAATATATATATATATTTTTTTTAAGGAATGCCACAACCAATTATCACAAGACAGGTATCGTCTTAATCGGCAGGATCATTCCTATCCCGGGCAGTATGTATGGTTGAATAGCATTGATCTGGCTGACAGGCCCTCCTTAAAGAGCCTCTGTCAGCGTGACCAACCCTATTAAACCAGGCATATTGCTCGATAGGGTTGATCATGCTGGTGAAAGCAATACCTTATTTATCTCTGCAGGTTGCAGCGTTGTGGAGATGGCGCGCCAAGGGGAGGGCTGTAGAGCTCCGCTACAGCTACGCCTTTGATTGACAGGGATAATAGCCCTGTCTAGTGGTGCCTGTGCTGTGGCGCTCTAATAATCATTGGGGGTCCGGCTTTAATATGTTATGTGGAGTCATTGGTGGCAGTTTACTTTGATCAAAGTTATGCATCGGATATCGCGCTGTGGCTCATATGTATACAGTCATTGGTGGCATAGGAGAGAATACTTACCTTCCCATTCTGTGTGAAGCTGCCGGCTCCTCCACTTCCCGGTGAACTGACATGCCAGCGGCTTCACACATAGCAGAGGAGCACAGGTGTCGGCAGAATGGGAAGGTAAGTATTCTCTCCTCCCCACACTGCGCTTGATCCCCTTAGTGAGTCACAGGGCTATTAGCTCTGTCAATCAGAGGGGAGCGGGAGTGTAATGAGCACTATGGGCATGACTGTAGCGGTGCTCGAAGTGCTACAGCCAGCCCCTTGGTGCTGCAACTGCCTGCATGTGTTCAAAATACCCCAATACAAGTCTGTTTTGCAATAAATGGAAAGCAGCTCTGCCTTGTAGTAATTGTCATATTTGTATTATTTATGAAGAAAAAAGTGTGTGTCCACTTCCTCATGAGTTTTCTTGTCGCCTTAGATTTTATGCAGCAGACTGGGGGGCAAGCACATCTCTTCTTCTGGCTCACAGTGGAGGGGTACCGGGTGACTGCACAGCAGCAGCTGGAGGTGCTTCATAGCCGGCAACGTGACGGAAAGCACCAGATCAATCCAACAAAGGGGCTGTTAAAACAAGCTGCGGTTGGCGTGTTTGACCAGTACTTATCAGAAAAGGTATGAAAATGTCAGGTTTTTTAAAAAGTAAAATGGACAGATTTATTTTATAGGCACAGTTTTTTAATGTATAGGGAACTTGGGGACCTTTATTGTGAGGGAGTCCTTACTCTTGCAGGCCTATTTACCTGGCCCCGTGTCTTCAGATAGCCTGTAGTCATCAGAAAGCTGCAGTATCTGAGCACTGGCTAATAGACTGTTGGCCTTCTTGCCACAGTTTCTGTTGCGATGTGGACAGTTTCCGATTTATTGCTTTGTTTTGCAGGCATCACCAAGAGTTCAAATCGATGATTATTTGCTTGCAAAGCTTGAAGAAGTGGTGAAGAATGAAGACCCAACGCCTGAGATCTTTGATGAGGTCCAAAAAAAGGCAAGTTTCTTAAAACTGTCATGTATTATTGTTTTTCTTATTACTGTGAATAGCTTATTTTACCACTTATTAGGAAGTATTGGTTTAACATTTCAAAATATCTGCCCATTCAGATCCACTTCCGAAGCATCTGTCTGGGCTTTTTAATATTGATGACCCATTCTCAGATGGTCAGGGGTCTGACGCCCGGCACCCCCAGCTGATCAGATGTACGGGGAAAGGGTGCGCACGGTATGCATGTGCCGGCTCCTTCTTTCATCCTGCCCGCTGCTGTTGTCCCATAAAAGAGAACGGAGATGGCACATGCAAACTGCTCGAGCCGTCTCCCTGTTCGGCGCGGGTGCTGGCTGTCTGACCCTCACCCATCTGATATTGATTACCTATCCTGAGCATAGGTCATCAATATTAAAAAGCCTGGACAAACCCCTTTAAAGAAAGAAAACAACCATAAGGCATAGACATCCACTGATTTCATGAACACAGTATGTTCGGCTTAAAGCCCTTGTGAGCCGTTTCCTTAAATCCTATAGACTTCAGCTGGGAGATCCACGCACTCACTGCATCTTCGGTCAGTTGTTGCTGCTGCCACCACTACTGTCCACCTTGTCTTGCCTCAGGAAACTGCTTTTCTCCTACAGGTGAAAACCCCACCTGTCAGACAATACTCATTTAACCCCCTTCCCGACCAGCGCTGTAATAGTACGGCGCAGCGGGATGTGACTTGCCGCCCAGTGCCGTACTATTACGGTAGGCTGATCGTGTGGGTGCCGGAGCTGTGCCCGCCCGATCAGCGGCAGGGGTCCGGTAGTGACTTATAGTCGGACCCCTGCTGTATGCGTCGGCATTAGTGAAAACACTGATGCCAGCGCATTAACCTTTGATGTGCCGTGGTCCGCGCTGATGGCGTCACGTGCGATGTATGGGGAGGGAGCAGCCATCGGGTCCCCGCGCTGCTGTGACGGGAAGGTAGCCCGATGCCTTACTAGCCTGTGAGATCCAGCCCCATGCCGTCATGGAGGATTCATGAAAAGGAGACTGCCAGTAAGTAATATTGTTTTTCCATTTCATCCTCCATGACGGCATACAATGAGATATAACAGATTAATTGTTGCTTAGGGAGGGACTATGGCCTGCAAAACTTTCCTTCTGAAAGACTGGTCTTGATTTGCCCTAGTATCCACTCTGTAATGTTTGGTAAATGTATGAGGGCTTGACCATGTTGCTG
This sequence comes from Bufo gargarizans, assembly GCF_014858855.1. Lineage (NCBI taxonomy): Eukaryota > Metazoa > Chordata > Amphibia > Anura > Bufonidae > Bufo > Bufo gargarizans. The sequence continues at coordinate 390,687,084 of NC_058084.1, read as the reverse complement.
CCCTACAAATTTGTTCTATGGAAGCATTTGCTTTTCCCCCCCAGGATGATCTTGTGGAATGGGCCTTCAGGTTTTTGGGTGAGGTCACACCCAAGGTATTATAGGACTCAGATATAGCCATTTTTATTCATCTGGACATGGAATTTTTTGTGGCTATATGACTCTTATAAGTCCCTAGGAACTGTACAAACAAGTAGTTTGACTTCCTGAAGGGTTTTGTGGCCTCTAGATAAGCCAGGATGGCTCTCTGCACATCTAGCTTGTGGAATTCAACTTCCCCTTCCGATTTTGGATTAGAACAGAAAGAGGGAACTGTAATTTCCTCCTGCCTGTGAAAATTAGTAACAACTTTTAGGGAGAAAGGAATTGTCTAACCTAAACACAACTCTGTCAGGAAACACAGTAAAGAAAGGGTCAACAATTTTTAGGGCCTGAATTTCACTTGCCCTACGTGCTGAGGTAATTGCCACTAAAAATAAAGTTTTTTGTGTAATATATTTTAAAGGGGCTTCTGAAAGAGGCTCAAAGGGGGCTATAGATAACCCAGACAGGACTAGATTAAGTTCCCACGGAGGAACTGCAGGTCTTAGGCCTCTTTCACATGGGCGTTGCGGGAACATGCACAATTTTTCCGCACGAGTGCAAAACATTGTAATGCGTTTTGCACGCGCATGAGAAAAATCGGCATGTTTGGTACCCAAACCAGAACTTCTCCACAGAGGTTTGGGCTTGGGATCGGTGTTCTGTAGATTGTATTATTTTCCCTTATAACATGGTTATAAGGGAAAATAATAGCATTCTGAATACAGAATGCATAGTACAATAGCGCTGGAGGGGTTTAAAAAATAATAATTTAACTCGCCCTAATCCACTTGCTCGCGCAGCCCGGCTTCTCTTCTTTGCTTTGTACAGGAAAAGGACCAGTGGTGATGTCACATGGTCATCACATGGTCCATCACCATGGTAAAAGATCATGTGATGGACCATGTGATGACCAGAGTGACGTCACCACAGGTCCTTTTCCTGTACACAGCAAAGAAGAGAAGCCATAGAAATCAATGGGTCCTGATTCAGTGCGGGTGCAATGCGGTCAACTCACGCATTGCACCCGCGCGGAATACTTGCCCGTGTGAAAGGGGCCTTAGAAAGGGTCTTAATCTATCTGCCTCTTTCAAAAACTGGATGACCCAAGGATGGTCTGCAAATTTATTTTTTATCAAACATATGGACACTTAAGGTTTTTGGACGCAACCCTTTCTCAAATCTAGATTGTAAAAATCCCAAAATAGTTTGAATAGAGAAGTCCTGGGATGAATTTTTGGATTGGGAACACCAGCCGCAGAACCTTCTCTAAATCTTGGAGGTAATCTTCCTGCTGGCTTCCATGGTGTTAATTATGGCGTGTGATAAGCCTTTAGCTCTTAAAGTTAGCCTCTCAGGTTCCGAGCACCCAGATGTAATTTTTCCACCTTGGGGTGGTGAACTGGTCCCTGGGACAATAGATCTTGCCTCCAGGGAAGAATCCCTGGGCTCTGTACTGACATGATTTTTAGTAGACGGAACCATGACTTTTTCAGCCACAATGGTGCTATCAATATCACATGGGCTTTGTCCTGAGGGTCCTTTTTTAGCACCCTGGGTATCAGTGGAAAGGGAGCATATGCTAGGTGAAAGTCCCATTGAAGGGGTTTAGGGAAAGTAATTTTTTGAGTTTACTGCGGAGGCAAACAGATCTACTTGTGGGGTCCCCCCTATAAAGCAGTTATCTGTAGAAAGACCTGTTTCTCTTCACTCTGTCGACTTCAGTGATACCCTACTTAAGAAGTCTGCCTTTGTGTTTAAAGACCCTTTTAGATGTACTGCTGACAGGGATTTTAGATGAGCCTCCGCCCAGGAAAATATTCTTTCTGCCATTCGACTTAATCCCACACTTCTTGTTCCCCCTTGATGGTTTATATAGGCTACTACCGTTGTGTTGTCTGATCTTATTTGAATGTCCTTTCCCACTATATATTGGGATAGTGCCTTTAGAGCTTCCCAAACTGCAGAGAATTCCCTCTGGTTTGATGAGAAATTCATCTGATCTTCGGACCATTGGTCTTGACAGGAGTGATGAGAGTATTAAGCTCCCCATCCCCACAGACTTGCATCGGTCGTGATAACCTGTAGATGACTAGGAGACCAGGCAACTCCTTCCCTCAGGTGATCTGGATTTATCCACCACTGTAGGGAATGTTTTAGGCAAAGGGGAATCTGAACTGTTTGATCTAGAGATTACTGACTTCTGTTCCAACACCCTAACAACCACTGCTGGAGGAGACGATTGTGGAATTGGGTCCATTTGACTGCGGAAATGCATGATGTTAGAGTGCCCAACAGTTTCATAGCTTCCCTGACCGTGCAGACTGACAGATTTTGAAAGCTTGAGACTTTTCCCATTACTCCTGTCACCTTTTCGGTCGGAAGAAAGGTTGTTGAAAGGGTGGAATCCAGACGAACCCCTAAAAAAGTTAAACTCTGCGAAGGGCAGGGGTTTGATTTCTCCCACTTTATCACCCAACCTGTTTGATACAGAGTCTGAAACAAGTTTGAAATAAATTATTTTCTAGACATTCTTTTTAGTCTCCCACGATTAGAAGATCATCAAGGTAGGGGATTATTAAGATGTTCTGCCTCCTTAAGTGAGCCACTACCTCTACCATTATCTTTGTGAACACCCTCAGGGCTGAGGTGATCCCAAAGGGGAAGACTTGGAACTGAAAATGATGCAACTCTGTTAACAGACTGCAATACGAGGACATTTTTGCGCTCTCTCGCATACCGGAATATGGTAATACGCATCCTTCAAGTCTATTGATACTAAAACGTCTCCTTCTTTTGTTTTATGGTGGTTTTTATGGATTACATTTTGAACTTTTCGTATTTTATAAATCTGTTCAGACTCTAAGTTTATCATCAACTGAAATCCTCCATTCCTTTTTTTAACCCAAAAAACGGTTGAATAGTAACCTGTCTTTTGTTGAAGAGGAGGAACCGAGATAATAGCCTTCTGAGCCAGAAGATTCTGGATACCTTCTTCCAGTTTTTCCTGGAGAAGAGCTGATTTTTTTTTAATGGGTGTCACTTTGAACAGGTTTACAGGAGGAGGAAGACGAAAGGAAATATAGAGTCCTTTTGATAGGATATTTAGAACCCTGGGGTTCATGGTGATAGTTTCCCATTTTTTTTTACAAAGAATCTCCCCCCTACCTGAAGCCTGGCGTCATTTTTTGGGCTTTAATAAGAACCCCCTGCTTCTCCCAGTTTTCTGACTTTATTGACTGAAAGGAACTTCCTTTTTTAGTTTTACAAAAGGGAAACTTCCTTTTGTTTGACTCACGTCCAGGACCGTCCAAGGTGTATGGTCTCGGTCAGAGTCCAAGATACCCATCAACATACTGGAGCTCCGGGCCATTCACCTGTCCCTTCTACATTTGACCCGTCTCCTCCAGGGCCGGCCGATCAGGGTACAGTCAGACAACCCCACTATCAACCATCAGGGAGGAACTCACAGTCAAGCAGCGATGGCGGAGTCAGCCAAGATCCTGCGGTGGGCGGAGACCCATGTGTCAGTTCTTTTGGCGGTCTACATTCCGACGGGGGATTTCCTCAGTCGGACGACGGTGGACTCGGGGGGAATAGTCTCTACACCCGGAGGTGTTTCAAGCGATTTGTCTCTGGTGGGGTCAACCAGAGGTGGACCTGATGGCTTCCAGACTCTATCACAAGCTCCCTGTCTTCTTCTCTCGAACAAGAGATCCAAGGGCACACTCGGTAGATGCACTGGTAGCACCATGGGACGGGTTCTCACTAGTGTATGTGTTTCCGCCTCTCCCTCTTCTGCCCCGTGTCTTGCGCAGGATCAAGATGGAGGGCATCCAGACGATCATCGTGGCTCCAGATTAGCCTCGTCGCACGTGGTACACAGACGTCGTTAGTCTCCTAGGAGACACTCAGTGGCGCTATACGCTCAGGCCCGATCTTCTGTCTCAGGGTCCTGTCTTCCACCAGCATTTAGAGTTGCTACGTTTGATGACGTGGCTGTTGAAACCGCCATTCTGAAGCAACAAGGTTTCTCTGACAGGGTCATCCGCACCATGATTAAGGCCAGGAAGCCGGTGTCGTCCAGGATTTATTATTGGAACTGGAAATCCTCTTTGTGTTTCTGTGAAGAACGTAGCTTCCCCCCGCTACGCTTCTCTCTCCCTGTCCTCCTTTCCTTACTGTAATCAGGGCTGGATTTGGGCCTTGCCCTGAGTTCCTTGAAGGGGCAGGTATCAGCACTTTCAATTTTCTCCAGCGCCCTCTGGCTCTACAGACTCCGGTTAAGACATTCCTGCAAGGGTTGGCCCACAACATCCCTCCTTGGGACTTGAACCTGGTGCTAGGTTCCCTCCAGTCGGCTCCATTTGAGCCTTTAGACACAGTTCCTCTCCGTATTCTCTCCTGGAAGGTGGCCTTTCTGGTAGCCATTACTTCCATCAGGTGCGTCTCTGAGTTGGCAGCGCTGTCCTGTAAGGAACCCTTCCTTATTCTGCACCAAGACAAGGCAGTACTCCGTCCAATACCTTATTTTCAGCCGACGGTAGTCTCTGCCTTCCATGTCAACGAAGACACCGTTCTTCCGTCGTTCTGCCCCTCTCCTTCGAATCCTAGGGAGAGGGCTCTCCACCAGCTGGACGTGGTTAGAGCTCTAAGGATCTACTTATCTGTCTCAAGAACATTCCGCCGTACAGACTCTCTGTTCGTTATTCTGGAAGGTCCTCGCTAAGGTTTGCTGGCCTCCAAAGTGACTATTGCCAGGTGGATCCATTTGGCAATTGCTGTGGAGTGCCGCTCCCGGGGCAAGGCACCGCCTCTCGTATCACTGCTTACTCGCACAGGGCGGTGGGCGCGTCTTGGGCTCGCTTCCACCAAGCTTCAGCTTCACAGCTGTGCAAGGCAGAGATGTGGTCATCCTTGCACACGTTCACCAAGTTTTACCAGGTGCATACTTTTGCATTGGCGGATGCTGTGCTGGGTCGCAAAGTCTTGCAGGCAGCGGTGTCTTGAACTTCCGCCCCGTGGACTGCTTTGGAACGTCCCACGGTCCTGTGTTCCCCAATGAACTCGCCTGTAAAATCTCTTTCTCGCTTAGTTCATTGGGGGACACAGCACCCACCCGTTATTTTCCATTATGACCGCAGGTGTTAGCGGTTTGTAGGCCGGTGGGGTCCTCAGTTCAGTTTGGCCCTTTTGGCATTACTGGTTTTCTGGTTGCTTTTATGTTTATTTCTTTCTCCTTCCCCTACTGCTTGGGCACAAACTGATATGCTCTCTCCAGGCTGGAGGGGGTATAGCCGGCAGAGGAGCAGCTAACACTTTTTTGCCTAGTGTCGCCTCCTAGTGGCAGCAGCAGCTATACCCACGGTCCTGTGTCCCCCAATGAACTAAGCGAGAAAGAGATTTTACAGATGAGTTCACAAAAATCTAGGTTTTTTTTTTTACTCATCCAGTCCTCTAGTGTTATTTTACAGTTTTTTGTTCTCACCACCTCTTTTATGATGAAGCTTCTCCCCCACATGTGAGCTGGACTGGAGCAATTTTGGGGATATTTATATGACCACTGCACCTCTGATTTGTATGTACTGATTGTGATTTGTAAGTGAAGAAGGGGCAGGACCCCGATATGTGTTTTATGTATAACTTATATCACAATAAAGACCACTCTTATTAGACCAACCACGGATTCCAGTGGTCTTTTTAGTTTGCTTTACTGTTCAGCTTTCTCTGCTTGCTCAGGAATAAAATCTGTTGTGTTATATTATCCATCATATAATTGGTGTAAATGTGGCCGTTACAGCTATATTATCACTAAGGGCCCCTTCACAAATGCCCAGCAATCCGGCTCAGTTTCGTGGTGTCTGCATAATTATTTTGCATGCTGTCTTTTTCTGCTCTGCGCCGTCAGTTTTTGGACACTTGGGCCTGTGCGCTAAGTGCTCATACAGACATATCAGTTGGGTTCCAGAAAAAAAAAACTGTCCAGACACTGGCTGTGCAACCATCCATAGTGCTATCTGTTCCTTGGTTAATTGTATTGTATGGGTTGTAATGTTCGCACTTATCTGTCATCCAGTGATTGACATTTCTCCTGTTTTCTCCTCAGGTTTATGACATCATGTTGCGGGATGAACACTTTTATCCCGCGTTTCGCCACAACGCTCTCTACATACGAATGCTTGCAGAGCTGGACATGTTAAAAGAGCCAAGCTTTAAAGGATCTGACGATGGAGATGGAGGTAATAAGCGGCTTTCCCGGTGAGGTTGCCTATACGATTTCTAGGTAGTCACTTGTACACTGTGTGATAGATAACGAAGCACTCACTTCACATCTATTCCTAAATAATTTATTTTAGCATATATTATTCATAGCTCCATTAATGTTGCTGTATTGATCATCGTGCACTGTTTTAGGTTGTAACAAGGCGTATGTTTACAGGGTGAGTTTCATGGAACTCCACGCTCCTGCCCGCAGTGCCATCGCATGCACAGGGTCACTCGCAGCCTGATCCTGTACGGTAACAGGGGACTGAAATAATCCATTCACTGTCTCAGAAAACCCTGGAAATGGCGCTCATATTGAGTGCGGTGTTCCTGAATACGGAAGTGCTGCTTCAGCATTCGGGCAACCCTTGGCATCACCCAGGTCAGTTGTCATTCCCTGTGCAGAGGGGTCTCGGTAGCATGCAGACAAAGACGCCTTCTGTGGGAGGCCACAGGGCAGTTACAGCTAGGTGTAGGACATGCAGGCAGCCACAATCCTGTCAACCTGCGGTGACCAATGGCTGCACAGGTTTAAAGTAATCCCTTTGTTAAGGTCCATTCACACGTCCGTAAGTGTTTTGCGGATCCGCAAAACACGGACACTGGCAATGTGCATTCCGCAATTTGCGGACCGCACATCGCCGGCTCTATAATAGAAAATGCTTAATCTTGTCCGCAATTGCGGACAAGAATAGGACATGTTCTATTTTTTTGCGAATGCGGAAGTGCGGATCCGCAGATGCGGATGCGGACAGCACATTCCGGCCCTATTGAAAATGTATGAGTCTGCACCCGTTCCGCAATATTGCAGAATGGATGGACCCATATTGCGGACGTGTGAATGGACCCTTAACTGGCAAAGTCGTGCAGCCATCGGCCATTGCAAGTGGGAGAGGTTGCAGCTGCCCCGTGGAGACCCAGCCTTAAAGGGGTTCTCAGGGACTTTTATATTGATGGCCTGTCCTTATGATGGGTCATCAGTATCAGATCAGCAGAGGCCCGACTCTTGGGACCCCCACCGATCAGCTGTGTTCCAGTAGCTTGGATACAGGCATCAGAACTCCACGGCTCCGTCCACAGTGTAGTGGACGTAGCTGGTTACAGCAGCACTGCTCCCGTTCAGTCATGTTTTAACCAGCTCCTTTCCCAACACAGTGGATGGAGACATGTAGTTCTGGTGCCTGTTCCCTTCACCGAAGCTATTGCAGGACTGTAGATCTTTGAGAGTCGGGACCCCTGCCTGTCTGGTATTAATTATCCGAAGGATAAGCTGTGAGCAGCTTAACCCCATACAGAAGCATCTTTCATTAACATTTTCTGATATCTGGATGTATTTATTCAACGATATGTCTTCCTTTTCTCTGGTTTTGGGACTGTGTGCTTTTAAGTCTTAGTGACTGTGAGTATAGTGATTCATTGTAACCGGAGAAGCTGGGACCTGCCTTGTGCTATGACGCCCTCTAGTGGCCAAAGCCATAGCTCTTCTTAGAGTTTAAATAACGGTTATTGGGTCTTTAGTTATATAATGCAGAACAGAGTAGGTTACTGTTAATAACATGGAAAGTAAACGGTTGTGTAGTACAAAGCTGATTGAATGAGTTGTCACCATACCTAAATTTTGATTCGGTTTAGATTCGGTTTAGATACAAAGAAAAAGTTTTGCGATACTCTATACCAGCAGTCAGCAACCTTCGGCACTCCAGATGTGTTGAAACTACGACTCCCAGCATGCTCCATTCACTTTTATGGGAGTTCTGAAAATAGCTAAGCAGGTGTGCATGCTGGGAGTCGTAGTTTTACCACAGCTGGAGTGCCGAAGGTTGCTGATCCCTGCTCTATACTAAGCGAAAAAATAAACTTTTTAAACAAAATCTACATTTTCTTTGCTTTCTGACACCCGTAACGTTTTATTTTTGCTCTTCAGAGCTGTATGAGGGCTTGTTTTTTGCAGGACAAACAGTTTTTATTTGTACCGTTTTTGGTGTACATACAACTTTTGATCACCAACTTTATATATATATATATATATATATATATATATATATATATATATATATATTTCATGACTATGAAAATTGTAGATTCACACTGAAGGCATCAAAACTATGAATTAACACATGTGGAATTATATACATAACAAAAAAGTGTGAAACAACTGAAAATATGTCTCATTCTAGGTTCTTCAAAGTAGCCACCTTTTGCTTTCATTACTGCTTTGCACACTCTTGGCATTCTTTTGATGAGCTTCAAGAGGTAGTCACCTGAAATGGTTTTCACTTCACAGGTGTGCCCTGTCAGGTTTAATAAGTGGGATTTCTTGCCTTATAAATGGGGTTGGGACCATCAGTTGCGTTGTGGAGAAGTCAGGTGGATACACAGCTGATAGTCCTACTGAATAGACTGTTAGAATTTGTATTATGGCAAGAAAAAAGCAGCTAAGTAAAGAAAAACGAGTGGCCATCATTACTTTAAGAAATGAAGGTCAGTCAGTCCGAAAAATTGGGAAAACTTTGAAAGTGTCCCCAAGTGCAGTCACAAAAACCATCAAGCGCTGCAAAGAAACTGGCCCACATGCGGACCGGCCCAGGAAAGGAAGACCAAGAGTCACCTCTGCTGCGGAGGATAAGTTCATCTGAGTGACCAGCCTCATAAATCGCAGGTTAACAGCAGCTCAGATTAGAGACCAGGTCAATGCCACCCAGAGTTCTAGCAGCAGACACATCTCTAGAACAACTGTTAAGAAGAGACTGTGTGAATCAGGCCTTCATGGTAGAATATCTGCTAGGAAACCACTGCTAAGGACAGGCAACAAACAGAAGAGACTTGTTTGGGCTAAAGAACACAAGGAATGGACATTAGACCAGTGGAAATCTGTGCTTTGGTCTGATGAGTCCAAATTTGAGATCTTTGGTTCCAACCACTGTGTCTTTGTGCGACGCAGAAAAGGTGAACGGATGGACTCTACATGCCTGGTTCCCACCGTGAAGCATGGAGGAGGAGGTGTGATGGTGTGGGGGTGCTTTGCTTTGACCATGAAGGAGAGTGATGGGGTGCTGCGCCAGATGACCTGAACCCAATCGAGATGGTTTGGGATGAGCTGGACCGCAGAGTGAAGGCAAAAGGGCCAACAAGTGCTAAGCATCTCTGGGAACTCCCTCAAGACTGTTGGAAGACCATTTCAGGTGACTACCTCTTGAAGCTCATCAAGACAATGCCAAGAGTGTGCAAATCAGTAATCAAAGCAAAAGCTGGCTACTTTGAAGAACCTAGAATATGACATTTTCAGTTGTTTCACACTTTTTTGTTATGTATATAATTCCACATGTGTTAATTCATAGTTTTGATGCCTTCAATGTGAATCTACAATTTTCATAGTCATGAAAATAAAGAAAACTCTTTGAATGAGAAGGTGTGTCCAAACTTTTGGTCTGTACTGTGTGTGTGTGTATGTATATGTATATGTGTGTATATATATATATATATATATATATATATATATATAAATGAAAAAATTGGACTGCACTCCAGGCGTATCTTCAAACAATGTGTGTTTATTCACCCATATGTGGCATAGCGACGTTTCGGCTCCAACTGAGCCTTTCTCAAGCTATATATATATATTAAAATTGGCAAAAGGGTTGGTGATTTAAAGTTTAACATTTCGTTTTTATTTATTTATTTATTTTTACATTTTTGCTTAACTTTTAGCCTCCTTAGGGGATTAGAACCTGGGATCCTTTGATCCCTTATCCTATTAACCCTAATAGAGATCTATTACGGTGAATAGGATTTTTTTCTGAACGGGTGCGGACCCATTTATTTCATTGGGGCCTGCAAAAGATGCGGACAGCACAGAGTGTGCTGTCCGCACCCGTTGTTTCATTCCACAGCCCCGCAAAACATATAGGAGCAGGTCTATAATGGGCCGTACATGTATGGCATTATGCGTCAAAGGGGTGATGTGAGGCATAGTGTGGTTTATTTTTTAACCTCTGTATGCCCCTTATTAATTGTGACATCATCACCATGTTGCCCATTATATGAGAACATAATGGGGGTCACTTGCTACTACTATGCGACACATGGAGGTACTAAGTAATGGCTCATTCACACGTCAATTTTTTTCTGAACGGGTGCGGACCCATTTATTTCATTGGGGCCTGCAAAAGATGCGGACAGCACAGAGTGTGTTTCCGTTCCGCAAATTGCATAACGCACACAGGCGGCATCCGTGTTTTCTGGATATGCAATTTGGCAAAACACGACGTGGTCGTGCGAATACGCCCTAATAAGACCATGTGCCTGACATTAATACAGGCACACAACATAAAGCACATACCTACAAAACTGACATCATGAAAGGTCCTTTAACTTATCAGATTCCAGTCAAGTAAGAATCATTCAGAAACTCTTCACAAAAGTGTAAGGCTTTTTAACGTGTATCACAACTCTCTGCTGTAATGAGGTGTGCTGGGTTTTCATCCGTGAAATGCGTTAGAGATCTTATAAATGATGAGAAATTCAAGCTCAAGATCTGAGAGCTGTATTTTATTCTGTATTCTGCTGATATGCAGTTGTCACCTACCACTGGGTGGACCACTGGTCCATCATTGCTCCCACCTTTAATGCTACGGCTAGGAATAGCACCTACCCTAACACCCGACTTCTGTAGAACTGTGGGCTCTTGCACGCAACCGTGTAGTGGGTGCGTGTCCGAACTGCATTTTTTGTGGATTGGAGGCAGACCGATTTATTTCTATCGGGCCACAAAAAGATTCAGACTGCAGACAGATGTCACCCACGTGGCTGTTCTGCAAATTATAGAACATTTCCTAATCTTATCTGTTTTGCAGACAAGAATAGGGATTTCTACAATAGGGACTGAGGAAAGTGTGGGATGCACAAGTCCACTAACCATATTTTGCGGACAGACGGCCGTGTGCTTGAGCCCAGACAAAGACCGCTGAGCTTTATTTACAATGGTCGGTTAATTTTTAATTAGAATTTTTTAAATCCCTCCTTGCATTATCATGTACCTATATACCGTATTTGTCGGACTATAAGAGGAAATTTAGAGGAAAATAAGAAATTTTTTTCTTTTTTTTTTATCAGACCCCCAAGCTTTGTCACCCACAGTTTAGAACCCCCCCCCCCCCCCCCCCTCCAGTGTCCATCAGCCTCAGATTAGACCCCCCCCCCCCAGCATCCATCAGCCTTGAGTCAGACTTCACCTCAGTGCGCTGCGCACTCGGCAGATCCAGGGCTCACCTCTTTCTGCCTGCGCTGCGCTGTGACCTGAGGTCACACAGCATCAGGTTATAGTGGGCGCCTACGTGCACTGCTTCTGGCACAGTGCCGAAAGGGGTCCAGAAGTAGACCAGGGAGGGTGAATACAGCAGGTGCAGCGCTTCCCTCACCCCTCCGTGCGCCTCCTGCATACTCATTAACATTCGGACTATAAGACACACCGCCAGTTTTCCCTCACTTATGGGGAAAGAAAGGGGCATCTTATAGTCTGAAAAATACAGTAATGTTAGGTGTGGGATGGGTTGCTGTATCCTGCCTATTCATGTGATCACCAGGAGGACAAAATAACCAGCCCCACTTCTTCCCCAATAGTCTGCTGTTTAACCCTCACAGCTACCGATTTTTAACCCTTTGCCACCTAGTGTCTTGAGACAGTTTTCACACAATTAACATACTGAACAAAACTGAATTCACATTGTGAAATTGCACCCGGCAGCACTTGGTACTCATAGGCAGTTCATGCAGTTTTGCTTCCTTGTGTAATATTTTGGCAATGGCCAGGCACGGTGGGGCACATTTGCTTAGACTGGCATTTACACCAATCTTAGTTCCCACTTGCGCTGCCTCTAGAAATTCTCTAATGTATGATGAAGTGTGTGCCTCTAAGCCAGTCCTTGCGCCTGGCAGGAAAAATGCACCAGCCCCTGGCTGGCATAGTTTTCCCCCAACATTTACACCTGTTTCCACGCATAAATGTTAGTAAATTAGCCAGGCACGGTACTCCGCCGACATGCCCCCACTTACCACCCAACTGCCAAACACTGCATAAAACCGGCCGTGCAACTAAATATTGTCGCCCATCCAGTTAAAAAAAAAGAGGACTTGCAACTATTTTTTTTAACTAAAATAGTCACAAGTCCCTTAGTAAATGACCCCCCTTGTGTGTTAAAACAAAAAACTCTCCTGCTCTGCTCGTCCCAGTCCCTTAGGCATGTTTCTGGCATGACTCTCAGCACATCATTGCTGCCAGCCAATCAGTGGGTTCAGTAGTGACATGTGCAACCAGATGGACACATGCCACACGAACCTTGGATGACCACAACAGGCTAGTGTTGTTGTTTTTTTTTTGGTTTTGTTTTTTGTATCCAACTTTTTATATTTGGCTGCACTGTACCTAAAAAGAAACATCCGCTCACCTGCTCTCTAGCGCTCAGTTCCAGTCTCTCCTTTCAGTGATGCTTCAGGTCCCAGACCTGTACATGTCCAGATAGGGTTATGGCCTTCACCGTTATGGCCTACACTGGCTTTATTGGTGGCTTGTCCCCACGTAGCATCACACTGCTGGGTCACGCCACCACTGAGCCCAGTCACTGGCCGCAGAGTGCTATATACAGGCCTGGGACCAGAAGCATTGCTGAGCAGTGGTGACTGCACTGTAACCTTTCCCTTGGATAAAGCTAAGGTGAAATGTACGTCAGGGAGTTGTCCTCTTTCTCTCTCCCCACTGATAGTAGGGTTAGTGTACTGTATGTTTGTATTGGGTAATATCTGTTTATACCACTCTGATTGCTGTTAGCGATACTTATTGGGATGTCCCCAAGTTGGAGCCACATTGTCTGGACCATGACTGGTGGGGGACCCAGCATATGTTTTGGCTATATGTTAGTTGAGTATCAAATCTTTATTACTGACCTGCTATAGATAACTGTGCCGTATCCTATATTACTAGCACTTTGTTATGCGTTGCCTTGTTAATGTGCATATACTATTAACTTTATGTATATGGGATGTGGTACATGCAATATAGGCTGATAGTATCTGTGTGTGTGTGTGGGGGGGATTTTGGCTCTACAGTTCTCCACCGCGGATCTTATGATGTGCCTATGTGTTATATTGTTTTTTTTTTGTTTTTTTTAAACCAAAGTTTATTGATTTTTATTTGTCAATTCAAAAATCATAGATTTGGTGTACTCATTTCCATTGAATACAGTCAGATATATATATATATATATATATATATATATATATATATATATATAAAATAAAGAGACAAACCATATAAGGGTCTATTCACACGTCCGTTGTTTCTTTCCTGATCTGTTCCGTTTTTTGCTGAACAGATCTGGACCAGATCTGGACCCATTCATTTTCAATGGGTCCTGAAAAAAAATCTGACATTGTGCTGTCCGTTTTTTTCAGGACCCATTGAAAATGAATGGGTCCAGATCGGTCCAGATCTGTTCAGCAAAAAAACGGAACAGATCAGGAAACATAAAATAACGGCGTGTGACAATGGACCCAACTACCACCCTCCATCCCCTCTCCCTAGCTTTCATGCGAATCAGGTACCATCTCATCCCTACCTATCTAACTCACCTATAGACACCCTAGTTAAAGCTGATGAGAGTCTTACTGCTCCAGTTTACCCAGAGTGCCTTTCATTTGTTCCAGTAAGTACCAGGACTTTGTTTCAAGGGTCTATTAGACTTTAATCTCAGTTGTGAATCTAACACTTTGACCATAAAGTTTCCTCCACCTGGCCATCAATCTCTGTAGTGCCTTATCTGTGTTTGCTGCTGCCAAATGAGAGTTCCCTATGCAAGCACCATTTCACCTGAGTGAGTATTTCCTCCATCAAGGGGCGGTCTGTTGCAGCCAGTTCTTGAGTATGCACCGTTTCGCCGCCAAAATACAAACATGCACTATTTGAGCTATTCTCGTGCCCTCAGGGTAGAAATACAATAAGTCCGAGAGCTAATGTTATCCGTATGTTTAAAGTATTTTTAAGCCACTCCGCAAAGGCCGCCCAGAATTCTTTTATTTTCGGGCATGCCCATAAACCGTGGAGCAAATTAGAATTTTCCAGGCCACATTTAGGACACTGTGTCATTTTCTTTGCCAATATTGAGGCAGGCGTATTGTAAAACCCATATATGGCTCTATGCGCTATTCTAAATTGGGTCTCCCTCCATACTTCATTGGGGATCACCTTCCTTAGACCTAACCAGCCTTTTAGTATGTCTTCATGGGTCCCTTCCTCTATAATCTCTTTATCCCACCGTTTAAATGGCAATAATGGGGAGACCACCTGCCACTCCTCTTGTAACTTATTTTGCAAGTCTGACAATGACGTCGAAGCTGTGCCTCTTAGTAGGTCAAACCTGTTACTGGGAAATTCTTTCCTCATTTCCATCAGTCTAGGTTTCAAAAAATTGTAGACTTGGAGATACGCTAAATAGTGCCCAGTGCTCAATGTGAACTTGCTACGCGTTTCTTCAAAACTAAGGTATCGATGCTCGGTACTATGCCATAGATCACTTACTGACCTTATTCCCTGCATCCTCCATTCACAGAATTGTTTGTTGAATCTGCCTTCCATAAACTCCGGGTGGCCCCATATTACCATATATTTGGAAAGAGTGAAAGAGAGCCCGTACTCTTTCCGAACCGCCTTCCACGTGGCTATCGTGTCCCTTACTACAAGACTTTTTTTATATTAGGCGGCAATTTAGCATATTTCGTGTGTAGGAGTGCTACCAAAGACCACGGAGCAGCTAACGCCGTCTCCAGATTATAATTGGAGTAGCTATTTCTCCCTGAGATCCAGTCCAGAGCATGTCTAAGGTTGCTAGCTAAGTTGTATCTCCGCATGTCAGGGAAATTCACTCCACCCTTTTCCCGTGTTATATTGTTTTGATATAATTATGTGCAGTAAAGTCAACTTTTTTTAGATCACATGTGTGGTTTAATTGGGTGGGTATATAGTGCACTGTAACCGAGCGGCGGAAAGCAGGTTAGCGCAGTACTGGCCAAATGCAAAAAGTTGCCTAAAGCTGGAATATCTCTTTAATACCAAACTTTTTGCCCCACAAGGTGTTAAATAACCCACTAAATGCAGAGTTTGACATCCACAGAGTAGTGCTGTTGCGTGACCTGGCCCGTGGAGCTGTGCTCTACAGATCCTTATGGCTGGGAATGGCCGGCTCTTCACTTGCTGCAGGTGCACAGGCGTTTCCAGTATGATGTTTATGTTGCAGCCCGATGGGGATTACAGGCTGTGATGTTGGGTGTGTGCTGTTCTATGTTTTGCATGCTTCAGCTGATGGGATTTTTAGTCTTGGTTACAATCGCTGATTAACCCTCTGCATTCTAAGTCTTGCTTTAATTAGTTTTTTTTTCCCCTTCATCCATAGAGTCTTTTAATGGATCGCCGACGGGCAGCATCAATTTGGTATGTAATTCTTCCCAAGCTGTACAGCATGTCCTGTCTACAAGTGACCACAAAATGCGTGTGCCTTCTCTGCAGCTTGCTGGCACACCGCTGTTTTCTGGTGCAGTCTGGCTGCAGTTTGCATGTGATGTAGGTTTTGCAGACGGAAATGCAGCAGGTTTGGGTTTTTGTCACAGTTGCAGTTACGTTACATCACTTGTTGCAGCGTGACCACATTCACAATCCTTATTTGCAGGGGAAATTTATCTAAACTGGTGAACAGAAAAACGGGCTTAGTTGCCCATCGCAGCCACTCAGATTTCACCTTTCGTTTTCCAAATGAGCTCTGAAAAATGAAAGGTGGTTTCTGATCGGTTGCTATGGGCAACTAAGCCCGTTTCCCTTTTCACCAGTTTTCATAAATCTCTGCAGTGTTTCATTGCAATCTTAATGTTTGTGCAACCAAATTTGCTGTTTAGCCCTTTTTAGTCATTAGGGTTCATTTACTAATGCACTGGCGTAAAAAAGTTACATGAGCCAGTTTTGGGAATTATAAAATGCCTGTGCAATAATATTTTGTCGCACATGGTGTTTCTATTGCATTGGCCCCGGCATATTCACTTACATTTACACTGGTTTTAGGCATAATTGATCACTAAAATCTACTCCAGTTGCAAAGTCGAGGATGAACAGCACTCCTTAGTGTAAGTGTAGTGGGTGCTCGTCTCCAGGAAGGGGGGGGGGGCTGAAATCCCCCATAGGTAGTGTGAACAATAAAAATAAGAAAAAAATAAATAAAAAGGAGTCGGCACGTCCAGACTTGTGGAATTTAAATCCAGATGCAGCGTTTTGGCTTTTTCACTCCAGGCACACAGACTGCCATAGATGTGCCTGATTTATGACGAGACACACATCTTGTCATAAATTCTGAGCATCCTCCGGCAGTGCAGGCGGGAATCAAAGACTGGCGTAAAGGGCAGGTCTTTGTAAATGACCCCCATTGGTTCAACAGAGAAGATGCAGAGGATTTACAAGCAGTCTGACAGCAGTCTTGACCCTGAAAACTGCTGACAGTGCTATATAGGTGACCAGGGAGATTAGTAAATAGATCTGAATGACGGCGAAATCCAACTATTAATCCCACAGACACCACATTTGCAGGTCCTCTCAGCACTGAACACTTAACCAGCCTACGCGTCTGAGTGACGGCTGTAGCATTACATAAAGATTACATTAGGATTAAAAATTTGTATTTCTCTGTCTCAAAACCTGCATCTGCTCGCCCAGTTATATATGCAGCGCCCTCTGCTGCTGTTATATATATATATATATATATATATATATATATATATATCTAAAGAGCTTATACCAAGATTGATGTAAAAAATAAAAATCAGACATCATACAGTATGTGACAATCTTTCTCAACAAACTTGGAACCAGCCCTGTACCTCACATGGATCTAGAGATCTCCCCATTCATTGCTCCAATTGCTGTTCTAGATTTTCTTTAGGCTGGCAGGGGTTTGTCCTTTTTGCTCTAGCTCTTTCCCTGTACGCACCACAGCTTCTAATAGAAAATATGGCTGGTGACAATTGAAGATTTAAACTGAGCATGTGCGACCAGCTCAGTAAGATGAAGGACTCCAATTTCTCTCCTGGTTAAACATGTAGATTTTTTCAAACAAATGAGCCTAAAGGGGATGGATGGCCACCAAAAGGCAGTTTTTTTTAAAACATTTTTTAACATATGTCATCTTGGGCCACTCATCTCAGAAAATGTCAAGCCAAGAAAAAGGATAGGACACATCTGTATGTGGTTTACTATGATTCCAAGGCAGTGTGATCCCAATAGGCTTGAGTGGGAAACTACTTGAATAACACTTAATTCACATTATTGCTTTGTGTGGGTAGCACATCAACTCGGAGAGAAACGGAATCTTTCCATAGAACAAACATTTAAAAAGAAAATTGACTGTCAATTTTTGAGCGGGAAGAATGTCATTTTGAAGACCTATTTTCAGGAGAGGTCATCAGTATCTGCTCTGTGGGACCCTGGCTCCTGGCACCACTACTGATCAGCTGTTTGAAGAGGCCATGGTGCTCTGAGTGCTGCGGCCTCTTCCTAGGCCAACAATGTCACGTTCACTGGACACATGGCCATGGCGCAGCTCAGTCCATTCAAGTGAATGGTCCTGGGCTGCAATTCCTATCACAGCCACCATCCAGTGAACGGTGCTTTGCTTGGAAAGCTGTGAGGAGGCCGCAGGGCTCACCTTAGAGCCGTGGCCTCTTCAAACAGGGTTGCGAGTGTCGGACCACCACAGATCAGATACTGATGACCTACCCTGAGGATTGGTCATTCATATTATACTCCCAGGAGAACCCTTTTAATTGAACTTCCAGTTGATGAAAAATTGAAAGCGTCTTCCAGTTTTACAACGCTGAGATGAACCTCTGATGGTCACCGCTACATGGACAGGGAGGAATATATACGTCTTATGCCGGCAGTCTGAGCCTGTAAACTGTGTTCATTCAGATAAGATTCTTTGGGCTCTTTTTAAGAAAAGCTTAAAATCCGGCACTTGCGGGTCACCCGCTGAGCCCAGAGTACGAGGCGCTGTATAAAAAGCTCTGTTTTTAGTGGACTGATCTGTTGACCATAAGAAATTATATCCGTCACTCACAATGTTGTTAGCTGACCTTCTGGTGGAGGAAAGTCTCTGCCGGCCCCAGTGAATGGCATTCTTGTGTTATTACCGTTGAAAGGAACGTTTCACTGAGTGAGAAGGAAACATTGGTGTTGGTACGAGGTCCGGGAAACAATAGTGTGTATATGAAGGAATCTTTGACTTTCCTCTCGGTGTGTAATGTTTAGTGCTATTCTGGGACTGCCGTGCTTGTGCAGGTGTTTGAACACTAGCAGATTAGTTGTTTCTGGCCCGGCTCCATGTCTGGAGTAAATGCCTACTCAAATAATACAGCTCCCCTGTGTCACTCCGTTACAATAAACAGAACAGGCAATGAATTGGGGGAAAGGTCATTCCGAAGGTCACAGAGTTGCACAATTTTCATCACTTTTAAAGGGAAAGGGGCATAAAAGTAGAAATTAATGCTTACTGGGCTGTGTTTGATCTAGAAATGTCATGTTCTTTTTTGTCTATATAATTTATTTCAGTTTTAGGAGGATTCATTAGTTTTATACTAAAATGTAACTTCTCTTTCAAATGTTTTTTTTTCAGTCTCTGGATGACCTGTCCAACGTCACCGCTGAAGAGCCAATACAAATCCATGCTTTTATATCTGACACTGGTGAGAGATCGTACTTTCTTCTACCATTTTCCTCTTATTTTTTTTTCTGTATTTAGTTTGCTGTCATCATTTCTCTCCTGTGTGCACTCATCTGTCATCCTTTCAGTTTCCATAACCCAGCACTGGAGATAGACCACTAGTATTAGCAGAATGACTTCTTGGGGATTCACCTGGTGTAAAGACCATTGAAGATTTTGATGGGGCAAGTGTCGGGCCAATTATCATGAACAAACATTAGGACCAATGCTCATTCCCAATAATTGCCCATGTAAAGAGGCCACAGATTACCCGATGAACGAGCAAAACACTGAAGTCATTATGGATTTGTCACTCCACTGATGAGTAGGCAGTTATTGGGAAAGAATAGTTTTTTCCAAATAATTGCGGATGGGGAGAGAGAGGGAGAGGCGGATGGGGAGAGAGAGGGAGGGGCGGATGGGGAGAGAGAGGGAGGGGCGGATGGGGAGAGAGAGGGAGGGGCGGATGGGGAGAGAGAGGGAGGGGCGGATGGGGAGAGAGAGGGAGGGGCGGATGGGGAGAGAGAGAGGGAGGGGCGCATGGGGAGAGAGGAGAGAGGGAGGGGCGCATGGGGAGAGAGAGAGGGAGGGGCGCATGGGGAGAGAGAGGGAGGGGCGGATGGGGAGAGAGAGGGAGAACAATTAAGAGAAAGGTTTTAAGTAGAAATGTGGACGTCTCTCCCATCCGT
Source organism: Bufo gargarizans (assembly GCF_014858855.1). Taxonomy (NCBI): domain Eukaryota; kingdom Metazoa; phylum Chordata; class Amphibia; order Anura; family Bufonidae; genus Bufo; species Bufo gargarizans. The sequence continues at coordinate 390,667,265 of NC_058084.1, read as the reverse complement.
CCCTCGCTCTCTCTCTACATTAGAATGACATAGCGTGTACCTGTTCCTTCAGACTGCACATGACCCTCACCTATTTAAGTTCAGTGTTTTGAGGCAGTCGTTATATAACATTTGACATCCTTTGAGCACATATTTTCACATATCAATACCCATATCTGCTGGCCAGTATCAGAAGCGCAGTCAGTCCCAGGGCATTGTGATTACTGCACAGTGCTAAATGTTTTCCTGAACTATAAATCTTGTAATAGGCAAGTGAAATACCATGTGAATGATTATACCAGCAGCTTGGCGTGAAGAATGTGTTCACTGTCCGCCCCGATGAGAAGCCAACACATTCTTAAAATGCTTCAGACTACTTTATCTAATTCCCAATGCCACTCTGCTTCTAAAGTAGTTAATGTGTTATTTATTACATTCATGTGTAATTAACACTTTGGGACAATTTATCAGGGGGTTCGGGTACATGCACGTCCAATACCCGTTTTTTGCGGGTCGGATGCTGACCCATTAACTTCCATGGGGCATGCCGCCCGCAAAATTATAGAAATGATCCTATTCTTGTCTGCATTACAGGCAAGGAAAGGACTGTTCTATTAGGGACGGCCGTTCTGTTCTGCAGAATGCACACGGCTGTTATCCGTGTTTTTGCAATCCGCGATTTGCGGACCACAAAGCAGCCAACGGTTGTGTGCATGAGCCCTAAAGCTGAAGGGGTGTAACAAACTGGTGCTCCGAGAGCTCTGGCCAGCCCCTCAGTGCTCCACTAAGGACATTTACATATGAATAAATGCAATTTTCCCAGCAATCAGGCAGTGGATTAGGTATCGCTATCAGCATGATTAACCCTACCAGGCTGCATGCCTGGTTTTATAGGGTTGATCATGCTGACAGATGATAAACAGGATATCCAGATTAGAAAACCCATTTTTAGATACCCTTTTAGGGAATTCTTGGTCAAAGTGTAGAGCGGTTACAAAGAGTGTTTCTCGCTCCGGAGGGCATGCCTTTCCCACATTACATAAATAACTACCGGTAATTAATTTAATGATAACTGGGTAATGCCTAACTTCATCACAGATTACATTTGCTCAATAGGAGTCCTAATTTGGGGAGGGGGAAGGGGTGCATTTTAATCAGGGCATTGTCAAGAGACACTTCTAAGAAGTAGGGTTTGTCCAAAGCAGAGGACCTCTTTAAGCCTTAAATGGGGTTCTCCAGAGCAATATTGGCTGCAGATTGTCTTGTCTAGGCCCAAAAAACAAGAACCTATAATTTAGGCAAATTATTTATTTTAGGTAACATCCATGAAATTGGTGAGGGCTTGTTTACTTCTGTATTGGAGATTTAATTCACAGCCTCCAAAGTAGATTCTGTCAAAAACAGTGGAGAGAAGAGACCTCCATGGAGGACTTCTTTCTCCACTTAAAAAAAAAAAGAGGGTATACCCGAACAAAAATTGAACACTATTATAGTCAATGGGATTTATTTGGCTCCTCCGGGTCAGTTATATGTTGAGTCCTCATTTTTGTTTTGCACCTGGGCAATGGAAATTAGTAGAGTAAGTGTGGAAGAGGCCTGAGACACAGGATACACTCAGCCAGGTCTTTATGGTTTTGTTTCTATTTCTACCTATGACTTTTCTGATTATTGAGGTGACCCACAAAAAGCCCACCTCTTCTTTGTGTAGACCACAGCCATAAATCCTGAAGCTTAGGAACATAGGGTTGTCTGATTTATTTTCATTCTCTGCTCATTCCACCTGTCATTTCATGCTTTTTCTTCTACCCTTTTTGTATGTGCATTTGTCCCTGTACATTTTAATCTACCAGTTCATGTTGACTGTGACCCATATGCTGTGGCAGGAGTATGTAATGAACATGGGAAAACCTATGCACTGTACGCCATCACTGTCAAGAAGCGAGATGGCATTCAGGAAATATGGAAAACCTATCGGCGTTACAGTGACTTCCATGATTTCCACATGCGGATCACTGAACAGGTATGGCCCTAGGCTTTTAAATCATGTTTTCAGGGAACCGTACACGTGACATTATTAAGGATGCGTAGAATTGGAAAAGTGTATGGCATATTGATCGCACATTCGCTATAAACGTGATAGACTGCAGCCACATCTACATTCATGTTGCATCCATTTTTTTTTGGTTTGTTTTTTTGCAGACCTGTTGACTTCAATGGGTCCATGAAGCACATTTTGTGGCCAAGTATGGGACATGTTCTTTCCCTTGCGGAACGGCCATACAGATGCGGAAGTCAATGACTCCATAAAAAAAAAAAAACTGATACGACATGGATGTCACACGGACGTAATCCATGATTTGCAAATTCATGTTTTGCGGACGGCAAAATTAATATGGTCATGTGAATGCACCAAAAGGCCTCATGCACATGACCATATTTTTGGTCCATGTCCGATCTGCATTTTTTGCGGGTCGCACACGGACCCATTTATTTATATGTGTCCGCAAAAAGAAAACTGACAGCACAAGGATGTCATCCGGGTGCTGGCCACTTCTGTGCGGCCGGGTCGCAAATGACAGAACTTGTCCTATTCTTGTCTGTTTTTATTTTTTTATTTTTTTTACATTGGGTCCAGCAACCGCTGCGGAATGTGCCCGGACTGCGTCTGTTTTGTGGACTGTGATCATGTTCAGGAGACCTAAAACAGAACCGATTCTTGTGTGGTTCTGATGGTTCTGTAAGGGTCGGCCTGAAGGAAGCACCTGCAGCACATTTCAGCAGTGATGTGACACATTCCTATGGAGTTTGTGGACTGGAGCATGAACATGGTCGATCTTCAGGGGTTGATATTTTATTCTTTGGCAGTAATGTGTCAGTAGTAAAGCTCAGTCATATTTATCTTGTAACCGGATCATTTCTGGTCTGAGGCTGAGAAGCGCAGGAGAACAGTGGCTCGGATCAGTTGCTGTATTGGTCACAGAGCTTAGGGAGGAAAAACGTGAGCTTGGGAATTGAGTGTGTAGGCTTTGTGCGACAGCTTATGGGCCTGTGGGGTCTGAGCGGAGACAGCTGTAGGCATCTCATTGTGCCTCCAGAAATATGCGTTTTATGGTGGAATGCAGGTTTCTATATCAGCTTGTAAATGGAGGTAAGGAGTTGCCGCAATGAAAATTCTATCAGATCATGTGTTTCGTGGCGTGTAATAGTTAAACTCCTGTTAACCACTATGGGACGCCATGTCTTTCCGGAGCGACAGTTCTTCATTTTCTGCTCACTGCACAGAGCTAGTTATTTCCCAGTCTGTCTACTTGAAGTGCATGAAATGAAGTGCCTTAAGTGGCAAATCTTAAGGAACGCGTTTTGAACCTAAAGTGACCTCTCCTGATCCATTGTTAAAGTAGATGAGGCAATGTAAATGCAGATCCTACTTCCAGCTGTCCATAAAGTGCTGATCTCGAGGCTTAGCAGAGTTTCCCACCCACCGAATGCAGTACTTGTTCAGCGACGTATGAAACCAGCCAAACACCCCGAGTTACCTTCTAACCTAGCACTTGGAATATTTTACCCGTTGTCATTGGTTTCAAGACCACGAATAGTGCAGGATACGTTTTATACGCTCTGCGTGTGTGTTTTTACACTGGCATACAAATAGTGATTTAGTTTTACTTGGGGATGTTGTATGAAAAGAAAGAGAAGGTTTTAAGCGGACTTGTCAGAAAAGGGCAGCGTATAAATGGGGCAATGGGGTCGGAGGGGTTTTCTATTTGTAAAGTGATGATAATCTTGTCATACCGTAGATGTTTTTGATATTTGTTGTGTCAGAAGTCCATCTGAAGCCGCTAGGCAAACCAGAGCCAGCAAGTGGTGGAAAAATCTGGATTATTCATCATCATTTTACACACAAAGCACAAACCAGCTCCACTTCTCCTGCTTCATATTCTGCAATTTGGGTACAACCAAACGGCAACGTGGCGTGCCGCTGCAGTCGTATAGAGGTTGGCCACTTTCTGGCTACTATTGACAAATGTGTAGGTATGATGACTATACGGCACAAACTGATATAGTCTTTGTTACAAATTCTGTGTTTTTTTTTCCACATTTCATAAAGTATACCCTCCTGTTTCCCAAGTCTTTTGGGCTGTCCCCAGTGAGGTCGTGTACATAAAATGGCTGATGATGGAGGGTCATGTGACCAGGCAAATCACTCGGCCTCCTCCATTCAGACACACTACATCTGCACTAAACTCTTCACAGTGCTAGTATTTTAATGGAGGAGACATCACTTGGAGGTCACATGACCTTCCATCAGCTGCCATTTTAGGCCCTAGACCTCTGTGTGGACAGCACAAAAGAGTTGGCCAACAAAGGGACATGCCGTATGAAATATAGAAAATGGCGCAGAATATCAACAAAGGCTATATTAGTAAGTGCCATACAATCATCTCACATATAAATTGGTCAACACTAACCAGAAAGTGGCCAACCCCTTTAAACAAAGGAGGCCGCACTGTTCAATGGGTCTATTCAATACCGTGCGCCCAATAACAATACAGACCAGAGTGTGGTCTCCTTGGTGCAATTAGAGGTAGCTTGGGACCATGCGACCGCGGCGCCGTTTGGTCCTACCCTTAGGGTAACATATTCTACCAGACGTGTGCAATTGAAAGAATTTGAGACATCTCCTACACCTCCGTTTTGCTTGTCATTTGTCATAAGATTCCCTTACATTGTAAAATATCCATCTGCAACCAGCAGCCATGTCATTGGCCATCGATGCCAGGCTTGTGTGGCACACCTGTGCGTTTACATAGATATTTATCTACATTTGTCTAGTGTCCGGCAGTAACCGAAAGGTAATATGAGAGGTTTCTTCAGCATGGCCGTATTCATAAAACATTAGGACGTTGTTTTTCTGTTTTATTGGCATCACGTATAACCAGGTCTCTAGTGTTTGGGTGCTTTAATAGCCTAATGTGTTACTTTTTATTTTTTTCGATCACCCATTTCAGTTTGAAAACCTTGCCAGTCTCCTCAAGCTGCCAGGAAAAAAGACTTTCAACAACATGGATAAAGAATTTTTGGAAAAGAGAAAAAATGATTTGAATGCGTACTTACAGGTAATACATTTATTGTACTATATAAACCTTATTTTATAGAACTATTGCACTTGTTTCCATATGTCCTTATGATATGCAGTCTTGGCCAGTTTGATCAGGAATGACTGGTATGTAGTATTTATGGGGTGAGGTGGTTTCAGTTAAAATGTCTCACTCGAGATCTCTCTTCTTTTGCCAGGCCCTGAAAGCTTCAGCTTTATTTGTGATGTATTTTTGTCCATTTCTTGTAGTTGTTACTAAGTCCTGAGTTGCTGAAGGCCTGTCCTCCACTGGCCCATTGTGTATTCGACTTTCTTGAGAACAAAGCCTACAATAAAGGGAAAGGGGACTTTGCTCGTAAGGTATGTAGAATAAAATATAATTATATAAATCTTTTTTACATGTGATATGCATTAGTGGAAGGATCCATCATAATATATGTGGAGATAAGGCGAGAGAGAATTTTTGGTCCTGATCTGGGACAGTAGTTGGACTGGATAGCAAGCACAGCCCTCCTCCATTCTGTCCTGGGAAGAAAAACTGCAGAAAAAGACCCCAAAAAGTGGGGCCTAGACTCTATTGACACTTTGTTTGATGCAGAAATAGGTAGCAAGAATGATGGTACACTTATCCGTAACAAGCGCCAATACAGCTATGCTAGTGAGTTCTATACAGGGGGCCAAAAGAAAAACTGTATGAACTATCCTAAATTCCCCCCTCCCCACCAGATCTGCTTGTAGCCCCTCTGTCCTGGCTCCCTGAGTCAATCATTGCATACTAAACATCAATGACTGACTGCTGCAGTTATGTGTCCGCCAAGTGGCACATTTCGGCAGTGGCTACAGAAGGGCCGAGCCCATGCCAGAAGGTTACTTGTGGGCTATGAAGCCCAGGGGTGGACCCAGGGAGCAGAAATGCTTCCCTTCAGAGGCCCATTTAATAATATTTGTGATAGCCCCAAAAAATGCTTCTGTAAACATACTTGGGGTCATTTATCAAACTGGTGTAAAGTAGAACTGGCTTAATTGCCCATAGCAACCAATCAGATTTCATTTTTGATAGCTCCTTTGGAAGATGAAAAGTGGAATCTGATTGGTTGCTATGAGCAACTAAGGCTACTTTCACATTAACGGTTTTTGCAGATCCCTCATGCAATAATACTTCCGTTACCATAATACAGCCGCATGCATCCGTCATGAACGGATCCTGTTGTATTATGTCTTCTATAGCCACGACGGATCGAAAAATCAATGGGGGGACGAATCCGTTTTCTATTGTGTCAGAGAAGAGTGATCCGTCCCCATTGACTTACATTGTCTGCCAGGACGGATCCGTTTTCTATTGTGTCAGAGAAGAGTGATCCGTCCCCATTGACTTACATTGTCTGCCAGGACGGATCCGTTTTCTATTGTCAGAGAAGAGTGATCCGTCCCCATTGACTTACATTGTGTGCCAGGACGGATCCATTTTGCTCCGCACCACATCACGGACAGTAAAACGCTGCTTGCAGCATTATTCTGTCTGCAAAGGGAGCGCAACCAAACGGAATGGAATGCATTTTGGTGCATTTCGTTCAGTTCAGTTTTGTCCCCAGTGACAATGAATGGGGACAAGACTGCAGCGTTTAATTCCCCTTATGAGATCCTATGACGGATGTCAATAGCAGAATTTAAAACGCCAATGTGAAAGTAGCCTAAGCCAGTTCTACTTTACACCAGTTTGATAAATGACCCCCTAAGACTCGGGGGGGAAAACCTAAAATATATTGGTGCTATAAGTAATTGTGAAAATAAGGGTCCATTCACACGTCCGCAAAATGGGTCCGCATCCGTTCCGCAATTTTGCGGAACAGGTGCAGACCCATTCATTTTCAATGGGGCCGGAATGTTCTGTCCGGATCCGCACTTCCGGGTCCGCATTTCCGTTCCCGGAAAAAATAGAACATGTCCTATTCTTGTCCGCAATTGCGGACAAGATTAGGCATTTTCTATTATAGTGCCAGCGATGTGTGGTCCGCAAATTGCGGTATGCACATTGCCAGTTTCCGTGTTTTGCGGATCCGCAGAACACTTACGGACGTGTGAATGGACCCTAAAAATAAGGTTTTAAGGAATTTTAGCTTCAATTCATGGCTTGTGGTGTCATTTTTGTGATCTATATCTAGAAGTTCCAAATTCCTAGTGAAAGTTGCTTCCACTGATCTTAGTCCTAAGTTGTCTATATTGTTCCTTGTAGATGGACACATTTGTAAATCCACTGCGCAATTCAATGAGGAATGTCTCCAATGCCGTGAAATCCATTCCAGATAGCTTAGCTGAAGGGATGAATAAGATGTCTGACAACATGGGCAAAATGTCTGAAAGACTCGGACAAGATATTAAGCAATCTTTTACTAAGGTCTGGTTCAGTTAATTGAAATGATGTCATATGCATGTCGTTTTTTTTTTTTTCATTTTTTTTGATAAATGAGCCTTATAGTTCTGTACTAAAGTTGTCGTTAAACATAACATTTATGATTGAAATGGATAACTAACTTAGGCTACTTTCACACTTGCAGTTGGGGTTCCGCTTGTGAGATCCGTTTGAGGGCTCTCACAAGCGGATCCGTTCATCCCCAGTGCATTCTGAATGGATAAGGATCCGTTCAGAATGCATCAGTTTGGCTCCGTTCCGCCTCCTTTCCGCTCTGGAGGCGAACACCAAAACAGCTGCTTGCAGCGTTTTGGTGTCCGCCTGGCCGTGGGGAGCCAAACGGATCCGTCCTGACTTACAATGCAAGTCAATGGGGACGGATCCGTTTGACATTGACACAATATGGTGCAATTGCAAACGGATCTGTCCCCTATTGACTTTCAATGTAAGTCAGGAGTCCCTATTAATATACCATCGGATCGGAGTTTTCTCCAATCCGATGGTATATTTTAACTTTAAGCGTCCCCATCACCATGGGAACGCCTCTATGTTAGAATATACCATCGGATTTGAGTTAGATCGTGAAAACACTGGCACTGGTGCTGCCAGGCAGCAGGGGGCAGTTATGTACACAGTTCTTAGTATATTCTAACTTGAAGCGTCCCCATCACCATGGGAACACCTATGTGTTAGAATATACTGTCGGATCTGAGTTTTCTCGATCGTGAAAACTCAGATCTGAAAAAGCTGTTATGCAGACGGATCCGCACTGAACGGATTCCATCGTGCATTTATAGGTGCGGATCCGTCTGTGCAGATACCAGACGGATCCGCACCTAACGCAAGTGTGAAAGTAGTCTTATCAGCCCAGTTCTGGACATTCTAAAAGTTGAAACAGTCATCACCTGTGGATTTTTTTAAAATAATTGTCTTTGTTTATATTTTGTGTTTTAGTTCTTATTTAGTCTTATATTAGAGGGAGTCTGTCAGCAGTTTTGACCGTGCAAAACTGCTAAAAGCAATAGGTAGGGATGGGGGAGAGCAGTGCAAACAGAGCTTTTGTTTTTGGGTCAGTCTCTCAAAATCTTCTCCGCACTCCCACAAAAATGTGTCTTCTCTGACCGGTTAGGTACATGATGTAAACTCAAGTGAAGGTAATCTTCTTACCAGTCACTAGTACTTGTGAGTTGTGATATTTTGCCTTCAAATCAACACATTTTGTGTCACTTTTTTTTGTTTGTTTCTATCAAGTCCCAACATTGTATTATGTAACACCTACAACAAAACTTCTGTATACAAGAATTCATTTAACCAGTCCAAGACCCGGTTGTCCATTTAGGTCTTGTCATTGAAGAGTTAAAGGCACCACATACCTTCTAGAGCAAAAGTCACTCTTGTCCTTGAGCTTTATATCCACAATGTACAGTAGGTTAGACCAAGAACAAAATATTTATTTTTGCATAATTTATATTTTTTTCTGACCTCTTGTCCCTATGTAAATGTTAAAAACTTGCGCTTACACATTCCACAAACCACGTCACATCAGTCCCTGCCGCATCACACAACATAGAGTTAAAGGGGTTGCACCATAATCTATTTTTCACTCTAAAGTTTATTTTTCTCAATTCCTCTAGCTCATATTCCTTCTTGGATTGTTTTTTTTGTTTTTTTTCAAAATGTACCTCATTTGCAGTTTTATTTTATCCCCCATGCTTGAATCCTGGTTTATGTGTCAGCTGTCCCATCATGCCTTAGGGCAGTGAGATGTGTCCTGACATCAGCAGATCATGTGACACTAACCACACCCCTTGTTCTCACCAATGGCGCTTGTGCGTCCTACATTACAAGGCTCCAATGCAGAACATAACCAACACCAGCCGAATAGCCAAACAGATTTGCCACAGGGTTCAATAGTAGGCTAATAACTTAAGAGTAAGGCCTCATGCACGCGAATGTATTTTCTTTCCGTGTCCGTTCCGATTTTTTTATTTTATTTTTTGCAGACCGTATGCGGAACCATTCATCTCAATGGGTCCGCAAAAAAACAGAAGTTACTCTGTGTGCTTTCCGTATGTCCGTAATGCAAAAAAAATAGAACATGTCTGCATTACGGACAAGGATAGGACTGTTCCATCAGGGACCAGCTGTTCACACGGACGTCATCTGTATTTTTTGATCCGTGTGTGCATGAGCCCTAAGGCAGATTTGATAAATGGTGGTATTTGGGGAAAGTGGTATCTGTTGGGGAGGGGGATACATTTATAGTGGCACAATCCCTTTAAATGATAAAATTCTAGCTACTTAAAGCCATGAACATTTTTGACATTTACCTATTTTCTTCTTTTCTTTAGGCTCCAATGCTTGTACCAAAACCGGATTCAGATCCTGAACATTGCAGAGTGTCTGCGCAACTAGATGATAATGTGAGTACGGTACAGAGTCGCCTCTCTACAAATATACATTGTGAAATTGGTTTCTGTGCGGTACGTTTGTACTCTATATCGCTGCCGCTAGAACCGTTTGAACTACAAGTAGTTCTTTTCTGACATAAACTCATTTTTGTTCTTTTGCTTTTAGCTGCGTCTTAAGTCTTCAGGCAGTGGTTTTTATTTGTTGATGTGGTATCGAACACAATTCTGCAGTGGATAATTTTATCTAGAGGCAAGGTGTGCGCTTTGCTGTTTTTTGCCTTTTAGCTGAAAAGATAGGAAGAATGAGCTGCACTGGGGCATGTGGCTGATGGCGCTGGCTGGGGCACATGATGATGGTGGTAATGGCGTGGGGCTGATGGCGCTGGCTGGGGTACATGATGATGCTGGCAATGGCACTGGGCTGATGGCGCTGGCTGGGGGACATGAGGAGGATGATGGCAATGGCACTGGGCTGATGGCGCTGGCTGGGGGACATGATGATGGTGGCAATGGCGCTGACTGGGGGAGATGATGATGGCAATGGCATGGGGCTGATGGCACTGGCTGGGGGACATGATGATGGTGGCAATGGCATGAGGCTGATGGCGCTGGCTGGGGGACATGATGATGGTGGCAATGGCATGATGCTGATGGCGCTGGCTGGGGGACATGATGTTGGTGGCAGTGGCACTGGGCTGATGGCGCTGGCTTGGGGACATGAGGATGGTGGCAATGGCACTGGGCTGATGGCGCTGACTGGGGGACATGATGATGGTGGCAATGGTGTGGGGCTGATGGCGCTGGCTTGGGGACATGGATGATGGCAATGGGATGGGGCTGATGGCGCTGGCTGGGGGACATGATGATGGTGGCAATGGCACTGAGCTGATTGCGCTGGCTTGGGGACATGATGGTGGCAGTGGCACTGGGCTGATGGCGCTGGCTTGGGGACATGATGATGATGGCAATGGCGCTGGCTGGGGGACATGATGATGGCAATGGCATGGGGCTGATGGCGCTGGCTGGGGGACATGGATGATGATGGCCATGTAATTTGTATATATATATATATATATATATATATATATATATATATATATATATATATATATATATATATATATATATTAGAGAGAGAGAGAGAGTAAAAGCATAGCTGAATTTCCTTTTTTTTTTTTCTTCCTACTTTTTACAAGTTTACAGCAGTAGGACTGAGTTCAGATTCACCATGCGCATTCCACTCCTCAAATTCTCAGACATTTACTTTAAAGTACATGTTTAGGAAGTTGAGCATACTGCAGGCTTTAACATCTGCCTCATGCTCAGGTTTCAGAAAAGCCACAGGTTTTAATCTTTTCTGTGTATAGGGTGAAATCTGCCTTGATTTTGCTGCAGAATTTCTGTGAATTTGATGCAGATGTAGTCATATTTTGAGTGTTTTTTCCGTGCTCTAGAAGCTTAAAAAAACTGTGTGTAAACACGGTAAATGTTCACCTTTTACCGCGTCATCCAACCTTCTGTGTGTATAAATTTATAGCAGTCAGAACTTTTCTTTATGCAGTGCTCAAAATGCTCTGCATAAGGGCTCATACACACGACCGCATGTATTTTGTGGTCCGCAAAAAATACGGATGACTTTCGTGTGCATTCCTTTTTTTTCCCTAATAGAACAGTCCTTGTCCGTGATGTGGACAATAATAGGACATGTTCTATTTTTTGCGGAATGGACATACTGAAACGGAATTCACACATAGTCACTTTCGTTTTTTTTTTTTTTTTTTTGCGGACCCATTGAAATAAACTGTGCCATATATGCATCGGAAAAAAAAAACGGAACGGACACGGTAAGAAAATACATTTGTGTGCATGAGCCCTAAAATGGAGTCAAGTGATATTATTTGGTAATAATTCATAATGTGTTACTATTGAGTGCAGTGCAAGAGTAGTCAGCGCCCCCTAGTGGTAGTTACCATTGATTTTACATTCAGATTTTGCTAGAGTTTATTACATCCAAAAAGTGGATAAGATTTTAAAGGGGTATTCTCATGTGAGATTTTGATGGCATTGCTAGGATATGCCATCAGCGTCACGTAGGTGCAGGTCCCCATATCTCCATTACATGACCCCTGCAGTGAACAGAGAGCAGTCGTGCACGCTGACCAAGAATAGCGAGTACGCCTTTAAATGCCTCCGCCATGCCAGTTCTGCCAGTCCTGCAGTGTTGATCTCATATGTCTCATCTCGCTTTAGTAACTGCGAGAATAGACGACCCCTTTAATGTTCTGTGGGTTGAATAGTGAAATTACTGAATTTACTTCTTTAGTACAAGTCCGGTTTGTGCTCACACACGTCCAGGCTTCTATTGATGTCTTTTTCTCAGAATAATTAATAAAACATACCGGTACCTACAGGGTTTTTTCCAAATGGGATGGATATTTTTTTTTCTTTGTCTTGAACTTGCAAAGATTATTGGTAATTATATGGGAATTGGTCATCGTCATAAATCTGCACCTGTCTTCCACTGTGATTTTTATATATGTCACATCAAAGCATTCCATGGTGTCTTCCCGAACATGCCCGTGTTACCATCACATTGATAAATGCCTTCGTATTAAAGCACTTTGGATTGTTCGTCATGGCTGTAAAATGATCAAGTGCTTCACTTAGTACTAGCAAAGCTCCCATCTTGTCTTCAGACATTGTCTTCTAGGCACACAATTCCTTGAAATGTTGGTGATTCTTTCAGCAATATGCTGTGGAACTTTTTCTCCCGCTAGAAAAGAAAAGCTGCAACTGATCTTTTGTAAGATATTAGTCCGACCTATATAAATGATGGTTTCCCAGTCACGTCTCATGTCGTGGAGATCCGTTCAGTTACATCAGTTTTTTTTACAGAAAGAACACAGAATGTAATTTTATTCTTGTTGTCAGAACAATGGAAACCTAAACCAAACCCCGATGGTGGAGCCGAAAGGTGCTGTTTGGATCTCCGAGACAGCTTTGTGGCAGAGATGAACAAAGCCTTAGATATGGAACGAGAAAGCTCAGACATGTCAGAAATTTTCATACAGATTTTTGGTGAACGTCTACTTTTGTAAATAATAATAAAATAACCTTCTTTAAATATTGAGTAATATAATTCAAAATAACTGAGCGCTTTGCACAGGTTAAAGGCTATGGATGGACAACTTTGGGGGGATTACATTTTACTCCTTTTGGGCTAAAAATCATTTCTTCTTTGGTCTGCAAATAAGTTTTAACGGCATGTATCTAAAAAAACTGTCGAATATTTTAATGAAGGCCAATTAAAAAAAATATTTTTAGACCAAAGTGAGTAAAATGCAATTATAAAAATTTGCCATGAAGGAGTCCATAGCTTTTAAATCTAGTATTCGAATATGGATGCGCTGCAGTGCCAGTCGCAGCACATTGGCAAGAGTGGTGCTGTTTCTGGACGAGAAAAATGAAATTATTTCATATATAACCCTTTAGGAATTAGCATGAAATCCTGAACCCGGTTAACATCTTCTTGGCTAGAACTGCACCTGCAGCCCTTGAGCCGAACACAGAAGTGGATACAAGAGAGAAGGAAAGGGTCCAATACTTTTCCTTCTTTTTGGGTCCATTATGTTGTTCATCAGAAAAAATAAATAAACTGCAGGAGTGATCCCAGCGTTGTAGAAGTCTCCTTGTTCAGTTTCCAGGCCAGGGTTATAGAAGCGTTCTTATAAATGTATATATTGATCATTCCCCCTATGCAGTTTTCTGGCGTAACAAAAGTCACAACACCTGGTTTGTAACTTTTTAAATGCTATTGTGACTTTTTTAATTGCAGCTGGCATTTGTATGCTGCCCTCGCCAGTTTCTATAAAGAGGGCGTGGTGATGGCGAGGCCACTTACCCTGGCACAGTTATCGTTATTCTAGCTACCAGCTGGAAAAGATTTCAGTCTTGGGGGACGAATGGCCGGAGGAGGTATTTAAAGGGAGTCTGTCACCTCCATATGGCCATATACAGTGCTTACATTGCCCTATAGCACACCTATCCATGAATTTAATGGTACCTTTGTCTTTACACTTGCAGAAGCTGGAAAAAACGAACTTTGATTGATATGCAAATGAGCACCCGCAAGTGCCCAGGGGCGGCGTTCACTGTGTTGGTCCCCAGCCTCTGCATATGCCCGCCCTCCTATTCCCTTGCATCATCCTAAGGTTCAGCCGAGATCCAGCGCCTGCGCACTGCCTCACCGGGCTGGAGCATGCGCACTGCGATGCCCATTGTTGGCACAGCATCGCTTTAACTACTGCGCATGCTCTGGAGAACGGCCAAAACCAGCGGCAATGTGGCGTTTGCCGGCGCATTTGCAGGAGTTAAAGTGATGCAATGCTTTAACTACTTTAATTTAAATTAAATAACAGTACTCCTCCAGCAGTGCAGGCCCTATCAACACCGATATAGTACACAACAGTTTTGATAAATTGGGGCCTGTATTTCTGCCTAATTGGTCAGTATCCTTAATGACTACCACCCAGGACAATACATACAGAATCTATACTGCCACAAAAGCAAACTGCTGGAAAGACCTTTCCATAATTTCTGATTTATTGGTTAATTCTTTACATGAAAAACATTTCCCGTGTAATTTCTTGTGTTAGAAGGCCAGCTATTGACAGAAAGCGTTGGACGTCTTAACTGAGACATCACATAAATCTTCTTTTGTTAGGTTGATGACAATATCCCTCTTCGTGTGATGCTTCTGCTCATGGATGAAGTCTTTGACCTGAAGGAAAGAAATCAGTGGTTAAGAAGACAAATCACCAGCCTTCTCCAGCAGCTCATTAGAGCCACATATGGAGACACAATTAATAGGTAAATGCCTGGGGCATACTGTAGGGGACAGACCTCCTGAAACAAGAATGGATGCCATGAGTGGACATGCTGATTCCTTATTTTTTTTTCTTTTGATCACCAGAAAAATAGTTGATCATGTAGAGTCCATGACATCACCTGACCAAGTAGCTGATTATGTCAAGCATTTCAGGTAAGCCATTTGTAAATGTAGACTTGGGGTACGTCCACACGGGACATACGGTATATGCTGCCAATTTGCCACCCAGGACTTGCGTGCAAAAAAACATGTGTTCTACAGTGCCAGCAAAATGGATGAGATTTTAAGAAATGTCATCCACGCGCTATGTCATCCCTTTGCTTTGAATCGAGTGAAATCCAGGGCGAGTCCACAACAAAACCCACAGCAACTCCACGTTGTGTGGCTGCACCCCTAAGGTATATATGTAATAGGACTGTAATTATAAATTAAAAAATAGGCAGAAGTAATGTCGTAAAGAGTGTGCAAAACAAAAAAAAACATATCTGATGGATATATATATATATATATATATATATATATATATATATACATAGAAAAGTGTGGCAGCACCAGTATAAAAGAGATAGAGCGGGTGCTATGTCCAGGGTTATCACTGCTTACCCAAAGTATGTAGATGAAAACTGACAGCACATCCAGTAGAAAAATACAAAAATTTATTCAGCCAACTGTGCCACTGTGGCTGAATAAATTTTTGTATTTTTCTACTGCATGTGCTGTCCGTTTTCATCCATATATATATATGATCATTTTCTTTTTCCTATAATTAATTTACATTATAGTGTTAAAGGGGTTGTCCAGCCAATGAAATGTTTTTAGAAAACGCTATTTCTTGGTCCCTCTTGACACAGGAAATATGACCACTCAGCCAATCACTGGCCGCAGCGGTGACCCGCATCATACAGCGATTGGCTGATTTGCATGTCAAGAGGGATCGGGAAATAGAGACGCCTGGAGACTCGGGAAGCATCAGAACGGGAGTACAGGGGAAATCAGTGGTGTGAATATTACTTATCCACACTGTAGACATGGATGGCACCTCCACATGCCTGTGCATTGATCTATTGCTGATAAGCATCCTTTATAAACATTAACACGAGGGTCAATGTACACTTTTGACTAGTGATGAGCGAAGTTTTCAGAAATTAAGTTTGACTGCTTTGCCAAACTTTGGTGAAAATTTCAATTTGTTACAAATTACTTCGTAACGAATCACATTCCATTGTATGGAGCGGGAGCAATTACGGGGAGTAGTGATCGCACCACTCCCCCGTCATTTCACCCCTCAGAACATGTCCTATTCTTGTCCGTTTTGCGCATGCGGACCGCAAAACACGGCACAGTCATGTGCATGTCGCCTAAGCCTGTTACAGCAATGTGTGCTTCTGCCTGTGCATCACTCCAGTGTGGAATCCATACACCGCTGACTTGTCAGCCGTGTACAAGTGTACGGATTCCAAAGGGTTATAGACACCTGAACTAAAGGTGCCGATTTCATAAAGTAAACGTTAAAAAAGTGAAGTATATTTCAAAATTTGTTTTATGGCATTTAAAATAGTGAAAGTATATTAAAAAATGTGGGTACACTTTAAGTAAAGAACTTGAAGGGTGGAAAGTCTCTTACTTCTCATTCTGTAAACATTCTTAGAACTAGAATCTTAGATGCATCTAATCGAAACATTGATTGCAGAGACTCGTTTTGGCCTAATGGGATATTGGCGGAGACTGCGCCTCGCAGAGACAGAAGTATACGAATGCGTACTAGAGTATCTGCAAAAACGAAGCTGCTGGAAATTATGCCAGGTAATGTAAGCCGCGGCTTTAAGTAATGCGTGCAAATGAAGCGTAGGGCAGAAGTATTTTCTTCATCAGCAGAGCTACGAGCAAAAGATTGATTTAGATGCGCAGCAATCTATGGGCACATTTATTGGAGCGGATCTTGTGAGAAGATTTGATCAGTGGATCCAGGTGCTTGGGCTGAACAAAATTCTGCACCACCATGTTTCTCATTATAAAAAGGCATAAAAATAACATACATCCGCCAAACTACATAGAACTCAAAGGACATGTACTCGGATCAGATCTGGTGAGGTGTAATGGTTGGAACCGAGAGTGTTGTCCATTCTGCAATTTGTAGGCCATAGCAGGGCAAATCCCAGGTGTCAGGTGGTAGAAACTTAGCACTGACATTTTCTTCGAATATTCAAGATGTATTTATGCCCAGTAACTAAAAAATATTAGCTGGATCCCAGACTGAGCTAACTGGCTCACAAGGTCTACAGTTAAACAGTAATGCAACCCCACTGGCACAGACCGCCCCCCACCCGAGTCGGAAATTGTGGGTCACATAGTGAGAGGGGTTTTGTCTGGACACTAAGTCTAGGTATGAACATGTTTGTAATTTTTTTATATATCCTTGTTTTAAAGAAGAAGTGCCAGATGCTCCATGCGCCAAGAAAATCAACTCGTGGTGCAGATTGTGTCGTGTGAATTATCGCCTCATTCACACAGTCAGTGTTCGGTCAGTGATTTCCATCAGTGATTTTGACAGAACAGGAGCGGATCTTTCCTTTATACCTTTTCTCTGTGTAGTCTCCATTCCTGGTTTTGGCTCCCAATCACTGATGGAAATTGTGTGAATAAGGCCTTAGTGTGTGTTTTTCAGCCTTAAAAACAGTAAGAAGAAAATTTGTATTATACTTGATACCTTGTACACTTCCATGCCAGCTCAAACCATAACCAGATTCCACAGTGATGTGCTCTCCCCGGGCAAGCCCATTTGGCCACAGCGGCCAGTCACTGTCCACTGCAGTACTGTAACAAAAAATAGTTGTGGAATCGCACTCACCAGATCTCGAGGTTATCCGGCATGCAACAGCCTACCTGGGGTCCAAGATTCATCAGGGCTCCTAAGTAACAAGTCCCAAGAAAGAAGATGGAGGCAGCATATCCGGTACAAAAATCCCTTTAATGGGTGCCGCCAAGGTGAACAAGCGTGCAACAGGTCGTGACGTTTCGGCTGAGTCACAGCCTTTATCAAACACAATGTGAAATCTAAAAGTTCCTGCTTAAATACATTAAAACACACCCACTCACACAGGAGTGGCCAATAACACAATGAATAAAGTGCTGATGTCATCAAAGATGAGTACTCTTGTGCTCCTACATAGTGTCTAAGTATACACCCACCATGGGTATAAGATCCATTGCCCCACATACCTTCATGGCGCACATGTTCCTAGGCGTCCCTTGGCAGCCAGCACGCATGTCCGGGGATGCGTGCTGGCTGCCAAGGGACGCCTAGGAACATGTGCGCCATGAAGGTATGTGGGGCAATGGATCTTATACCCATGGTGGGTGTATACTTAGACACTATGTAGGAGCACAAGAGTACTCATCTTTGATGACATCAGCACTTTATTCATTGTGTTATTGGCCACTCCTGTGTGAGTGGGTGTGTTTTAATGTATTTAAGCAGGAACTTTTAGATTTCACGTTGTGTTTGATAAAGGCTGTGACTTAGCGTCACGACCTGTTGCACGCTTGTTCACCTTGGCGGCTCCCATTAAAGGGATTTTTGTACCGGATACACTGCAGTACTGTGTCATCCACACTTCATTAAATTGGGTCGCTATGTGGCTGCCACGCTCATGTCATTGCCACGGTGGCGTGCCGTCACAGCAGGAGGCAGCTGGGGACCTTAATTAAGGTAAAAGCCGGCAGAATAGAAAAGCAAATCTATCACAATTAGGATGGTCATACACATCAGATAAACGTCAGCCGAACCTGCCAATTACATTAGGACCAACTGACCCTCTAATCGGTTATATGGGATTCCTGCCAAAGGAGACCGTGAGTCTGCACGTTCATGGGGGTGTCTGATGACTAGCCGTCAGCCGAACAAACCGTTTGGCCTACCGCTTTTTGAATGGTATGGCCAGCTTTATTTTTTCGGTATATTCTGCCTGTATGCACCTAGGAGTTTGACCGCCATTTTATATGATGATTCTTGGTGCTTTTTGCTACGTGACGACATCATTATATGTATTTGTATGCGCTGGCAGCAGCAGTGCTGTGTGTTTCTGAGCATACTTCATTATGCCGTGACCTCTCATGAATAATATTTTTTCTCCCTTAGATGAACTGAAGCACATAATTGGGGCAGAAACAACTAGAAAGGGAATCCTTCGGGTCTTTGAAATGTTTCAGCACACCCAACTAAACCGGAGACTTGCCTATGTTTTTTTAGAAGGATTTCTGGAAACCTTATTTTCACAATGCAAATTCCATGAGCTTTTTAACAAACTGCACTCCAGGTCAGAGCGAATGAGGAGGTATAGAGAGAGACATCAGTCTTATCCTGCACCCGCCTTACAGAAAAGGTGACACTCTGGATGGTCAAGTTGTGCCCTAGAAACTCTGCAGTGTTTTATCCAGGAATAACTGTCTAGCGGTTTGGACATCATTTTCCAGGGCTTCTGATGGCTACTGACGTTTCCGCACCAGTCATATCGTGTCCTATAGAATATCGACGCATCCATAAGCTGTGTGGCTCTATTCATCCTACCTGCTGTGCGACCATTCGCGGATTGGAGCTGTAAATGTCTTACATTGGTGCATTGGAATCACAATAAAGAACCAGACCAGAGATGGTACCTTCTGGATTCAGACCTAGAAGAGCATGATGGGAGCGTACCAGTGGTTGAATACGTGCCAGATTGTATTTTTCTACATAATATCAAGCACAAATACATCGCTACGCTGGAGGATCGACAGGATTGAGTTAAAGCTGGGAAATTGTGCAATGATGGCAATGCAGCGGCAGTGGCCCAAGCTTTTATTGGCTAGGAGATGCCTATATTTCCATGTAGCAAATAGCAAGAATGGTATCTGAGGACTTGGTGGTTTGCTAAGCCACTGCTGCTGTTTTCTGTTTCATCACTAGAGTTTTATGACAGGCTTCTTAGGCAGATCTTGTATTATTTGAGGAGGAGGTTATTTTGGGAGGTTTTTGTATGATTTTCTTTTTTCTTCTTCCCTAATATGCAATTAGGCTGGATGGTGTCTATTTGATGCTTCCTCATTTCATTATCACTTTGACGTCAATCTTTACAAAGGCAACCACCTGCTGAAGATAATATCATGGCTCAGTACAAAAGCATCTCACCACCAGTCGTTCTGTGTATTACATTACCCAGTGTGACTTTCTTGCATGTATAGTTATCCTGGATATTGCCATATACTCTCCCCCATCAATTGTCTTCTGGTTGCCTTGTGAGCACAATGCCGGTGCCAGTCTTTTCTATTTTGGTCACAGAGCACAGTGTTAATTTGAGATCATATCTCTAGATTGATGAAAAATACCACACTTTTCACTTGTACAACTGCTTGTTCCATCTACTGATCATCAGTATGGTTTTCAGATGCCATATCCCAGTATTTTGCTCTTTTTAAAGAGCATCGGTCAGCATGATCAACCCTAGTAAATCATTCTGAGTGCATCTCTTGTAGCAATCCAATTTGTGTTTATTGAGCCATTTGTACTTTATATTTATGTTAATAAGGTGCTTGTAGCACTGAGGAGCGGGCCTTGTCCCTCGGAGCACTGCTTCACCTCCACCGTTCTATCTTAATTACTCCCTCTCTCCCAGTGATTGACAGGGCAAGGCATTATTAGTGTTCCGATCCCTGGCGCTGAAATCTCGCTCATGCCCTCTGCTTTCCCCATTCCGGAGATTGAATTGCACCTACTGAACTGTCGCCAGAGCATGCGTGAGATTTCAGGGCCAGGCATTGATACATTGTCAGTCATTGGGAGAGAGGGAGCCACTAAGGTGGAAAGGCATAGGTGAACCTAGCACCTCATCAGCAGGAAAGTAAAATACATTTCTCAATGAGATCGGATTGCAAGGTCCTTGCACTTTGCATCATCAACCCTACCAGGCAGTATGACTGGTTAGGCTTGATCAAACTGACAAATGTTCCTTAAATCGAACAGAAAACGAGCATTCAGCTTCTTTTCTCCTCTTTTATACAGTAGAAATAGATAATCTGACTCATTCCGATTAGAGATAAGCAAATCGATTCGCCTCATTAACGAGAGTTCCTAATCTGCAAAGAGCCGGTCACACTGCTGAAGAAGCTCCCCTTGCCACTTGATTGACCGTGCTGGACATCTCGGTTGACCCTCACAGTCTCATTCCTGCGACGCTGCTGTGAGTAGCGGCACAAGTGCAGTGGCTCTGCTTCCACTTCCAGAGCGGAGACTGTTCTTATGCCGCAACCTGGAAGTTTTACGGTGAATGCACAGTCGCTGCACTTGCCCCGAGGTGAGATTGTCGGGGACAGCCGACATGTCCGGCTCTGTCAGTCAAGCAGCATAGGGGGCTCGTTCAGCAGTGGGGCCAGCACCTTGGAGCTGAAGGCCTCTTGTTGATGAAACAAATTAATTTGTATGACTCAATACGCTCATCCAGGACATAACATAAACAATTTACATATTCCCTGAAATGAAATTTTGGTTGATATTTATGGGTTATCTGGATGCAGAGAATCCTGGAGGTGGGTAGTGTGTTGAGTTTCTCAAAGTCTGTTTTCAAGATTCTGGATCTTTTGGAGTCTGCCATGTAGTTAGGGCTCATGATCTCTATGTTTTCTGTTATCCTTCCTCTGCTAATATAGTATGGGATCTAGCGGGATTGCAAAGCACCGTGGAGCTTGTATGATCTCAAAATGCTTGTGTTTGGTTTTTCCAGGTCCTCTGGTTTGGTCTGTTTGGTCCTCCAGCAAACAGCTGACTGTATCTGGACAAGTTCCTATTTGCTAAACATTTTCCCTAAGTGGACGCTGCAGTTAAAATGTGGTGATAAAATGGCAGCCATTCAAGAGTCCCATTTTGTGATAACCCTTAATCGGTGCTGTCCATCATGATGGTTTGTCAGCAACAAGCAGAGCTGTGAGCGCCGTAGTAATGGGCTACAGAAAGTGTGCTGTGCTCAAAGGCCTTCATGTAAAGGAGGACAATGCACCTTTAGTAGCTGCTGAGCCAACAGATATTCCTTCCAAACCTCCTCCATACATATGCAAGCACTGCTGAGCATGCATATATCCTCAACAGGGAGAGAGACATCTGGCACCTTATTTCCCTTAAAGGGGTTTTCCCAGCTGGATATTTTATGGCGTATCGATAGAATATGCCGTAAATGTCCAATACGTATGGGTCCTATCTCAAGCATGGGGCTCTGCCATGAACGGATAGCAGGCTGCACGTGAGTGGCGTCCTCTCCATTTATTGCTATGGGACTTTTCATTTTGGACATCCCATAGCAGTGAATTGAGAAAATCATCCTCTGTGCGATACACCATAAATGTCCAGATGGAATTACCCCTTTAAGAACAAAAGGATTGGTCAAAAGGGGACAGATGGGACACCCCCCATATACATTAGATGGCCAGAGTTAATCTAATGAGCATGGTCACCTTTATTCTGGTCATGATTTGGGATTGATCAGTCCTCTATCTCCTGGTTAGCTGGTGTCACAGATTCTCGTTGACTACAAATCTTTTTGTTTGAATAAAAATGATAGATGGGCATATCTTAGATTTACCCTTAAACCAAGCCAATAATCCCTGTCCAGATAAGATTTTATAGCTTTTTTTCATTTTCTGCAGCTTGTTGCCCCAGCAGCATATGTTGCTCTTATAATGTGGGCTATCATCAGTGGTTTCATGTTATTACACCTACTGGGCTGGTGGGGTGGTGCAACATCTCTATACTAAAGGGTCCACTCAAACCAAGAGTTGTATCATCTAGCTATTATAGGTTGTAGAGCAGTGCCGAGGCCTTCACTCTTTAGAAAGTCATTCTGACTTGTTTGTATGTGACGTGGCAACTGCGCACTAATATAGCGTCAGTCTGTGTTTTATATGTGAGAGAAGTAGTGATGGAGTTTTAAGGAAAATAAAATATATATTTTTTTAATATTGAATTAGGTTTTTCTCATTAGTTTGAGTGCTGCTCAAAATCTGCTGTACCAGACTGTGAAGCGGTTCACAATTGAGTTCTGCCTTTATCCGTTGTATCCTCCTAAAATCTTGCAAATTGATTGTACAATAAGGTGTATAAAGCGGGCGCTCTCATGTCTGGGCTCAGCAGTCGGGGGCTTCAGATCGTTGCTGGAAATGTATTTGTGCCATTCTCCAAAGCAAATGCACTTGTTTTAGCCTTAATATTTTTTTAAAGCGTGATGACCGTAATAGAGATCCATTGGCTCAACAGTTGTGACGATCGATGAATCTGAACGTTTGTGATGCTGTAAGAATGTGCACAGGTTTTAAAACATGAAATGTAGCTTTATTTTGTATGATTATTTTAATAACGTGCAATATTTTCAGCTGTCTAACCTATCAAAGTGTCCGGGTACTTGGATCTCTAATTCACTGTCCTGACTTATTTTGCAGCGTCTAGGACCCATTTTCATTTACACAGGAATACCCCAAAAATAAATAAAATGCAATGGAAAAACCTCCCATACAATATATTTTATGAACTAGTGTTAGGGCGCTTCCCGGGATCAAAGAAAAAAAATTAACTCTAAAATGTACTCCTATACTTTTTTAATTCTTCGCTATTTCATCACCAAAGATGTTGAGGTCGGTCCCCCACCGTAACGGTTTACATACTTGCATACTGACTGATCCTATGAACAGACAGGGGAACAAATGGGGCACAAACAGCGGTGATGTGAATGAGTAATTCCAAAGGAAAGTATGTAGAGAAGTTTAGCATTTTGGGCTTAGCTATTTTTTTTTAAGCCCCATAGTGGCAAATGGAGGGTGTCCACTCAAATGCGGCTGCTCTCCGTTCACTTCAGGGGCCCTTTTCTAGAGGTAGGAGCAGGTTCCAGAGGAGGGACGTGCACCTGTCTGACATTGATGGCATATCCCAGTGAAATGCCACAAATATTGGGATGGGAAAACTTTTTTATGTACCTCTACCTTCTTACTGGTTAAAAGGATTTTCCGAGATCTTTTTACTGATGACCTATCCTCTGGGAAAAGAGAAGGTCATAGAACCCCTTACTGTTTACTCTTGGCAAACATCCAACCAGTGACGGTCGGACCCCCACCGATCAGATACTGATGACCTATCCAGAGGATAGATAATCAGTAAGAGATCTCGGAAAGCCCCTTTTAGCCATTATCTGACTGCTTCCCAATATTTACATATATTTGCACATTTCTTGGCCCAAACAACTGGTTAGATATTTGCCGAGACTAAACAGTAGGTGGTTGTATGACCAGCTCTTTTCCACACCCGTCCACTGGCTGTGTTTAGTATTACAACTTTTTTTCCTAACCCTCCTTTAACGTCATCCCCGTGGGATTAGCACTTGGTTCATTTTACCGTGCGGGAGGCTGTCTAAACTCTCCTGAATTATATAGCCATTCGGTTATTGTATCAGCCACTTGATTATTTTTTTTTTATTTAGGATGCGTCACAAAGGTTCCCACTTTAAAAATAAAAAAATGCCCCTTTGGTGCTTAAAATGACTGCAAAACAATAATTCAAGGGTGGAAATAGAGATTCAATGATCCAAGATACATTCCTTTGTGTTCCTGCGTAGCTCTATAACACGTGTACCTCCAGCCATTTTCTGAGCTTCACGTAGCTTAGATTACTATGATGCCGCTAGTTCTTAGTGAACTGATAGGCTGAATTCTCCCTGATACAAATGTCTGCCGCCACAGACTATAGAATATGGGTACACGTTAAGGACTTGTTTTATAAGTCTCGGTTGTCTCTCCAGGTTCTCTTACAGTGTGTCCTACTGTCCTTGGCAAATATTTATATAGCATATGCTATTGGTAGAACTGTTTTAATATGAATTGTGCATATCATGTACAGTCAATGGTTTTGTGCATTGTTTTATGAATGCGATTTCCTCCATTTCATTTCTTTTCTTGCTTTATTTTTCTTTTCGAGCAAAGGGCAATCGAATGTTTTACAGCTGTTTTAATGGGTTGAAAGGAACATTTTATTTTATTTTTTTCATTTTCATTGAGTTTTTGTTTAACTGAGACGCTGGAATACTGGTAACACTAATAAAGTATCAACAGAAGCTGTTCTATAGTATGTGTGTCGTGTTATTGATGTGGGTTCTAACGAGATGACGAAGATGCCCAATTTCCTTTAATAGACCACTACTTTTGGTTAGGTTGCGTCTAAGTGCCATTGGTTCTGACAGGTTGTCCGGGTTTAATTATTTTTAATGTCAGATTAGTGGGAATCCTGTTTCCGGCATCCATGCAGATCAGCTCTTCCTCGGCACATCCACTGGTCACAGGGCCTCTGTGCAGCTCAGCCCCATTCAAGTAAATGGAATTGAGATGCAGTTACGAGTCAGATCCCTACCTGTCTGGTATTGATGACCCATCCTGAGGATACAGTAGGTCAACAGTATTTGAGTACCGGACAACCCCTTTTAAGTTGGCCATACACATTTTGTTTTGCCAAAATAGGGGCAATCAGTCAACTTGGGGTCATTCATAGGATTCCCACCAGCAACATGTCCAAATAAACAAAATGAAAGCTGAAATGTGGCAATCCAGTTTGCCACCTGTGCCAAACGTTGATATCCACTGCAAGGACTCAGGTATCCAGCTTGCTGGACATCGGCACAATGGATGTTATCTCCTTGCGTGTTTATCTCACAGCCATATCTGTGTCTGTAACAAAGAGAACATTGTTAATAACGTTTGTTAATGATACGTAAGATGCGTATGTCACATGCACCCCTTCCCACTTGAAAATATAGACTTGGTTCCAAGATAGCGGCTTTCAAAATGGCTGCCGTGTTGGACACAAACCCCTCACAGATTTGACCCCTTAGCAACACAGAATGGTGTTTCCAACTACCATTTTCCATTTATTTAGGTGTCTCCATACTTTTGGACCACCCTGCATATCATCATTGCTGCCATTAATATTGATATCATCATCATTAGGACTTCATCCATTTACAGAACAGAGCACAGCACAGCACTCCATATTGTATTAACTTTCTGCTTACTAGAAATTGTTAAGGGCCTTACAGTAGATCACAGCTGAGAAAAGAAAGCAGCTCCCTCCTACTCGAGGATCTGAATAGTGGTCCTCCAATGTAATGTAGTAGAAAGGCGGTGCAGAGTTGTGTGCATGAAATCCGCATTAAAAAAAGCTCCTAAATCCACGCTATTTATCACGATTTTGGCGCGTTGTGTGGTTTTTATGTGATTTTTTTTTTTTTGTTGCAGAATTTCATGTGGATTTTCTCTTTACATTAACAACCCCACTCAAGTCTATGGGGGAAATAGCTCTACAGAAAGGTACGGAACTGCACAAACAGTGGACAGGCTGTTGATTTTAAAATCCGGACAACAGATCAATTTTTGCATGGAAGAAAAAAAGCAAAGTGTACATGAGATTTGTCAGATCTCCTTCACTTTGCTGGTACTATATTACTGTGCTTTTTTTCCAGATGAAAATTTAAGTGGACAAGCCGCACATAATCCGCATCGTGTGCAGGTATCCAAATGCAGATAAGCAGGTCAGACAGGAGCGCTAATCATAGGAGAATTTATTAAAACAAGAAGTGAAAGGTGCTCTATGTTCCTGGGAGGTCCTCCCCATACACACGTAGCATCTTACACTTTTTAAATGTTTTGTTTTAATAAATTTGTCTTTTATTAGTGCCCCTGTCTGACCAGCCTTTTTTTCCCTTTCTACTACATCATTCACCTTATAAAATTGTCCTACATAATTGACATCATTATTATATTATGACATAAACTCGCATCATTATGACATGCTCTCAAATCATTGTAATGACATAATTTTGACACTGAGAAAAAGCACCGGGTTCACTTCATAGTGTGAAATCCCACAAACTTGAGGAAAACCGGAATTAGACTTACCGGTAATTCAGTTTCCATGAAATCACCATGACGGCCACAAGGAGATTGACCCATGACCTCTGTGGGGGCAGGAAACAGAGAAGAGGTTAAATTGCCCCCTCCCACCACCGCACCTCAGTGTTCCAAAGATATCAAGTGCCAGAAGTGTCCTAGTATTTCCCAGTATTACACCATACCAGAAAAATACCGGTGAAAAACAAAATTTCAACAAAGAAGGGAGGGAATGTATGGGCCGTCATGGTGATTTAATGGAAACTGAATTACCGGTAAGTCTAATTCCGGTTTTCCCATATCATCACCATGACGGCCACAAGGAGAGTTATAAAATTATTTTTTATGGGTGGGGGCAACCGCCTGGAGAACCTTCTGACCAAAAGAGAGGCCAGAGGTTCCAGACAAGTCCAAACGGTAATGTTTCACAAATGTGTGAATACTAGACCAGGAGGCGGCCCTGCATATATCATCCAGGGAGGCCCCTGCTCTTTCAGCGAAGGTAGTAGATACAGCTCTGGTAGAGTGGGCTCTAATATTGGAAGGAGGATCCAGATTCTGGTTCTTATAACATAAGGTAATAGTGTCCTTAATCCATCTTGCAATGGAGGATTTTGAGGCCCTGGATCCCTTATTCCTTCCAGCAAATTGGACAAGCAGACTGTCAGACTTCCTGAAGTCCCTAGTGGCTTCCAAGTATCTAATAACTGCACGCCTAACGTCAAGGAAATGAAATTGCTCTTCTTCCTGATCCTTGGGATTGTTGAAGAAGGATGGAAGTAGGATCTCCTGGCCTCTGTTGCGGTCTGAGGCCACCTTTGGCAGGAAACCTGGGTCTAGTTTAAGCACAATCTTATCCTCAGTGATGGTAAGGTATGGTTCCCTAATGGAGAGAGCCTGAATCTCTCCCAGTCTCTTGGCAGAGGTAATTGCTATAAGAAAGGCAGTCTTAAATGAAAGCAATTTGATTGAACAATCCTCCAACGGCTCAAATGGGGAACACATAAGATTGTTGAGAACTAAATTTAAGTCCCAGGTTGGGCTGCGGGACCTAAGTGTGGGTCTCAGTCTACGTGCAGCTCTAATGAATCGTTTGATCCATCTATGGTCTGCCAGGTCGGAATCAAAGAAGGCGCTCAATGCCGAAACTTGAACCTTTAAAGTGGATGGAGAAAGGCCCATGTCCAGGCCCTTTTGTAGAAATTCCAGAATTTTCTGGATACTGGGCCCCACGGAATTTGGATTTTCCTCGCCCGACCATGAGCAGAATCTCTTCCAGATCTTCAGGTATATCGCTGAAGTGACCTTTTTCCTAGAACATCTCAGGGTGGCTATAACCTGGTCTGACAGGCCCTGAGACCTTAAGAGGGAGACCTCAGGATCCAAGCCGTGAGCTTCAGGAACTCCGGATGAGGATGTAGCAAAGGACCCTGGTATAGGATGTCCCCCCTGAGTGGGAGTCTCACTGGTTCGTCTATTGCTAGCTTTAATAGAGGGGCGAACCAACTCCTCTTGGGCCAGAACGGAGCGATCAGTATTACCGGGGTTCTCCTCTCCTGAATCTTCTGAATGACCCTCGGGATGAGCGGCAATGGAGGGAATGCGTACCCTAGATCCCAGCACCATTTTAGGGAGAAGGCGTCTACTCTCCAGGGATGGTCCCCAGCATTTAGGGAGCAGAATGTTTGCACCTTCGTATTTCTCCTTGATGCAAACAGGTCTATTGTAGGAAGCCCCCATCTTCGGGTTAGCATATTGAAGACCTCTGGGTTCAGTGCCCACTCTGTATGATCTATTACCTGTCTGCTCAAAAAGTCCGCTTCTAGATTCAGGGATCCCTTCAGGTGCATTGCTGAGATGGACTTTAGTTCCTTTTCTGCAAAGGAGAAGATCTCCTCTGAGATACTCTGGAGTCTCCTTGATCGAGTACCCCCCTGGTGTTTTAGGTAGGAGACCACAGTCACGTTGTCCGATAGGACCTTCACGTGCTGATTTCGTATCAATTGCTTGGCGGCGAGAAGGGCTTCTCTTACTGCATACAGCTCCCTGAAATTTGAAGACTGAGCAGATATCAGACGCTTCCACGTTCCTTGGAAATAGGCTCTGTCGATTTTTGCTCCCCAACCGGATTGGCTGGCGTCCGTGAAGACGGTAATCGACGGTTATCTGATCCATGGGACTCCCTGGGACAGATTTCTTTCCTTCGTCCACCATGAGAGGGACTTCTTTACTAATCCTGGGATTGGGAGCTTGGAGTCCAGCGAACCCTTCTTCTTGTTCCAGTGGGACAATAGCCAGGTCTGAATCACACGGCAGTGAGCCTGTGCCCACTCGACCGAGGGTATACAGGAGGTTAGGAGGCCGATTAGGCTCATTGCTTCCCTCACTGAGCATTTTTTCCCCCGTTGAAATCGCCTCACCTTGTTTATCAGGGACTGGATTTTGCTCTGTGGAAGAAAGGTTGACTGAGTTACGGAGTCTAGAGTAACTCCCAGAAATCTCACCTTCTGGGATGGAACCAACATTGACTTGGGTTCGTTCACTATCCAACCTAGTTGAGATAGGCGGGATAGAAATACTTCCAGGTCCGACAGCAGGAGATCTTTTGAGTCCGCTATGACTAGGAAATCGTCCAGATATGGCACTATATTTAATCCCTCCTGTCTGAGGGGGGCTATCATCTCTACCACAAGTTTGGTGAAGAGCCTTGGAGCGGCTGAAATCCCGAAGGGCAGTGCTATAAACTGGAAATGACAAATCCGATTGGAAGGGTCTAGGACAGCAAACCTTAGAAACCTCTGGTGATCTGGGTGAATGGGGACGTGCAGATAGGCATCTTTCAGGTCGATCGAGCACATAAATGCCCCTAGCTTTATCAACGGCACTAAGGATCTGAGAGACTCCATCTTGAACTTCCTGTAAAGAATAAACTTGTTCAGTTGTTTTAAGTTTATGATGGTCCGGAAGTCTCCTTCCTTTTTCCTTACTAAGAATAGGGTTGAATAGTACCCCTGACCCCTCTGAGATGCGGGGACCGGGATTACAGCACCCTTCTTCACCAAGTCCTGGACTCCTTGAAAGATGTTTAGGTTGGAGAGTCTGGTAGGCAACCTTGTGATGACGAATCTTGCAGGGGGGAGAGAGGTGAACTCGATCCTGTAACCTTGCTGAATGATGTCCAGGGCCCAGGGATTTCTTGATGTTAATGACCATGGACCCAGGAAATCCTTCAGTCTCCCCCCTACAACGGCGTCATTGTTTGTCCTCAGATTTGGACTGGGGCTTGAGAAGGAAGCCCCTTCCTCTACCCCCTTTGGGATAAGACCAGCGGCCTGACTTGCCTTTCCCTCTAACAGACTTATTCTGTGCGCCGTAGGACCGAAAGGACTGATTCTTCCTAAAGGACCTTTCCTCTGGGAATCCCTTTTTCTTGTCGGCCGCCTTCTCAAGTATCTCGTCTAGGACCGGCCCGAATACATATTCTCCTGAAAAGGGGATGGATATCAGTTTTAGCTTAGAGATTCTATCGCCCGACCAGGACTTCATCCACAAAGTCCGACGAGCCGCATTGGACAACCCTGCCTCCCTAGCACAGAATCTAATAGACTCAGCAGATGCATCTGCCAGGAACCCTGTAGCTGATTTGAGTAGCGGTATGGACTGCAGGATCTCTTCCCTGGAGGTCTTCCTGCTTAGGTGGTTCTCAAGTTCCCCTAACCACAGGTACATAGACCTGGCTACCGATGTTGCCGCAATGTTGGTCTTGATGTTAAACATGGAGGCCTCCCAAGCTTTCCTTAAAAGGGCATCTGCCTTCCGCTCTATGGTGTCCTTCAATTGGGCAGCATCCTCAAACGGCAGGGCAGTTTTTTTGTTAACCTTTGCCACCTGCACGTCAACTTTAGGGGTCCCGTCAAACAGCTTAGACTGAGAGGGGTCGAATAATAATCGATTCTTAAACTCTTTGGAAATCCCCAATCGTTTCTCAGGTTCTGACCATTCCTCCAGAATCATTTGTCTAATGTGCTCGTTTATGGGGAAGACCCTGGATTTTTTCACCTTGAGTCCCCCAAACATTTCGTCCTGAATAGAAACGGACCTAGGGGTCTCTTCAATCCCCATTGTTGCTCTGACTGCCTTTAACAAGTCATTCATCTCCTCCGAGGAAAAATAAAACTTCTTATTATTTTCGTATACCTCCCCCTCAGAGAGAGATGGATCGTCCTCCCACTGCGTGGAGGTAGAAGCTTTATCGCCTGCGTCCTCGGATCCGGAAGAAAAAATCCTGGAACGCGGACGCTTGCGAGAAGGCTCCTCCTGGGGATCAGACTGAGCAACTCTAGCGGCCCGAATTTCTTCCTGAACCACCGATCTGATATTTTCCATAAGGGACGACTGTTCCTCCTGGATTACATCAGAAATACATGCTTTACAAAGCTTCTTTCCATAATCGTCAGGCAGTTTCCTTGCACAAGAGATGCAGCGAGGAGGTTTTTTAAGCTTTTTTTGCGCCTCTTTAGCAGGAGGCAGAGGGGGAGCATCCAGCTCCATAACAGTTTGTACCTCAGGACCTGACATTCTGTAGGGTAAAATGCAGCTGCAGTACTCACAGACCTCAGATCAGCGTCCTTATGGCAGCTCCCGCCTTTTATTCAAACTGCTCTGCTCCTGCGCTTTACTTCCGGGTTGCGGCCGAACCCGGAAGTGACGTCACCGACGTCGGCGTGCGCACACGCCGGCCGCTACCAGCCCGACCCACAGGGGAGGAGGAGGAGGAGAATTGCGGCCCGGGAGCAGGCTCCAGACCAGCCGGAGCGAGTCCTCCCGATACCCCCCAGCCCAGCATGAGCACGCGGCCGCCGGCGGACTGGGGGAGCTCCGATGAGCCTCAGGTAACCAGGAGGCCCCTGGAGACAACGAAAAAAATAATAAACAAAATCCTATCTTAATCTCCCTGCCGCCGCAGGGAGACTCTTCTCTGACCCTGGCCACAGTGGGGACAGGAACACTGAGGTGCGGTGGTGGGAGGGGGCAATTTAACCTCTTCTGTTTCCTGCCCCCACAGAGGTCATGGGTCAATCTCCTTGTGGCCGTCATGGTGATGATATGGGAAAACAGAGTCATTATAGTATTTCACATTGTCTCATTGCCGTGTCATCATCTTACATCTTTATGACATCATTCCACATAATTGTATCATCTTTCTTTTGACATGATTTTTATTTTATTATTGTGACATTGTCATAATAAAATTTCCTCTCATTATTTTACTATTCTGATATCATCACTATTATACATAATCTCACATAATTGCAGTGCAGGCAGACCAGGCAGGTGTTATGGGACCCCTGGAGGAAGCGAACCTGGTTGTTGATAAATTGCCCCACCCCCTATTTACACATGATACCTGCCCCACCTTCCTTTGCCCAGGCCCCCCCCCCCCCTCCTTAACCCAGCCCATCAGTAACAGTGGCTCCCGGTGAACGCGTTGGCTTTGTTCACAGTTGAGTTGGAAATCCGTCAGGCTAATCCTGTTCTGGTGTAAATAATAGCTTCCAACTGGACAAAAACCGCTGCGTGCTTTAGCCTCATGGCGATTTGCAGATAGTGTCGCTTGTATGCCTGCAGGCACCATCCGTGACCTAACCTGCAACGCGTCCTGACTGCTGCGCTCGGCCACAGACAGAATGACAAGCTACAGCAGCATGCGCATTATCTGAAGGAGAAGCAGAGGGGAGCATTCTGCAGTAAGTCATCTGTCATAAAAGTTTATGGGGGCTGGCGCTTGGGAGGCTTTGAATGGTGGGGGAGGATGGTAGACTTGTTAAAATGAAGAAACCAACATGCACACTTCATTGGGAACAGGACAGGCATACTATGCAAAAAGCAACTGCAGCAGGCACAGTTTATGGGGTTGGGTGTATGGCACATTATATAATATGCACTGGCAGGCATAGTCCAGGGGGACAGGCAATGGGCAGGTAGTGGGAGGGGATAGGGTATGGCAGCCCAATTTAGATTCTTGCTAAAGGCCCAATGATTTCTATGTTCGACCATGCATAATTGTAACGAGATCCTCATTATGACATTATTATCTTGCATCATTTTGACACCATCAATTTGACCTCTATCTTTGGAACATCACCCCCACACGATTATGACATCACTATTATACCATCATCTCACATCTTTAGGACAGAATCATCATTATGGCACCAGTATGGTATCGTCATCATCCTGATATTTCACATTCATGATAAAGATTGTCCTCTTGACATAATCTTACATCTTTATAACATATTATCATTATATCATGTCACATCACCATGATTTTGATACAATATGAAGAAAAAGAAAACCACAGAGCCCTTGTTTATTACCCCCAAGTGAAAAAACACATTTAACAATACACTATGGGCTCGCTGTGTCAAGTGGTGCTCAGCCAGACACAACGCTGGAAAGAGCATGGCAAGTCAGTGGGTATAGCAGTTGCAGCTCCCTCCTGGCTGGTATCTTCAGACTAAGGCCTCATGCACACGGCCGCTGTTTTGGTTTACTTCAATGGGTCCGCAAAAGATGCGGACAGCACTCGGTGTACTGGTTACGAATAATCGGGCGGCACTGCGTGAAGGTATGGGTGCGCTGTTAGCGGACGTCACTCTGTATGCTTAAATAAAGAAAGGAACCGGCACTCCTTTGTACTGCAAATGATATAATTGCAGTACAAAGGAGTGCCGGTTCCTTCCTTCATTCAAGCACTTCGTGTACTGTCCACATCCGTTGCTCCGTTCCGTGGTCCGCAAAAAAATATATAACCTGTCCTATTCTTGTCCACATTTTGCGGACAAGAATAGGCGTTTATATTGAAGGCTGTCCGTGCCGGTCGTGTGCATGAGGCCTAAAGGTTCCAAAGTAACTTCTGATATTCAGCAGAAAAAAGGTAAGGGATAAAGACAGGCCATGGTCTACTGCTATTAAAGTATTGTTAAAGAGGACCTTTCACCGATTATGACACTGAACTAAGTATGCAGACATGGAGAGTGGCGCCCGGGGATCTCACTGCACTTACTATTATCCCTGGGCGCCGCTCCGTTCTCCCGCTATGCCCTCCGGTATCTTCGGTCACTAAGTTATAGTAGGTGGAGTCTGCCCTTGTTCTGCTGTAGCGCTGGCCAATCGCATTGCAGAGCTCACAGCCTGGGAGAAAATAACCTCCCAGA
The DNA here is from genome assembly GCF_014858855.1 of Bufo gargarizans. Lineage (NCBI taxonomy): Eukaryota > Metazoa > Chordata > Amphibia > Anura > Bufonidae > Bufo > Bufo gargarizans. The sequence continues at coordinate 390,633,313 of NC_058084.1, read as the reverse complement.
CTGTGAGCTCTGCGCTGCGATTGGCCAGCGCTAGAGCAGAACAAGGGCAGACTCCGCCTACTATAACTTTGTGACCGGAGATACCGGATTGCATAGCGGTAGAACCGAGCGGCACCCAGGGATAATAGTAAGTGGAGTGAGATCCCCGGGCGCCACTTAGTTACTGAAATCTCCGCCTACTATAACTTAGTGGCTGGGAATAGCGGGAGAACGGAGTGCAGTGAGATCCCCGGGCGCCGCTCTACATGTCAGCATACTTAGTTCACAGTGTCATAATCGGTGAAAGGTCCTCTTTAAAATGCTCGACTTGTAAATCAGCATCCTATCCTTATGCCAGAAACACTACAATCAGTAACAAGTGCAGCATGCAAGAAACATTATTAGCAATCTAGATCTATAATAGAAACCAGGTGTAAAAAATAATAATAATAAGATTAGGTAAATTACCGTTTGAAAGATATTGTGGTGTAAAAAATGAATATATATAGAACAGGATTATACTATTCATTTCACCCCTGGGGGGAACAAGCCTTTAATTGTAGTGAAAGATTTACAAAGAAAAAGACCAATGCGAAGATCCTTAACTCAACTGGGAGGTGAAGACAGGTAGGTTTTTGTAAATTGAAATAGGGAAAAAAATATTTTCTAATCGAGATAAGAAATTTTGTACCAGTGAAAAATAATTTAAGATAAAACAAAGTAATGAAAAAAGCAAGGAAGGGGAATTGCTAAACAGTCCGTTTCTAAAAGCTCCAAAATGTATAGAAATAAATAAAAAATGTGTATAATAAATGTTGCATGTGTATAACAATGAATAAAATATCATCATGTCTGCACTAGTTAATGTGCGGAGAAGGGGCTTGAGACAGGTCTGATACTAGGATTTTGCAAAGATTAGACTAGTGGATGTGTGGGCAGGACAGTGGAATAGCGCCTAGAGTTTTTCACAGTCAATATGCCATGGTAGTGGAAACATCATGCCCGTTTCAGGGGTTTCCTAAAGCAGAGTCTTGGAAGCTTTTCAATGACAGGAAATCATGGGGGGGGGCGGGAAATCTGCCGCAGCCTGCACCTCAACTGCGAGGCTTTGATGTTTTTGTATGACAGAATCTGACCCCAAGTTTTGACACTAACGATAGTATATCACCCAGAGCACAGTCATATTGCAGTGTTATGAATTAGAACTTTATGGTAGTAACGCATCTAAAAAATGTTGGGACAGGGGCAACAAAAAACTGGGAAAAAAAAGTGGGACTTACAAAGACCAGCTGGAGGAGCAATTTGCTACTAAGTGACATGACTGGGTACAAAAAGATCATATCAGAGAGGCAGAGTCTCAGATGCAAAGATTGGTTTTGGGCAGCACGGTGGCTCAGTGGTTAGCACTGGGGTCCTGGTTTCAAATCCGACCAAGGACGACATCTGCCTGGAGTCTGTATGTTCTCCCTGTGTTTGTGTGGCTTTCCTTCGGGTTCTCCGGTTTCCTCCCACACTCCAAAGACATACTGATAGGGAACCTAGATTGTGATCCCCATTGGAGACGGTGTGATGATGAAGACTTTAAAGTGCTGAGGAATATGTCAGCACATATAAGTGAGAAAAATAAATAAAACGGCAGTTCACCAATCTGCGGAAAAACTGGAAATTGTGAAAACTGAATATCCCAAACATCTACAGTACATAAAATTATCAAAAGATCTAGAAAATCTGGAGAAATCCATGTGCGCAAATGACAAGACTGACGGTCATCATGGATGCTTGTGACCTCTGCATTTTGTGGTCTGCAAAACATGGATACCAGCCGTGTGCATCCATCATATTCCTGTTCCGCAGGTCCTGCACTATGTAACAAATGCATATTCTTGTCCACAAAGCAGACAAGTATAGGATATGTTCTATTTTATTTTTTTTTTGCAGGACAGACAGGCGGACATACAGATTAAATGAATGGGTCTACATTCCATTGCAAAAAGTGTAGATCAGATGCGGATATAAAAAATACGGTCGTGTGAATGGACCCTAATGATGCACTTGCTTTTTCTGCAAATGGCAGGAGCACTACAGCAAGGAACGTGACCTGACAGTTCTAGAGGGTGAAGTCAGGATTACTTATGGGCATGTAAGGCTTTTTTTCTTATTCGGAGGGAGGGAGGGAGGGGGGTGGTTACTGCATTCCCCTAGTGGCACACTTCTGACTTTTACTCAAAGCCTTCCTGGCTCATTTTCCTCTAATAGCTCATATTATTGCTTGTGGCCAGGTGTGAGGCCCTGTCCCTTTAAGTCTGCCCTTTGTATTTTCATTAGTATCAAAACTAACACATTTTGTGGGAAAACTGGTGCTGAAATCTCCCTGTGGGGAAATTGTTTTGGAAGCTATTACTCCACACAAATAATCCCCCATACTTTTATTTTTGCACCTGCATAAAATAAATGAACAATAGGACCATGTATTGCAGTTCCTTCTTGAAATGCTATTGTCACCTTTAGTCCCCAGATCAGAACATTTCTCTCTAGAACAGCTGTGTAGATGACTGAATGTCCATATTTTCCATCTGCTTAACAAACTAATTAATAGTCTTTCTAATATACATTTTATTTTCCCTATAGACCTTGTCCATATCTGTATTTAGCCGACCTTGTAGTCTTCTACAATACCTGCTAACTGATGATAAAGACCCCCGTACACACTAGTAAATTGTCAGCTGATCATCTGATGGGGAGAACCTGACTCTCCACCATCAGATCATGTCAGGAGACCGAAGGTTCCAGCAAAGTAAATATTATCTCCTGGTCATTATTTTTCCCAGAAGGCTCTGGCAGCGTCCTCCTCCTCTCTCCCCATTAACAACATTTATGGGGGTGCTGGGCGGGAGTCGGGAGAGATAGCAGTCAGCCAAACAATTGCTGGGCCAACAGCTATTGAATTTGTATGGCTGGCTTAACATATCATCTCTGTAGGGAGAACTCTTCCCATACAAGATCTTATAGATCTGTTAGGGATCTGAGGTTTGCTTTTCTTGTTAGCAACGATAACATTTGTGGTGTAGTGTCACCCCTCATAAAAAACTAATATTGGGGGTCAAGATTTACCAATTCCGTTCACATTGAAACTGCCAACAAGTTATGGGACAGATGTGTCCATCCTTATCTCGTCTCTGAATCCAACACATCCCAAGATGTTAAAATAAACAAGAAGAAACTCATACATCTGACAAGTAATTGGCAGATACCATACACCAGCCATCTGTCACCCATAGGCTCCCATATAAAAAAATAAAATTAATAAATTAAAAAAAAATACTTTTTTTGTCCAGATGGGTTATGACAATGCCTCTGACTGATGCAATCCATTAACTATAGGCTTTTATGTGGGGCACACTATGTATACTTCAGGGGTAGGGATTTAAAAAAAAAAAAAGCCATTGAAAATAATCAATTTTAATGTCCATTAAATAAAGATGCACAGAAAATTGATGCACAAATTATAGGAAAATGGCCATGAAAAACTGACCGTGTGTCACTGTTGTGTGAATGTGGCCTTTGAAAAAAAATATAAGCTTAACATACCGTATTTCTCTTTTCCTGGATTGTATTGAATTATCAGGGCTAGTAATATAGTTTAACTCCATTCAAGAAAGGCTAAGAGTAGACACCTCTGTATAGACCGTTATCCACATCATGATATTGAGCTACTCGGTTCTCCCTGACATTATTGACCTGCTGGAACACCGTATTATAAAGCCTGGAGCGCATGGATCCACAATAGCCTGCTATAGCCCCATAGTGCACCTCTGCGTGCCTCTCATTTCTTACATCGCATGGAGGATTTTTCTTGCTGATTCATATCGAGCAAAGATGATGAATAAAAGAGTAATAAATAAATAAATGTTGCCTCCTGTATTACGGAGGTGTTACCCAACGCTTTGAGGTGGCAGCATGTAGCAGAACATGGAATGCCTACGTCTCCATAATCCATGGAGGGTAATAATATTGCAGGTTATCGTTAATAGATTTCTGGAGAAGGGTAGTTGATCCAGGGAGTTATTCTGATTACCGGATTGGAGTCTGGGAGAAATTTTTCCCTTAAAATGTGCAAAATTGGCTTCTACTGTACCTCACGGGCTTTTTGTCCCTTCCTCTGGATCAGCTTGCTGGATAACCGGCTGAACTGGATGGACAGATGTCTTTTTTCAAGATTACAAACTATGTTACTATATCGACTCATAACTGCAACTCATTTTAGATTCCTAGTTCTACTTGAAGCCTTGCCTTATTAGTAAAATACCCAGGTATTTATGCCTATTAAAAAGAAGATTTAGGGGGCCGTGCCACTAATAATACTTATCCCCTGGACAGGGGATGTTTGATCTCTGGGGGTCCGACTGCTACCTATGGGACTGCTGGGTAGAGTGCTCTCAGTAGTCCCATAGAAGTGAATTGGGTGGTGGACAAGCATCGGCATCACGATTCTCATGGGGCAGTTCCCATTCTCATGATCACTGGGGAACCCAGCGATTGGACCTCCAGCGATTAAACACTTGTATTCCTGATCCACAGGATAGGGGATAATGTTATCAGGGACACAACCCCTTTAAATCATCCTATGTTGTCATGTGTTATAGTGCCTTAAAGTTCTCCGAGTTTCACTGAACGCATCCTGACACAATCCGTATCGTTCATGTGAAAGAGGCATTTGGAGTATATTTCTGAAACACCCTTTGTCCGTGGTTATAATAAATATATATGAAGTGTTAAAAGGCCCACCAGCCATTGGAATCATAAACGCTGCACAGAAGAGCGCCGTGCCGGATCTTTACTGCAGCACAACAGCACAATCACTTAGAATTTTTTATTTTTTTTTTCAACTCTAAGTTTTATGGTTACAGCGGATTTTCTAAGAATTGTTTGAAGTGTTTTCATTTGAAACCACTGCTCATAAACCTTTCTGTATAATTTATGAGCGGTAATTTCTCCTCCAGTGTTGACATGAAAACACCTTGTTAAGTGCTTTGCCAGTATTGGCTGAAATAATTATCTTAATATTTTGGATGAATGAAAATACTGAGCAACATCTTTCTATTTTTCTTTTTATATTATAGCGCAGTCCTTTAAGGAATTAGGATTGCACTAGAATATGAATCGCAAATTCAGAGCAAAAATCTAATTTATAGTAATGAAAATGTATTAACCAGCTTTGCGTATATATATTGGATCGATTTACTAAACTACACCATTTTTTTTACTTTTTTTTTCTTTTAGCTGTTTTATTGAATATTTTAAACAAACAGTTATGTTCTTTAAACCTATTTCATGCTAAATGGATTAAAGCACAAACCTGTTGTGGCTATTTGCCGGTTTCCTGGCTCACAATGTGTGATACAAGACCCCCACCTGCTGGCCAAACGTATATTGACACGAGATTGGCAAATTATAGCACAGCATTTACACCAGCGGATCAAAACCCAAACAGATGCAAAGAAGTGGAGGGCTCTGAGTATACAGATAAACTGTAGCTTGACAGCTCTATTATTTTAACCTATGTGCTGTCAAATGCTGCTGTGTCCAAGCCATTAGTTACATATATCGCTGCCATGAAATCAATGTGAAACTATTATGGGTGTGATATTCAGAAAAATACATAAAATGCCATATAGGACAGCGGGACAGTCCTTTGAAGAATTGAGCCTACACATTTCATATACTACAGGTTAAGGCCCCATGCACACAAACATATCCGTTTTGCAATCCATAAAATATAGATGGAGTCCGTGTGCCGTCTGCATTTTATTTGCAGATCCTTTGTTTTTAATGGGTCCGTGGTCCACATTTTGTGGACATGTTCTATCTTTTCACGGAACGGACATATAGATGCGGAATCCGTATTTTGCGGATCTGCGATTTGTGGACTGAAAAACAGAAATGGTTATGTGGACGGGACCTAAAAAGGATGTCTAGCCATATAAAAATGACTATTACAACCAGCGATGGTCATCTCTATGGAATGGATGTCTACTTTAAATCGTTTCGCAATGTATGGTGTTACCATTATGAACCCAGACATGACCACATGTTTTTTTGAACCACGGACTCCATTGAAGCTGAATTCTTATGTCCAACAGAGGATCAAGACTGGGACCAGTCAGACCCTATTTCTATGAAAAGTCATCAGTAAACATAAATGCTTTCTTATGTTGTTATGGCTCCTTTGACATAACATTCTGGAGATTCTTACTCTGATCATCTTATTATAAAAGGGAACTTCATAGTATCGCTTCAATACAGTGAGGACTGGCAGGGATGAAAGCTGTGGTGCTAAATTGCTTGGAATTTCAAAAAGTGAGTCATTTTAAAAAAAAAAATTTTTTTTTACACATTCCCCGACAGTTGTTCATTTATCATTTTGCATGGAAAACCACCTTAATCTTGTCATCTGCAAAATCTCATAAATCGTGGTCAATGAAAAACTCTTACAGATGATTTAGTTCAAAAGAACATGGCCTGCATGATCCTTCACCATAATCCACAAGGTACCTGACTCTTGAGGAAATGTATAGAACTCATTTTGGGTGTTTAAAATCTTAGTGGGTTATACCCACCCAAGAGTTCTTTTTCCATTTTTCCCTCTTTCTAAGCTCTATAAATTATTGAATTACCATCAGTCCTTGACTCTCAGTGACCATCACCTTACGTATCGTTTGCCTATGACTGATGTTTGTTTGCATATCAAGTATTTAGAGTTTGTCCTCCACTGCACATTTTTAAGAGAGTGCTGGGTATTACCTCTTGTTAAAACCTTAATAACTATGAACAAAAAATATGACATTATACTAAAGTTATAGGATGTTTTACTCCTCGACCTGTCTAAAGAGGCCTCACTTTAAGCAACCATGAGTTGAGCAGTGTGTCCTCTAACGATTTATGGTCTTTAGAAGACAACTCTTTGAAAGTCCTGTTTGGCAGCTATATCGATGTCAAGCGCGGATCCACGCCAGCGAGGTAATCGTGTCCCTTTGGGAAACTGTTTTTCTGCAGGTGTTTTCTCTTTCTTCCTCTACAAAGGTCACAGAAGCATGAAATCTCTCCTAATTCAGCCTCACTACTAATCACGTAGAGGATTGAAGGAAAGTGTGACCAAGTATTGAGTAAAGTCAACTGGCACCTGTTTTCGCCATCTCAATTTGTTTTTCTTCTCAGTGCATTTTACACCTTTTAATTTAATTTGTCACTGGCTCTCTTCCCCCAGCTGTCCACATCCAGAGAGCATATATTACAGCTGCTGTTATCAATGGCTTAGTCTTGCTGGGCTCCTGGGCCAAAAGAATTAGTGAGGTTGTGTCGATTGCTGGAGTCCCAATGCTATCATAGTCTTATCTCGCTGAGTTATGGTAACTTGACTCTATAGTCCAGAACAATCCAAGCATTTTAGTGCTAATGCCAGAAAGTCATTCCTATTCTCTAATGATGTTGTTTTTCGATTAGAACCGATTTTTACCCAACAAAAGGATTCATTGAAAAGCCCCAGGCAGAACACCGTATAAACACATTTCATTTACACCATGGTATCGCATTTACACATGCCAGAAGACTATTGTATATTCAGTACATTATCACTGCGGGTTTGTCCTGTTATTCTTTTGCTTAGACTTAACTACCAGTATTTAGTAAAATATATATCCAAAAATGGCTTCTCTGCAGCAAATCTGATGCTTTTCAATGGACGCATAAAATGTAACTTGTATATGAACAACCCAAAAGATAAAATCTTACATGCTAAGTTGAATTTGAATGCTGCATGACTTAAGTGATAAGAGGGTGATCTGAAGTTCTGTAGAACTACTTCCCAGGACTTAGATCGACATTTTGGGAAGGGGTAAAGGTCTCATCCCACTATTAAAGGGGTTGTCCAGGTTCAGAGCTGAACCCGGAGATAAGCTCCCCTTCATTCATTTAGCCTGTCTGAGTGGAGCATCAGATCATTTCTAGCTCCGATGCTCCCCCTTGCCCTACACGGTATTGCTCAGGACAAGGGATGTTGGGATGTTTGTTTACTGCCGGTGGCGTACCCGGCTGTTTCTCAGTATGCTAGACGGAGGCTTCTGCCTAGCAGTGATCCTTGTGGCGTCTCAGCACTAATGGCCGGTCTTTATCACTGCCCTAACCTCTAAAACCGCCTACGGCAGCGCTAAAGACTGCATTTGTGCCGGTGCTGTCACTGGGCGCACTGCTAGCCGGAAGCCTCCTTCTAGCATACCCATGAGAAGCCTGGTACGTCACCATATTGAAGAAAATGCCACCTGCCCTGTGCAATGTAGGGCAAGAAGGAGCATCAGAGCTAGAAATGCTCCACTCATACATGGCAAATAAGTGAAAGGGAGTTTATGTCCAGGTTCAGCTTTAAACTCGGAAAACCCCTTTAAATGTTACATTTCTCTGTAAGTTCACACAAAGAGTGCCTTAGAAATAAAAAATTAAAAAAAATTGACAGCACAATCTTCTGCCAGCAACCATTGATTTAGGTGACTGCACCAACAATCCTGTTACCCGATGAACAAGCATTTGACTCATGCATAGGGTTGGGCAACTAAGCCAGTTTTCCTTTGCACTAGTTTTGATCTCTCCCTGTCTACCTTACTATTGGACAGTCTTAATAAAGAAAAAATGCTGCCCTGCCTAGATATTGTTATACATGTTATGTCGCCCCTTGGTATTCTTTTGATTCACTCTTAGGACGTCCACCTAACGTGTTCAGTGCTGGTGAGAAGAAGTCGCCTCGAGTGCACTTATTATTAAGGCTTTATTACACCTGCCGATTTTCGGGAAGATGATCGCTAACAAGCGTTTGTAAGAACACCTGTTAGCGATCATCTTGCAGTGTAATACTGCCATCAATTGCCGGATGAAGGCAATTGTGATTTTCAAGCATGCTTAAAAATTATCCTTTGCCACCGGCAGATCGTGCTGTCTAATTACAATCTGCCGCCGGAAAACCACTAGACAGCATGGGGATCACTGATTGCACAACTATCGCTCCTCTCCATGCTGCGGAGGAGATCATTTCATGTGATAGCACCGGTCTCCCTCCCGACAATCGCTTGCTCAATTGCCTGTGTAATACAGGATAGCCCCTACAATAAACTGCTGGCATCATACCAATCTCCTAATTTTCTTTTAATCAAACAATCTATCAGTTGATCTCCTAATTTTACTTTGAATCAAACAAGCTGAACACATGGTTTAACATTAATGCCTAGATTCATGTTTGATAAACTAGCCTATCTGATAACAGAGCATGAAAGAGTAGTACAGAGGCAAAACTCCTTGCACCTCAATATATAATCTGTGATCGGGCTCCTTATCTCATCATTTATGATTCTGACTTCTTATGTGGGACAGGGAGACCTCATAGACCTCCCTCCTGCTCTAGGGCCTGACCAGCAACTGCAACCTTGGTAATACCCTCTGGTATATATTATACTGTATATACTCCAAAGTTTATTAAAGTATTAAACTTTGTACAGAAAAATCCCACTTTGCAGTTAGACTCCTTTCACACCATAGTTTACAAAGTATATACTTTTATGTGCAAAAAGAAATGCATAGACTCAGGGCCGACCTTTGGGGTGTGCGAGCTGTGCGGCCGCACAGGGCACCATGGCAACAGGGGCGCCCAGCGGCCGACACAGCTCGCAGTCGGTCTCTACTCTCTTACAGGCTACAGCAGGCCGCTCCGACTCCCGGAGCGTGGAGGAGGAGCTTAGGGGCGCAGGCGCAGCGTCCAAGTGCTGCGGCCTGAGCTTTCAGAGAGAGCCACGGAAGGATCCACTCAATGTGTGAGGGTGGTGGCCGGTGCTCTGCAGTCCCAGACAGGGAGGGAGCAGAAGACAGTGAGTACCTGTTCTCATATATATATATATATATATATATATATATATTTTTTACAAATATCTTTCATTAAATGGGGGCAGGGTCTAATTAAGGGGGGCAGGCCCAGGGGACTGGATAAGGGTGACAGACACTGTGTATGATTAAGGGGACAGGGGACTGGATAAGGGTGACACTGGGTATTATTAAGGAGGGCAGGGGACTGGGCAAAGGTGACAGGGTATAATTAAGGGGGGCAGGAGGCTGGCTATGGGTGACACTGGGTATGATTGTACTTGTTTGCACTTGCACTTAAATTATCTGTAATAAAAAAAAAAGTTTGTTGCAAAGATTGTTTTCCTCTTTGTGTATGTTTAGGTGAACCGGTGGGGGGCGTAGCTCGCACAGGGCGCCTGAACACCTAAGGCCAGCCCTGCATAGACTACATACATCACCCTACTGATTACTATTCTGGTCTCCCTAATGAATAATCACAGCTCAGGAGGCAGTTGAAGGATAAAACTAAGCATGTGCGGCCATCTCAGTAAGCAGGACAAAGAAATGAGAAATAGAACAAACAGCAGGTGGTGCTGTACAGTTACATTTTATTGAATACCTCAGTAGCTATAATAATTTTTTAATTACATGCAATTACAAAAGTATTCAGATCCAGGTTCTGGTTTAAAAACAGGAGGAAATTTCTGTTGCTAAACATATTTAAAAATTGAGCCTATTTTTGTATGCTTCCACTTGGCAATAGTGTAATAATTCCACACCAGAGTCTCACCACAACTTGGAGAACATCATAAGAATGAGCTAAGTGTTACAGCCATTATGCTCTACAGCTGCTCTGCCCGTTCTTTGTCACTTGACTTCCATTTCGTTCAGTCACCTTCTAAAGACTACGCTTTCTAGTTCAGCAAACAATTCGTTATTATAGCGGCGCACACTAAAGAAGACATTCTTTGAACTTCAGTTCAAGTATGCAGCGAAAAGTGCAGCTACATAAATTCAAACAAGCAAGGTTTTATCACCTCAAGGATAACCTCAAGGAGGAGACAGACTCTTGGACTTCTGCACATAATCTTAGTTTTCCTAGATCTGCACTTTGCTTTGTGCACTTCTCAGCTTCTTAATCACATTTTTTAGTTTATGAGGTTCGTTGTTAATCTTTGGTGCGCACAATGCGCAATATTTTTTATATAGTAGGATTAGGAAAAGGTCTCATGCACACGAGCATATGATGGTTTTCTACTAACTCCAAGTACAGTAGACTTTGAAGGTGCCCTACTGTACCTCTGTATGATCCTAATTTCATATGGAGACAGAGTTTTGTACCTTGTTTGACTCAACACTATTTTAGAGCTATTTTCCCCTAGAAACCTTGCTATAGAAAATCTCCATAATACAAAATGTAAGTGGGCAGTCCTTACAGAAGGGATCTTATGGCCCTTGAGTGGTGTGGCTCCCTACTATAGATGGCACACAGATGGAACTTGCAACAAGAAAATGTACTGGTCTCATAAGTGGCTCCCTACTTAATGGTTACAACAGTCTTACAAAAGGCAACAGGCTAAAGGTGGATTTAGACAGGCAGGTTATCAGGTTGATTATCAGGAATGAACGATCCTGCGAACGCTCTTTCAATCTGCCCGTGTAAAGGTGCTACCGATCACCTGATGAATGAACGAAGCACTCGTTCATTGGGTGATCTTGTCATTCATGCAGGCACATAAATTATCACTTCTGGGCAGTAGATTTTGCTGTCTAAACAGGGAACTACTGCCCAGAAACAATGCAGCTGTATGAGGACGAGGGATTGCAATAGCGATCCCTCGTTCTCATACTGTGGAGGTGATTGCTGCATGTAAATGTAGCGCTTTACCTCCTCTTAATGAGCAGCCAACTGTTGGGAAGAAACGCTTCCTTCCTGATAATTGGCTGCTTCTCAGAGCTTGGAAATGTGCCTTTATTGTTTACAGAGTCTCTTTAAGGCAATGTTCATATGGTTACAGTCATTATCAGTGACAAGAGGTCTAACAGTAGTACTGGCTCTTTATGTACTTACTCGCTCCATTAGTTTGTAGTGCACCCAACTTCTCTGGGCAACACTCTGGATGGCATCCCCTCAAAGTGACAGCGGTGAAGATGGCTAAGCTGCAGTTGGCACCATGGTGATTCCTTCCATGGGATGCACTCTCACAGAATATAGACAGTCTCTAACAGGCACTCCCATATTGTATCTTTATCCTTGCAACTACCTTGCTGTCATTTAGTCACCTCAGCGCTAGTGCTATCTCTCTCTTCATGGTGGCTCCCCTGTGTTTCTGCACATTTCTATTTATCCCCTCTGGTGAACATACTAAAGCGCTGTCATCCCCAAGAAAACCTCATGCTGACCCCTGATTCAGCCCAGCCTCTGCCGCATTACCAGCAGTTAAACCTTCCCTGCAACCAAAGGTCAATTTAATACAGTGCAATACACATCACACTTAGTGTGTTTCTTACTGAAACCCTCTTGGTTTATCAGTAACCTGTGTGGACCATCTGTAGGGCCCCTCAACAACCTGTCCAAGATGTGATACTTATGAGGTGGAATGTTGTCACAGGCCACCTGTGATGTCACAAATACACATTGCCCCCATGACCACAGTACCTATAGGGCTAATCACAGTAATGCACAACAAATATGGTTATGTTGCTAGCGTCTCTCAGTGGCATAGGCACATTGAATGACACATCACATGTCAATATTGCCATACTCACTGTGTAAAATGTACTAATGCTATGTTATAAATGTGAGATTTTGGGGAAATACCTGTTGTACCAAATGATTTGAGACTGTCCGCCAACAGCAAGGCAATCTCTTTTGAACAGGAGCCTACACTAAATATTACCTCCGCTGGTTCCATACTGGCCTCCATTAAATTCAGGGAATGCAGGTTCCACGTGCATGATGAGCCCACTCTGTATTTTACCTCTCCTGGTGTCAAATGGCCTCCAATAAATTCAGGGAGAGAAGGCTATGGCTTGCATTTGTTTTTGCTTTTGTGCTTTCAGCCATGGCAACGTGCACCTGCGTGCTGGGATGTGCTGACTAACCCCCATTTCTTTCTTTGCAGTCTGCATTGGAGGTGTGGCTGACTCCATTGGATGTGCACTCCTGATTAACTTGTCTGTCCCATAGGCTGAATTTAATTAGTAAAAACACAAAATGCAATCGCACTCTGCAACCAGCACTCTGCCCTGCCTTTATGCTGGATGTTGAATAAGGCATTGGTGTACATTTTGGCCAAAGCGTAATAAGCCACTCACCACGTCAAGGTCGCCTTAATGAGTGTTAGGGACCACTCATATAGGCGACCTTGACGTGGTGAGTTGCTTATTACGCTTTGGCCAAAATGTACACCAATGCCTTATTCAACATCCAGCATAAAGGCAGGGCAGAGTGCTGGTTGCAGAGTGCGATTGCATTTTGTGTTTTTGCGTTTGTATCTGTATTTTGCAATAGCAATCTGCACCTGCTAGGGGTTGTGCTGGCTGAATCCCCCATATGAATTTAATTAGTGCAAGTATAAAGATGTAGTCTGCTCTCCCTATATGTATTAGAGGCCATTTGACACCAGGAAAAGTGAAATAGAGAATGGGCTCAGCAGTCATATGGAGCCTGCATTCTCTGAATTTAATGGATGCTAGTATGGCATCAACGGAGGTAGTATTTAGTGTAGGCTGCTGTCCAAAAAAGATTGCCTTGCCGTTGGCGGACAGGCACAAATCATTTTGTACAAAATGTATTTCCCAAGAATCTCATATTTATAACATAGCATTATCATTAGTACATTTTCTATAGTGAGTATGGCACTATTGTATTAACTTTATTATTTTTATTTACAGAATGCAATGGTAAGTAGTTGGTGGGTGGAATCCCACAGGTGACTTTCAGTGCATTGTTTGCCTGTACTGTCCTGATACCAGATCTTTGCCTGGGTACAGCCTATGCATACTTAGAAAATGAAAGAAAAGCAGAGGGAGAGCAGAGCCCATCAGTGGGACCATTTTGACAGATAGTTTAATTTGCTGGTGAAAAAGGCTCACCTGGGCGTAACACTCAATTGAGCGGTGGATAGAGGAAGCCGGTGCCGCCAAGCTTCTTCTTTCAAGGCACAATGTGCCAGGCAGAAAATGTAGAAGAAAATTCGGGTCAGCAGCGAAGCAACCAGGAAGGTCCAGGCTTTGAAGGCAAGTTTATTGCTTTTATTTACTCATTCATAGTTTCCACAGATTACTCGTTTCAGGGCCAGAACAGTTTCTTTAGAGATGTGTAGTATCTAGAAAGGGCCACTATATGGAATCTGCATGCCTTGGGGCAAAGCAGGAGGCTTCCAGGTACTAGGCCCGAGCGGAGCTTTGCATCAGCCGCACAGTAGCCTTAGCAGTGGATGGGGCACGTGCAGTGATCGCATTGGTCTCTTCTTCTAGGGATGCGGAGAACGGAGTGTTTAGACGAAACAGATAGAAGTTCGGTTCTTATTAGTTGTGTGTGGAATTTGTGGCTATGAAGGACCTCATGGCAGAAATGGGCCCCCTTCCCGGAGATCTGAATACAGAGTGCTCATCTCAGGTAACACCTCAAATCTTAGAAAATGCCAGCCAAAACTGCCCCAAACCCCTCTCTAATATAAAATAGTGTAAACTTGTGGGACAGTGCCATACAAATTGGGACTTTTGGAATATAATTGTACATTAATATATGGTGAATCTAGCAAACATTCTAAAGTGGCAGAATGTTTCTAAAAAATAATTTCAAACAATTAAAGAGATTGTCCCAGAATTAAAGGGGTTATACCATAATTAATGTAAAAATGAAAATGAGACATCTAGAATTTATAGTACATGACAATCTCTTTATAGAGCTACCCCTATGCCGCACATGCATCCAAAGATCCCTCTATTCATTGCTCCAATTGCTCTGCTAGATTCTGTTCAGGGGGACCTCTATCCTGTCCTTTATCAGTGGGTGTGTCCTTTGCTGAGCTCTCGCTATCACAAGTCAGGGGGGCAAATACTTTCTACTGCACCTCTCTACCTGTCACTGTCTCAGCTTCAAACATCCACCTCAGCAAGGTGGACAGAGAAATAAAGAAAATAACAAACCGGGTGGTGCTACACAGATACATTTTATTGAATAGTTCAGTGGCTAAGCTATATTTTTAATTGCATTCTATTACCAAGGTATTCAAATGCTGGTTTGAAAAATGTAGAAAATTTTTTGTGAAACAACCACTTAACTATTACTTTATTCTGTTACATTACACCCAAAAAAAAATTTGGGTCATTTTTATAAGTGTTCCTATTACACATTAGGTGGACATTCTAATAGGGAATCAAAAAAACACCAGGAGGCACCATAACAAGCATGTAACATTTTTTAATTATTCCAATAGAAAACTAATTATGTTTTCCCTGATCTAAAAGAGTAAATTTCTATTTATTCATGAGACAACCATTATAATTTTTAAACATTTTATAACAGGATGTTGTGACTTGTAGAGCTAAAGGGACAGACCACAGGTTTTTAATGTCCAGACTATGAGAAAGACTAGACTGGTTACAGCAGTGTCATCTACTAACTATACCAGTGACATTCCTCTGTGGACATGTTAATCAGAATAACATACTTTTCCCTATTCACACTACAGAGCAGGTAAAGTCATCTGCTTTTTACATTTCTGATATAAATAGTGTGAGCACATTTCTTACTGCAGTGACTGTAAACTAGCAGGTGGTACACCGTAAACCCCATCCGGGAAGGAACCTATATCATGTAAACCCTGCTGCAAAGGTCAGTACCAAATGTGAATCTTGACTTTATTACTGTATGTTTCATTGGATAGTTTTTTCCTGGAAAAAAAAAAATATATATATATGTGTATATAGTTACATATATTATATAGTGACCACACGTCAAAAGCTTCTCATATGGCGATATAGGGGCAGCAGGGTTACTGAAGGTTGTAGGCTTGTCTGAAGAGGTGGGTTTCCAGGTATTTTTTTAAGGTTTCCCACGATGGACGAGAGACTGAATGTTGGGGGTCGAGCATTCCAGAGTACAGGAGATAAATGGGAGAGATCTTGGAGATGACTCTGAGAAGAACATTTAAGAGAAGATCAGGTCGCAGATGTACAATATGGAGGCGACCGGTTGTGAACGGCCTTGTGTGTCCTAGTTAGACAGTGGTTGACAAATGAAGCAACAGAAAAGTATTAGGGGTGGGATTAGCCAGACAGCAGAGTTGAGAATAGATTTGAGGAAATCGAGAGTGCTAGATGGAAGGCCACAGAGAAGGATGTTGTATTAGTCTAGGTAGGAGATGATGTTGGCATGCACAAGCATTTTTGCAGACTCCTGGTCAAGGAAAGTGTATATCCAAGAGATATTTTTAAGCTGGGGTGGCAAGGGCTTGGCTGTGTGCTTTGAGAAACAGAGCAGAATCAAAGGTTACCCCCAAGGCAGTGGATTTGTGGGACTGTTGACTGTGTGCTGCCATTGACAGTGATAAATAGGTCTGTTGGGGGGCAGAGTGAGACGGATGAAAGAAAATAAATTCTGTTTTCTCATTGTTATGTTTTAGAAAGGTAAGGGAAAGAAGTATATAACATAGATTGTGGGATTCTGGATAGTAAGGAAGTGACATCTGGACTAGAGAGGTACATTTGTGTGTCATCAGGATAGAAGTGATATTAAAAGCTATGAGACGCTATCAGCTGTCCCAGGCCAAAGATGTAGATAGAGAAGAGCAGGGGTCCTAGGACAGAACTTTGTGGGACACCGACAGAAAGGGGAGCGAGAAAAGGAGGTGGTGTGTGAGTGGCAGACACTAGATGTCCAGTCTTGGAGTTATGAGCTGATACTGGAGAGGGCCAAATCTGTGATGCCAAGAGATGAAAGAGTTTATAACAGAAGGGAGTGGTCAACTGTGTCAAAGGAAAAGGACACATCAAGGAGGGAGGAGGAGGAGGACAGAGTAATGTCATTTGGCTTTGGCAGTTAGCAGGTCCTTGCTGACTTTGGTAAGGGTGGTTTCTGGTGAGTGGGGAGGTCGGAAGCCAGATTATAGCCAGTCAAAAAGGGAGTAGGAAGAGAGGTGGGAGGACAGTTCAAGGTGGCCATGTTCAAGTAGATTTAAGGCATATGGGAGTTGTGATTTTGGGCAATAGCTAGAAAAAGAGGATGGATCAAAGGAAGAGGAAGACACCACCAGTGGTTTGTGATGGGTTTAAGAGATGGGTTAAGGCTGGGATAAACACTGTGGTGAGGTTGGGTTGAGGTGGAGTGGATTAAGTGCACAGGTGGTGAGATATTATCTGAAGAGTATGATGGAAAGTTTTTATTCTGTAATGGTGGATAAGTTGGTTTTGAGGGAGGAGGGCTGAATAGTTGTGTAGAAAGGCTGTGAGGACTGTAGGCTGAAGCTTTCTCTGATGTTGTCAATCTTTTGTTTGAAGTACTGTACGTGGCAAAGTTCTCAGCTGAGATGAGAGGGGAGGAAGGGGGCAGTGGGGGACTAAGTAGAGAGTTGAAAGTAAAGCATTTAATAGTTGTTTAGCTTGTGAGACAGGGAAAATGTGAGAGGTGTGAAGTAGACTTGTTTTGCGGTAGCAACTGCATGCTTTAAATTTACAAGGGATTGTTTGTATGAGTGAAACCGGAGTACCCGGAGGAAACCCACGCAAACACGGGGAGAACATGCAGATGTTGTCCATGGTTGGATTTGAACCTAGGACCCCAGTGCTGCAAGGCACCAGTGCTAACCACTGAGCCACCATGCTGCCCATTTACTAGAATAAATCATGATGAATGAGCCGGGTCCCACCCTCACCACACCCCCTTTTTCTTAAAACTGGCTAGGGCGTCAAAAAAATGCCAGTTGTGACAAGAAAAGTCGAAAATAGCATTTACAACCAAAAGCCGGCATACAGCTCTCCTTGTCTGAACACTGTGTGATTAAATTAAATGTTCTGGACTGACATTCTGCTGTTTGGCCACAAGATGCCACTGTTTCCTAACACAGCTACAGAGTGCACATATATCTCCATATTCATGAGAGAGGTGGGGATTACACAAGGTCTGGAGAGGAAGAGAAAGACAGAGCAGCCATTAGAGGGAGGTGAAGCTAAGGAACTGTGTGAGCAGAGAATCCGACAGCATCCAGGTGTGAGAGCCTCCCTCAGATACCAGAACTGCAGCTAAGTGAATCTGATTGTGTCCAAAACTCTGATCCTGTCCAGAGGAAGGAAGATTGCGGCCAGCAACACTGATGAATGCAGAGGAACAAAGCAACATACACTGTGGCACCGCATGCTTGTTGGAGAGATGTTTGTTCTGTTCAGAGTCACCAGCAGATGCAAAGCAGACCCGGGTCAGTAAGATCGTGCACACACCTCATCACAGTGTTGGTGCCTAGGAGACTGAGACCAGGCCTGTAGTTAGTTAGGGTTTGTATCACGCCACAAGTGTTACTCCTGTTCATTTCAAGGACTTCATAACTTAAAATGACATTTCACATTGGCATAAAATTCTCACGAACTCAAGCCAGGCTGGCGTTTTCTTGCTAAGGAGGAATACTCAGGCATGTGGTACAGGACCAGTTATGGGAGGGGGAATACTGTAGAACTTGCTAAGATTGTAACACACACCCATATAGTGGTTCTTGTTTTTAGGGTAATAACAGGTAAGGTGTGGCAGTTTAGTTGTGCCCACCAGCAGGTAAATTACTTCACTTTTCTCCTTCATCCATCGGAAGGCGCCGTGTTGTGCAGCACAAGGGTCTCAGCCTTCGGGCTGGGTGTATGTAAATTGATTGCATGTTCCCAGCATTTTTGGTTGTGTTTATTGCCACATTTAGGTAAAATTCTGTTTTGGCAAAAGCTGGTGTTGGAGTTGCTTTTCTCGTTCGTGACTTCGCTGTATCCTAGGGAGCTCACCCCGGTACACGGCTTACAGGTAGATGGGCCTGACACAGTCAAAAATGTGCTCAAAGAGCTTATATATAAAATGCGTAAAATAAAATATATAAATAATTTTCACATAGTAATTATAGCAGTGTTGCAGCTTACATGTATTCATGTTTTTAGTGTTTGCATGTCTTTATTCAAATTAGTGTGCTGCTACTGCTATCGCATTCGGAAAGTCTTCAGACCCTTTTCCCTATTTCACATTTTGTTAAGTTGTTATGACCTTATGTTAAGATTCCAGTTTTTTCCCATCCGTCCATCAGTTTTTTCCACAAATCTGTCAGCAGACTTGTACCTATAAACCTTGGCAGCTGAAGGCATCTTTGTTGGTCCCATTTCCCACTGCTTTGAAAAAGTTAGTTTTAAAATATGCAAATGAGCTTCTAGGAGCAACAGGGGCGTTGCCGTTACACCTAGAGAAGTTGCAACTTTTGACCCTTATATATGTGGGGGTTTCTTTCCTAGTCATGTCCAATCAACTGAATCTACCACAGGCGAGCTTTAATCAAGGTATATATAGTTTAAGAAAGAATACCCTAGTACAGTGTTTCCCAACTAGTGTGCCTCCAGCTGTTGATATATATTTTAAGAAAGAATACCCTAGTTAGTAGACAACACTATTCCAAAAAAGAAAATATGGTTTACTACGTTTGGCCAATTAAATTCTATGGATTCATTGAGGCATACATTTTAATAGCCTTTTTTATAGTCAAACATACCCACTTCATGTACACTTGGTGTAGAGCAAAAATGTGACGTGACCAAGCAGGCCTAAAGCCATTTCACTGCAATCAGAGGACAGCAAAAAGAAAAAAAAAGATATATTTTTTTTTAATATTAATGTATGGGACTTTGCTGCCATCTGCTGGTAAAATTATATACATGCATGAAGAATACTTAGTTTCTGGTGTATTAGGCTCTGTTTCCATTTGGGCTGTGGCTTCCATTTAAAATCTAGATTTATAAAGCTAACAGACTAAAGTCCGTTTAGGTTTTAGTCATTTCGATTGCAAGAACATAATGGCATGTTGTTCTGTAAATGCCACCAAAAATTGTAAAAACCTCAACAGAGCCCTCAAAAAAGAATTGGACATGTGAACATGTGTCTTACAAATAGATGTACACCAATACATACTCTTTGCTCCTATGTATCTGAAAGTAAAAACAGCAATTTTAAAAAACATCCTATTTAAAAATATTGTACTGTTTGTGAGTACTGCGTGTGTCTCCATGGTTACAGACTACAAATAAACCCTGTGTAGTCTGATGTTGCGATCATACTCCTTGCTCTCTGCCTGTGCCAAGACGAGCTGATACTTTGGACACCAGATCAAGATGGCTCCTTTTTATTTCATACTATATATACACTATACTCCATGTGTACAATACAGGACCAATTATTAATACTGTTTATAGTTATAGTCCTAAAATTACAATATTTTTTTATGTTACATAGGTCATCACAGAAAGAAGTTTCAATATAAGTTAGAGGACCTTTCACCTTCCTCACATTCCTGTTTTAATAGCTCCATGCGTTCCCCACGTACTAACAATTCTGGAGCCTCTATTCTTATGGCTCTATGTTGTGCCATTCCTTTATTTTTTGCACTATAAGTTATGAATGAATTGCTATTAGCCTTCCGTAAGGGTACAGAGGGGAGGTAACTAGTTGGGGGGTGTACCTGCACAGACTAGCTCTATCCAATCAGTGCTGCCAATGTCAGACTGTGCAGGGACACCCCCCGCAACTGGTTACCCCCCCCCCCCCCCCCTGTACCCTTACTGAAGGCTAATAGCAATTCATTCATTACTTATAGTGCAAATAATAAAGGAATGGCACAACATACAGACATAAGAATAGAGGCTCCAGAATTGTCAGTACGCGGGGAACGCATGGAGCTATTAAAACACACATGTCAGAAGCGGTGACCTGTACGCCCCGTGTATTTGTGATCACCGCCGCGCGGCGGGCGGTGATCGGAAGCCGGTGCCTGCTCAAATCATTGAGCAGGCACCTCTGCTAAATGGGGGGGGGGGGGGCCCGGAACAATTCAGACCTGCGGTTTGCGGCTTTTACCTATTGCGGTGGCGGCGGGGGCCATCAGGTCCCCATGGGGCTGTAGGGGGGACCCGATGGCATGGAAGGCAGCGCGCTGCCTTCCGGTGACGAGCCTGTGAGATCCAGCCCCCTGGATCTCACAGGCCGGAAGCTGTATGAGTAAATCACACAGTATTACTCATACAGCCAATGCATTCCAATACAGAAGTCACTGGACCCTAAGCACAGTGTGGTTTGCGGCTTTAATTGTCCCAGTAAGGCTGAGTTCACTTTAACGCTTGTTTTTCCGTTCTTCTGATCAGTCAAAAGAACAGAAAAAGAAAAAAAGAACAAATGATCCTGTATAGATCCATGCATGGAGCATTTTTCTATCTAAAATAATGGATCTCAGAGGAAAATGGCTAAAATAGATACAAAATGTGCGTAACGAATGCTTAAAATACAGGATCCGTTTTTTTTTCTTTTGTCTTTATTTTTCTGTTCTTCTGACAGATCAGAACGGAAAACTAAATGGTGATGTGAACCCGGCCTAACATGAAAATATTCAAAGAGCAACATTGCCACCTAGTGGCAGTTTAAAAAACTTTATATTCTCTGAAATTTTTAAGAGAATGTGAATTTTCTGTCTATATAATCTTCCCCCTATCCTATGTACCTGATCAGTGTTTTCATTAGTTGTAAACCTTATAGATGCTGGAGCCCACAGCCTATGTGACTGAAAGGTGACCATTTACACTGTGCTTAGGGTCCAGTGACGTGGAAGAGCATCCTTTCCTTGTAAATGATTTGGTACAAATAACCCCTCGTTCCTGTGTGGAGAGCCATACTCCAAACTGCCATTCATTAACACAGCACAAGTCGATAAAAGTGAACTTCCTGACATAGAAACCAGCATAGCCGCCTGGCAGTGTAAGACTTAGGTGCCTAGGATCCACCGGTAAAATTAATTCTGGTAGCCCACTGTACAGCTACATGCAAATATTACCTGACTTCTATGCGCAAATTCCTAAAACTGCACCAACACAGTGCATCATCCTGTTCTGTCCTCGAGACCATATCTCTGTACATCTCAGCTACCAGATACATCTACAATAACGAGCTGGGTATGTGTAACACCGCTGAGTGGCTTTACCTACTCCTACACCCTGCTACTATCTTTGCTGTGGCAGGACGCGCACGACGCATGCGCGAGAAGAGCACGGTCCCGGCTACAGGGAAAAATGTCCATCAATATGCAGAGGAGCGGCATAGGGGCGGGCTTATCCGACGGTTGAGTCAAGGAGGCCTCTGCCCCTGTGACTTCAGCACGACTTCAAAAAGGTGCCAAACACAGTTTTATAAGTCGATTTTATGAGACAGCACAACGCAGAAAGAAGATATGAATACATCTTTAGGCACACTATGAGAGATACTTTAAGGTACTGTGATTAGTGTAAATTGTCTTTTCCAGGTGACAGGTTCCCTTTAAGCAGAGTTTAGGGCAGGATAAAGAAAGAAAGCAAAGTATCTAAGCAAGCCTGTCAGAACAGCAAAGAAAGAGAGAAAGCAGAGTTATTGAATTTGCCTACCAGTTTATGCTAAAGCCTGCTGGAACCAAGACCAAGCCTGCAAATTGTTTAGATGAAAGTTTATTCAAGTAAAGCTGCCGTTGAATTTGTTATTTTTTTCCTTCATCCCTCAATTATTCCCCTTTTTAATGCTTCAGAGCCAAAGCCTGGGATCCCGCTGTATCCAGGTAGGAGCACTGTGACACATATAGTCCGCATCACACCACTCGGCATTCCAACTAAACCTGGGACGTGATAGGGCCCTGGGGGGTGGGGGCGGCACGTTGCATATGCAATGAGGGGGGCATTATATATACAGTATAATACTACTATAGTGGGACATTATACTACAGGCAGGGGCAGTGTTGTTATTTCTGGGACCCCAAGCAAAATTGTGTCTGGGGGCCCTAATCAAAGACATTTTTTCTATAGCAAACTTCAAAATATGTCCACTTTGTACAGAGGCCATATGATGTCAGTAAGCATAGCTAGCCTAGTAGATGATGGACAGTCAGTAGAGTTGAGCAGACACCTGGATGTTCGGGTTCGACAGGTTCAGCTGAACTTCACAAAAAAGTTCAAGTTCAGCACCCGAACTTGACCCTGAACCCGAACCCCATTGAAGTCAATGGGGACCCGAACTTTGGAGCACTAAAATGCAAATGGCATCCAAATGTGGTTAAGAGCATGGAAAGTGCTCTGCAAACAAATGTGGAAAGGGAAATGATTTAAAATAACATAAAATACATAAAAAAATATATATAATCTTGATCTAGGAGGACGAGGTCCATATGGAGTAGGAGGTTGAGGAGGCGGTGGATGTGGCGGTGTAGGTGGAAGTGGCGGTGGAGGAGGTAGCCAACACTGTTTTTTGGTTTTAATTTTTTTGTTTGTTTGTTTAAATTAGGGTACACCCCAAAACATTGGGAAATATAATCTGTGATAACCCCCTCCAGCCGTGCTAAACAAACGTTCAGACAATACACTGGCTGCAGGGCAGGCCAGCATAAAGGGCAAGCTCAGGCCATGTGCCCAATTTGGAGACCCAGAAGTTGAAGCGGGCAGACCCATCAGTTACTACGTGTAGGTGTGTACACACATACTGATCCACCATGTCGCACGTCCCCGTGATTTCCACGATCCAATTGGATATCTGCTCTATCAACTTTCAAAGTTCTTTTCTGCGCCTACCATGTTGATCACGGTTAGTGGTGAATCAGGGTTCCACGCCGGAGAGGGAGCGTGAGAAAGGGATACCACATCCAAGGGAGGTCAATGGCTGCAATGTGATCGAGCTGAAATGTGGGACAAGTTATTAAAGCGGAAGGATCGAATGAAACGGCCAAGATTAGGGGTTTATTCACGGCAAAACTGTGTTCATGTCACCCACCAATTAAACAGACGATTTTACTAAAATTAGGTCCCTGTCACCTATGCAGAGCAGGGGTTTGTATACGGCAAAATTGGTAAAATGTCACCTCACTGTAACAGCCTATTTTTTTTAATTTAGGTCCCTGTCACCTATGCAGCGCATGGGTTTATTCAAAACAAATGGTAAAATGTCACCCCAGAATGTAACAGATTTAGTAAAATGTATTTCCTTGTCCACTAGGTAAAGCAGGGGTATATCACAGCCAAAAATTGGTGAATGTCACCCAACTATGTAACAGAAAAATTAGTGAAATTTATTAACCTGTCCACTAGGTAGAGCAGGGGTATATCACAGCCAAAAATTTGGGATATGTATCAGACAAATTAGTGAAATGACTTAAAATAAAAGAGGTGCATATGGAGTAGGAGGTTGATTAGGCGGTTGACGTAGCGGTGTAGGTGGAATCGGCGGTGGAGGAGGACGTGGTAGCCAACACAGTTTTTTTTTGTTTTATTTTTTACTTTTTTTATTTAAATTAGGGTACACCCCAAAATAGTGGGAAATATAAAAAATACAACAATGAGCAATTGCGCTGAAGTATAACAATGGCTGGGTAAGGCCGGTATACATGTCTATTCTGCACAAGGTACAGACAAGTCCTGTGGAATCCATTTTTGAAGTGTCTACTCCACTGCAGCTCGTGCTTTGTACTTAGATGCCTGGTCATGCAGGTTGTGCTCAGGTTGAGAACTTTTATGCCTCGCTTTAGGCTCTGATTGCACAGCGTCTGCCATGCCAGGGAACCCCTTGGAGCTGGCTTTGGTGTGCTCGGTTCTTTGGTGTGGTGGGCAGCAGCAGGCGTACTGTCTAGGGGACGGCCTCTCCGCTTGTGCACCCTGCTCCCTCTTCTGCTGTGCTGGTGGTTCTGTGCGACCACCGCCTCTTCCTCCGAACTTCACAGGTCACTCGCATGACCTTGATTCCCTGTGGGGTCGAGGACCTCATCGTTCTCCACATCATGTTCCACCCAGTCTTCACCCCTGCCCTCCTTGTCGGTCTGCACACTGCAGAAAGCCATAGCAGTTGTCACCTGTGTTTCATCATCATCCGAGACGTGCTGCGGTGGTCCTTCCATGTACTCATCCTGAAACATACAGTAAGTGGTTGGGCATCAGTGCACTCAATCTCTTCCACTTCTGGAAGGCCCTGGGAAACCCTGCTAGCAGAGTCATCAAAAACTGCTCCATGACTTGGGGCTCAGACTGCTTGGCTGATTTTAAAGGGGGTGAGGTGAAGGACTGATGGACATCGGCTGTCGGTGCCAACTCTGACCTTTCAGCAGGAGACTGGGTGGGAGACAATGTAAAGGAACTGGACGCACTGTCAGACACCCAATCTGCTATCGCCTGTACTTGTTCTGGCCTCACCATTCGTAGAGCTGCATTCGGCCCTACCAAATAACGCTGAAGGTTCTGTCGCCTACTCGCACCTGATGAAGGTGTTTCACTTGTGCATGTAGCTGGCAAAGATCGACCACGCTCTCCTCATTCTTTGCGTTCACCCACCAAACTAACAGATGTTTTTTGTCAGGCGACAATGTAACCGCCAATAGTCAACAATTAAGTTCACTGAGAGTAAGGCAGTGCCGGTGTCATAAAGAGGAAAAATTTCTTGAGGTCACACAACAGTGTGACAGGCGAATTTTATACATTTACTTCACTGTCCCAAAAATTGTTAATTTGTCAACCAACAATGTAACTGCAGTATTGACTGGTTGTATTTGACTGTGACAAATGCAGCAAAGGCCCCAGATTTAGGGTCTTGCAAATAATTGGAGTTTAAACCCAGAATATAACAGCAATATTTAAAAGTTGTATTTGACTGTCAGAAATGCAACAAAGGCCGCAAATGTATTATCTTGCCCAAAATGGGTGTTTTTTTTAAACATGAATGTAACAGCCGTATCTAACACTTGTATTGGAATGCGACAAATGCAGCAAAGGCCGAAAATGTATTTTCTTGCCCAAAATGAGTGTTTTTTTTAATACCAGAATATAACAGCGGTATATAACGCTTGTATTGGACTGTGACTAATGCAGCAAAGGCCCCAGATGTAGGGTCTTTCAAATAATTGGTGTTTTTTTAAACCAAGAATATAACTGCAGTATTTAAACTTTGTATTTGACTGTCACAAATGCAACAAAGGCCACAAATGTATTATTTTGCCCAAAATGGGTGTTTTTTTTAAATACCAGAATATAACAGCGGTATATCACGCTTGTATTGGACTGTCAGAAATGCACCAAAGCCGGCAGATGTAGGGTATTGCAAAAAATTGGCGTTTTTGAAAACCCAGGATATAATTGCAGTATTTCAAGCTTGTATTTGACTGTGACAAATGCAGCAAAGGCACCAGATGTAGGGTATTGCAAAAAATAGGTGTTTTTTTAAACTCAGAATATAATTGCAGTATTTCAAGCTTGTATTTAACTGTGACAAATGCCCAAAATGGGTGTTTTAAGAATACCAGAATATAACAGCACTATCTCACGCTTGTATTTCACTGTGACAAATACAGCAAAGGCAACAGATGTAGGGTATTGAGAAAAATGGGTGTTTTTTTAAAACCAGAATATAACTGCAGTATTTCAAGCTTGTATTTCACTGTGACAAATGCAGCAAAAGGCCCAGATGCAGGGGCGTACCTAGAGCATTTGGCACCCGGGGCGAACCCTTTGTTTGGCACCCCCCCCCCCCAAGAAAGTTAAGAAAACATGCACAAACTTTTTTCAATGTTTTCAATAATATTTGTCCCCCGACTCGAGTACAGCAGTATAGTACATTAATAATTAAAAACACCTGCACACCCCCTTAACGAAATAAACCCATTAACCCCCCTTAATAACCCCCCTTAATAAAACCCATTAACCACCCCTTAATAGAGTCAGACCCCTTAACCCTTCCTTAATAAAATAAAAACCTGCACCCCCTTAAAAAAATCACTTTCCATCTGCACCAAAAAGAAATAAATCCAAATCCCCATCAATAAAATGAACAAATCCTGCACCCCCCCCCTTAATTACACCCCCTCCCTCCCCACCTTAATTACACGGTACACCCCCCCTTAATTACACACACACCCCCTTAATTACACCCCCTCTCTTCTCCCCTTAATTACACCTCCTCCCTTAATTACAATTTACACCCCCCCTTAATTACACCCCCTCCCTCCCCACCTTACTTACGACTTACCCCTCCCTTAATTACACACACACATCCCTTAATTACACCCCCCCTTAATTACAAACCCCCACTTAATTACGCACACACACACACACACACACCCCTTAATTACACAATTATTTACTCACATTTATTTTGATGATGCCCGTCCGATACAGAATATAATTGCAGTATTTCAAGCTTGTATTTTGTGGAGAAAGCCAGGATTTGATTTGTTGATGAAGGACATGGAGCAGTTCTTCCCCTGTGTGACGCCGTTCACCCAGGCAAACGAGGTGCAGAACAGTGTGACACTGCCGTGCCCTGCACATGTGGTATGCTGGAGGGACACTGTGACTTGTCTCTTCAGTGGAGGCTGGGAACACGGTGGAGGATAAGGAGGCAGAGGTGGACATTGTCGCAGGACCAACGGCATGAGAACATGGAGGCGGAAGCGGCGTCACCTGGCCAAGTTGCTGGTGTGGCTGTGCAGGAGCCAAATTCACCCAGTGGGCCATAAAGGATATGTATTGTCCCTGACCGTAGTTACAGCTCCACATGTCGGTGCTGCCTTTGGCAGACACCGACAGGCGAATTTCCCACCTTCTGTTCTACATACGCGTGCAGGGATGGTACTGCCTTTTTGGCAAAGAAATGACAGCTTGGAACTCTTCACCTCGGCTTGGCACAAGCCATCAGTTCACTGAAGGGTGCAGAGTCCACCACTTGGGATGGGAGGGACTGCAGCACCAGCATCTTGGCCAGGAGCACATTCAGCTTATGCGCCGTTGGATTAGTGCATGCATACTGTTGTCTCTTGGCAATCGCTTCGTTGATCGATTGCTGACGAAATGTAGGAGGAGGTGCAAGAGCATCAGGACCAGCAGATGATGGGAAGGACAGACAGCTCCCTTCAGCTGAGGTGGTGGAGCCCTGTGGCGTACTAAGGGGGGGAAATCCGCCCCGGGTGCCAGCTCTCAGGGGGGTGTCAGAAGCAAGGAGCGCTTCCATCAATACAGGTGAAAGCGCTAACTGCTGGAGCACTGGGAGCTACGGTCCTGTCCCTCACCGCTCAGCTCCCTGTGCTCCTCCCCTCCTTCAGGCCAGCGGCGCACAGAATGGTGAAGCAGGAAGACTTCTCCCTGCTCCACCATTCAGCCTGCAGGCACGGATCGCGCTGCTGACGGAGCCTACAGCCCAGTAATCTACATAAGCTCCGCCCACACAGTTCTGCAGAGCGATCAGTGCCTGCAGAGAAGAGGGCTGCAGGAACAGAACAAGTTGAGTAGTTACCGTGTTCTTGTTGTTGTTTGTTTTTTATACGGAGGGGGCACAGAGGAGTTTATCACTATGGAGGGGGCACAGAAGAGTTTATACTATGGAGGGGGCAGCGAGGGCATTATAACTGTGAAGGGGGCACAATGGGGATTATTACTATGAAGGGAGCACAATGGGGATTATTACTATGAAGGGGGCACAGTGGGCATTATTACTGTGAAGTGGGCACAATGGGGATTATTACTGTGAAGTGGGCACAATGGGGATTATTACTATGAAGGGGACAAAATTGGGATTATTACTGTGAAGGGGGCACAATGGGGATTATTACTGTGAAGGGGGCACAGAGAGGGAATAACTACTGTGAGAGGGCACAATGTGGGCATAACTACTGTGAGGGGGCCCACATCTGTACAAAACTACTGTGAGGGCAATGAGGGCAATACTACTATGAAGGGGTACAATTACAAGTATTGGTTTGTGCCAGAGAAAGGATCTGCCCCGGGTGCCAAACACCTTAGGCATGCCACTGGTGGAGCCTTGACTGCCTGAAATCGGGTGCATACCACTGCAGAAGCAGGACCACCTTATCGGAACCACGGTTCTCCCAGGCCACTTTATGGTGACGCTGCATATCGTGACCCAGGGCCCTGGTGCCAACATTGGCACCCTGGCCACACTTCACCTTCTACCCACAGATTCTACAAATGGTCATGTTCACCTCCTCTGGAAGCTTAACAAAAAACTGCCACACTACTGAGTAGGTGATTTTACCCCCAACACTCCGCACTGACTGACTGCTACCGCCACTGCTTTAGTGAACCCCTGCACCACTACTTTCCAGGCAGGTAGGCTCCTGCGAAGCCGGTGGCCTACCCCAGGCTCGTTTGGCTCCCGACCTCCCACTGCTGCCACACTGCTGACTCACGACCACACTAGCGACTTGCTGGCTCCACTGCTGCCTCACGGGCAAGCTTCCACCCTCTTCTCCCTATAATGATGAAGCCACTAATTCACCCAGCTCCCAAGTGCGATCAGCTACATCATCATCATCAAGTACTGTCTGCAAGTCACTGATGTCCTCCTCAACGATCTCTGGGTCAGGAGCCTGACCTCTCGCAACACCAGCTCCCATGCCACTCTCCTCATCACTACTTGCCCCCCTACCGGAGGAAGCGGCTGATGTCTCCTCCACATCTTGGCTGGCCAGTAGCTGCTGACTCTCCTCTAGTAGCTCGTCCTCTCTGGCTGACGGAATAGAAAAGGACAGAGGCAGGTTGAGGACAGGTGAGGGCACAGGGCCTGCTCCTGGGCCATGCCAACTAAGGGTTGTGTCTGACGAACCCACTGACTCTTGGCTGGGGGTGTCTGATGTCACTTGGGACGATGTTGATGACTGAGTCAACCATTCAAGATCTTCTGGGTTGCTGGTCAAGACACAGCTGCAAGATGGAGCTCAGGCCTCTTGCTGTGACTCCTGCTGCCACACCCCTTTAACCTGCTGCGACCTGTGCCTCTGCCAGAAACATTTAGGCCTCTGCCACTCCCCTGTACAGGGCCTGGCACTTCTCTGTCTGACATACTGTTAGATCAAATAAATAAATAAATAAAAAGGAAATTAAAATACCCCAAAAAAGTCTGTAATTTTCTAACTTCACCACGCAACAGCTAATAAGCCCTTTTTTTCCCACTAATACATGCCAAAAAGGGCTTTAGAAAATATAAGTGCACCGCTGAACGGCAAATAATATATATTTTTTTTGCCACTAATACACGCCAAAAAGGGCTTTAGAACATAAAACTGCACCGCTAAACTGCAAATAATGAAAAAAAAATTGCCACTAATACCTGCCAAAAATGGCTTTAGAACATATAACTGCACCGCTGAATGGCAAATATATATTTTTTTGCCACTAATACACGCCAAAAAGGGCTTTAATTTTCTCACATCACCACACAACGGCAAATACTTTTTTCTGTGCCACTAATATATGCCAAAAAGGCCTTCAGAACATATAACTGCACCGCTGAATGGCACATAATATATATTTGTGTGCCACTAATACATGCCCAAAAAGGCTTTAGAACCTATAACTGCCCTGCTGAACGGCAAATAATATATATTTTTTTGCCCGTAATACACGCCAAAAAGGGCTGTAATTTTCTCACTTCTCCACACAACGGCTAATAAACCCTTTTTTCCCCACAAAAAATGCTTTAGAACATATAACTGCACAGCACAAGGGCAAATAAGACAAAGAAATATTTCCTTGTAATGAACCCTGTTAATGCCTGTATCAAACAGCACTTGCACCTCAATAACAAGAATGATTTGCTGGAATTACAGAGCTGTATAATGGCAATTTGGATCCATTCCGCAGTCAGTGCAGCAAGGTGTGATAGGATTGTTCCTATTACCCAGGCTGTAAACTCCCCTACTGAATCCTGTACTGCTTCAATACTGTGGATTGATTCCTCCATATCCTTTCCCTGAACTTCTATACAGCAAAATAAAAGTTTTAAAGTATTTTCTACCACTGTCCCTAGCGCCTGCTCACATCTCTCCCTGCACTAAGTACACTGGAAAATGGCTGTTTACAAGATGGCTGAGGCTATTTATAGGGCTGTGACATCAAAGTGCTGGTTGCTGATTGGCTGAATGCATAGCATTGTGGGTGATCCCTCGTTCCCAGAGTTCCTTGCTCAATGTCCTAACATGTGCAGCAGCTATTTTAGGAAAAAATGTTATTCAATACCACGAAGCGTCAGGAAATTCGGAGCGAATCAAATTTTTCCTGAAATTCGGATCGAATCCCACTTTGTCAACTTTGATTTGCTCATCTCTAGTTGTCATGTCACGATATATTGGTGTGAAAGCCACAAAACTATGACAAATTGATGTGACTTTTGCTAATTTGCAACAATTTAACGCTAGTTGCAGCGAAAAACTTTACTTAACCGTTATGTATGAGTATATTCATCTACAGTAACTTCTATCAAATGGAATGTATGTTAATTTGTTGGAAAACCTCAATTTCCAGCATATCCTGAGAACTGTAGATAGGGAGTTGTGTTTTTTAAAACTACAACTCCCAGCATACATTGAAAGTCTGGAGCTGTCAGGATATGCAGGGTGTTGTAGATGGAGGTAGGAGTCACTGGTGCTTTATCTAAAAATGTGGCCCAGCATTTTGTGGTTGTGGGGTCCCTGGGGATACCATATCAACTGCCAGCTGGGCCTTCTCCTTTCATGCCCCTGTTGCTATGCCACCTTTCTTTTGGTCAGGAGGATGTAGGCAGACAAACCGCATCGGAAAATTATCTGAAAATGCAGTCCTACATGACAGGGAGAAGAGTATGAGAGTGGTGGGGGAGCCACAGTAACATACCTGTGGACATCTGTTTTATGTAGTGCTATGGCTTAGGGTTGCCACCTTTTCTTCAAGCCAAACCCGAACACGGGTGGAACGCATCGGGACGGAAGTTGCGTTCCACAGGCCGGAAGTGGGACCCAGTGCCTTGGGTGGCATAGTCAGACAACAGAGGTGCTGTTTGACCCCTGGGTCCCGCCGCCTACTAGGGCAGCACCACCTTGTCACCGCATGGTTGCTGCGCCTTTTTCAGAGTAGGTCCTACTCATAGAGGCGACCTTGGCGTGGTGAGTTGGCTTATGCCTTTTGATCAAAATGCACACTAATGCCTCTTGTACAGCATACAGTATGGGGGCTGTACACTTTATTATAGCGCTGAGTAGCGAGTCAGATCAAAGCATAGCATTGTGGATGTGCGATCCAGTTCTGTTTTCTCCCCCTGCGACATCTGTTTTATGTAGTGCTATGGCTTAGGGTTGCCACCTTTTCTTCAAGCCAAACCCGAACACGGGTGGAACGCATCGGGACGGAAGTTGCGTTCCACAGGCCGGAAGTGGGTCCAGCTGTGGAGCGCAAGCTGTAACTGAGAAACGGGCCAAGCAGACAGGATATCCGAGAGGACAGTAGGGTAAAAGGAAACACAAGGAGGAACAATAGTAAAAGAAAACATTTAAAGGAGGGAGGGAGTGTCTGAAGACAGCGCCGCCCTGCGCTAGCATCACAGCTGATCGCCCGCAGTGACAGCTGATCGTCCCCGCTGCTGACACCTCATCGGCCGCCGCTGACCGACACCCAATGCCGCCGCTCATTGCCAGCTGTCAGGTGTGCAAGTCTGCAGTTTGAATCCTGTGCCCGGGTCTGAGAAAGGCTTGTACCCGGGCACAGGATTACAAACCCGGACTGTCCAGGTCATTCCCGTACGGGTGGCAACCCTACTATGGCTGCACATCAATTGCATCATAGTGGCTGCAGCCTATAACTGTGATGTCTGTCTGTCTTTTCTAATTATGGGCTTTGGGGCAGCCATGGGCCCTCTAGGAGCTTTTGTTGCCTTATTATAATCTTTGCACCTTTGCCTGCATAAACTATATTCTGTCCCATATATACAGTAGTTTGCCTATGAGCAACAGTGCTACCCTGCCTAGTGTTGAATCTCCTAATTGCAAATTTCAGCAAGGTGAATTCAGCCTGTGGGCTCATGCACACGACCGCATGAAGTTTGCGGTGCGCAAAAAATATGATGACGTTCATGTGCATTCCATATTTTGCGGAACAAAACAGCTGGCACCTAATAGAACAGTCCTATCCTTGTCTGTGATGTGGAACAGACATAAGGAAACGGAATGCACACGGAGTAACTTCCTTTTTTTTGAGGACCCATTGAAAATGAATGGTTCCGCATACAGTTCGCAAAAAAAACGGAATGGACACAGAAAGAAAATACATTCGTGTGCATGAGCACTTAGCCCTTTTTTTTTTTTTTGCAGATCCATTGTAACAATGCCTATCCTTGTACGCAAACATACATTTTTTGCAGACCCATTGAAATGAATGGGTCTGCATCTTAAGGTACTTTCACACTTGTGTTTTTCTTTTCCGGCAGAGAGTTCCGTCACAGGGGCTCTATACCGGAAAAGAACTGATCAGGCATATCCCCATGCATTCTGAATGGAGAGTAATCCGTTCAGTTTGCATCAGGATGTCTTCAGTTCAGTCGTTTTGACTGATCAGGCAAAAGAGAAAACCGCAGCATGCTACAGTTTTCTCTCTGGCGAAAAAAACTGAAGACTTGCCTGAACGCCGGATCCGGCATTTTTTCCCATAGGAATGTATTAGTGCCGGATCCGGCATTCAGAATACCGGAATGCCGGATCCGTCGTTCCGGCATGCGCATGCGCAGATCGGTAAAACTGAGAAAAAATTTACAAGACGGATCCGTCGGTCCGCATGACAAGCGGAGAGACGGATCCATCCTTGCAATGCATTTGTGAGACGGATCCGCATCCGGATCCGTCTCACAAATGCTTTCAGTCAGCGGTAGGGATGAGCGAACTCGAACTGTATAGTTCGGGTTCGTACCGAATTTTGGGGTGTCCGTGACACGGACCCGAACCCGGACATTTTCGTAAAAGTCCGGGTTCGGGTTCGGTGTTCGTCGCTTTCTTGGCGCTTTTGTGACGCTTTCTTGGCGCTTTTTGAAAGGCTGCAAAGCAGCCAATCAACAAGCGTCATACTACTTGCCCCAAGAGGCCATCACAGCCATGCCTACTATTGGCATGGCTGTGATTGGCCAGAGCACCATGTGACCCAGCCTCTATTTAAGCTGGAGTCACATAGCGCCGCCCGTCACTCTGCTCTGATTAGCGTAGGGAGAGTTTGCGGCTGCGACAGTAGGGCGAGATTAGGCAGATTAACTCCTCCAAAGGACTTGATTAACTGATCGATCTGCAGCTGTGGATCATTGAGCTGCTGATCCTCAATTGCTCACTGTTTTTAGGCTGCACAGACCGTTTGTCAGTCTCATTTTTCTGGGGTGATCGGCGGCCATTTTGTGTCTTGTGGTGCGCCAGCACAAGCTGCGACCAAGTGCATTTAACCCTCAATGGTGTGGTTGTTTTTTGGCTAAAGCCTACATCAGGGTGAAGCTGTCACACCAAGTGCATTTAACCAGCAATAGTCTGTTTATTTTTTGGCCATATACAAAATCAGGGGCAAGCTGCGCCTGTCACCAAGTGCATTTAACCCTCAATGGTGTGGTTGTTTTTTGGCTAAAGCCTACATCAGGGTGAAGCTGTCACACCAAGTGCATTTAACCAGCAATAGTCTGTTCATTTTTTGGCCATATACAAAATCAGGGGCAAGCTGCGCCTGTCACCAAGTGCATTTAACCCTCAATGGTGTGGTTGTTTTTTGGCTAAAGCCTACATCAGGGTGAAGCTGTCACACCAAGTGCATTTAACCAGCAATAGTCTGTTCATTTTTTGGCCATATACAAAATCAGGGGCAAGCTGCGCCTGTCACCAAGTGCATTTAACCCTCAATGGTGTGGTTGTTTTTTGGCTAAAGCCTACATCAGGGTGAAGCTGTCACACCAAGTGCATTTAACCAGCAATAGTCTGTTCATTTTTTGGCCATATCCCAGTCTAATTCTGTCACTAAATCCATACCGGTCACCCAGCGCCTAAATACTAGGCCTCAAATTTATATCCAGCTAAATCTGTCCCTAGTGCTGTAGCTGGGCGAGTTATTTAGTGTCCGTTCAAGCACATTTCTTGTTCTGGGTTGAAATACAATTCCCAATTTAGCAATTTCATAATTTAGTGGTTCCTGCTATATCAGAGCTATTTGAAATCTATCCCAAAAAGGGTATATAATATTGAAGGTGCACATTGGGTCATTCAGAATAACTTCACACACACCCGCTACTGTGTATTTCCAAGTCTAATTCTGTCACTAAACCCATACCTGTCACCCAGCGCCTAAATACTAGGCCTCAAATTTAAATCCCTCTAAATCTCTCGTTACCCACCGCTGTACTGTTGTTGCTGGGCAAGATATTTAGTGTCCGTCAAAGCACATTTTTTGTTCTGGGTTGAAGTACAATTCCCAATTTAGCAATTTCATAATTTAGTGGTTTCTGCTATATCAGAGCTATTTGAAATCTATCCCTAAAAGGGTATATAATATTGAAGGTGCACATAGGGTCATTCAGAATAACTTCACACACACGCTTCTGTGCATTTCCAAGTCTAATTCTGTCACTAAATCCATACCGGTGACCCAGCGCCTAAATACTAGGCCTCAAATTTAAATCCCTCTAAATCTCTCGTTACCGCTGTACTGTTGTTGCTGGGCAAGATATTTAGTGTCCGTCAAAGCACATTTTTTGTTCTGGGTTGAAGTACAATTCCCAATTTAGCAATTTCATAATTTAGTGGTTCCTGCTATATCAGAGCTATTTGAAATCTATCCCAAAAAGGGTATATAATATTCAAGGTGCACATTGGGTCATTCAGAATAACTTCACACACACGCTTCTGTGCATTTCCAAGTCTAATTCTGTCACTAAATCCATACCGGTCACCCAGCGCCTAAATACTAGGCCTCAAATTTATATCCCGCTGAATTTGAATACAATACATTGGGCCAAATAATATATTTGTTGTTGTGGTGAACCATAACAATGAGAAAAACATCTAGTAAGGGACGCGGACGTGGACATGGTCGTGGTGGTGTTAGTGGACCCTCTGGTGCTGGGAGAGGACGTGGCCGTTCTGCCACATCCACACGTCCTAGTGTACCAACTACCTCAGGTCCCAGTAGCCGCCAGAATTTACAGCGATATATGGTGGGGCCCAATGCCGTTCTAAGGATGGTAAGGCCTGAGCAGGTACAGGCATTAGTCAATTGGGTGGCCGACAGTGGATCCAGCACGTTCACATTATCTCCCACCCAGTCTTCTGCAGAAAGCGCACAGATGGCGCCTGAAAACCAACCCCATCAGTCTGTCACATCACCCCCATGCATACCAGGGAAACTGTCTCAGCCTCAAGTTATGCAGCAGTCTCTTATGCTGTTTGAAGACTCCGCTGGCAGGGTTTCCCAAGGGCATCCACCTAGCCCTTCCCCAGCGGTGAAAGACATAGAATGCACTGACGCACAACCACTTATGTTTCCTGATGATGAGGACATGGGAATACCACCTCAGCATGTCTCTGATGATGACGAAACACAGGTGCCAACTGCTGCGTCTTTCTGCAGTGTGCAGACTGAACAGGAGGTCAGGGATCAAGACTGGGTGGAAGACGATGCAGGGGACGATGAGGTCCTAGACCCCACATGGAATGAAGGTCGTGCCACTGACTTTCACAGTTCGGAGGAAGAGGCAGTGGTGAGACCGAGCCAACAGCGTAGCAAAAGAGGGAGCAGTGGGCAAAAGCAGAACACCCGCCGCCAAGAGACTCCGCCTGCTACTGACCGCCGCCATCTGGGACCGAGCACCCCAAAGGCAGCTTCAAGGAGTTCCCTGGCATGGCACTTCTTCAAACAATGTGCTGACGACAAGACCCGAGTGGTTTGCACGCTGTGCCATCAGAGCCTGAAGCGAGGCATTAACGTTCTGAACCTGAGCACAACCTGCATGACCAGGCACCTGCATGCAAAGCATGAACTGCAGTGGAGTAAACACCTTAAAACCAAGGAAGTCACTCAGGCTCCCCCTGCTACCTCTTCTGCTGCTGCCGCCTCGGCCTATTCTGCTGCTGCCGCCTCGGCCTCTTCCTCCGCCTCTGGAGGAACGTTGGCACCTGCCGCCCAGCAAACAGGGGATGTACCACCAACACCACCACCACCACCTCCGTCACCAAGCGTCTCAACCATGTCACACGCCAGCGTTCAGCTCTCCATCTCACAAACATTTGATAGAAAGCGTAAATTCCCACCTAGCCACCCTCGATCCCTGGCCCTGAATGCCAGCATTTCTAAACTACTGGCCTATGAAATGCTGTCATTTAGGCTGGTGGACACAGACAGCTTCAAACAGCTCATGTCGCTTGCTGTCCCACAGTATGTTGTTCCCAGCCGGCACTACTTCTCCAAGAGAGCCGTGCCTTCCCTGCACAACCAAGTATCCGATAAAATCAAGTGTGCACTGCGCAACGCCATCTGTAGCAAGGTCCACCTAACCACAGATACGTGGACCAGTAAGCACGGCCAGGGACGCTATATCTCCCTAACTGCACACTGGGTAAATGTAGTGGCAGCTGGGCCCCAGGCGGAGAGCTGTTTGGCGCACGTCCTGCCGCCGCCAAGGATCGCAGGGCAACATTCTTTGCCTCCTGTTGCCACCTCCTCCTTCTCGGCTTCCTCCTCCTCTTCTTCCACCTGCTCATCCAGTCAGCCACACACCTTCACCACCAACTTCAGCACAGCCCGGGGTAAACGTCAGCAGGCCATTCTGAAACTCATATGTTTGGGGGACAGGCCCCACACCGCACAGGAGTTGTGGCGGGGTATTGAACAACAGACCGACGAGTGGTTGCTGCCGGTGAGCCTCAAGCCCGGCCTGGTGGTGTGTGATAATGGGCGAAATCTCGTTGCAGCTCTGGGACTAGCCAATTTGACGCACATCCCTTGCTTGGCGCATGTGCTGAATTTGGTGGTGCAGAAGTTCATTCACAACTACCCCGACATGTCAGAGCTGCTGCATAAAGTGCGGGCCGTCTGTTCGCGCTTCCGGCGTTCACATCCTGCCGCTGCTCGCCTGTCTGCGCTACAGCGTAACTTCGGCCTTCCCGCTCACCGCCTCATATGCGACGTGCCCACCAGGTGGAACTCCACCTTGCACATGCTGGACAGACTGTGCGAGCAGCAGCAGGCCATAGTGGAGTTTCAGCTGCAGCACGCACGGGTCAGTCGCACTACAGAACAGCACCACTTCACCACCAATGACTGGGCCTCCATGCGAGACCTGTGTGCCCTGTTGCGCTGTTTCGAGTACTCCACCAACATGGCCAGTGGCGATGACACCGTTATCAGCGTTACAATACCACTTCTATGTCTCCTTGAGAAAACACTTAGGGCGATGATGGAACAGGAGGTGGCCCAGGAGGAGGAGGAGGAGGATGAGGAAGAGGGGTCATTTTTAGCACTTTCAGGCCAGTCTCTTCGAAGTGACTCAGAGGGAGGTTTTTTGCAACAGCAGAGGCCAGGTACAAATGTGGCCAGCCAGGGCCCACTACTGGAGGACGAGGAGGACGAGGATGAGGAGGAGGTGGAGGAGGATGAGGATGAAGCATGGTCACAGCGGGGTGGCACCCAACGCAGCTCGGGTCCATCACTGGTGCGTGGCTGGGGGGAAAGGCAGGACGATGACGATACGCCTCCCACAGAGGACAGCTTGTCCTTACCCCTGGGCAGCCTGGCACACATGAGCGACTACATGCTGCAGTGCCTGCGCAACGACAGCAGAGTTGCCCACATTTTAACCTGTGCGGACTACTGGGTTGCCACCCTGCTGGATCCACGCTACAAAGACAATGTGCCCACCTTACTTCCTGCACTGGAGCGTGATAGGAAGATGCGCGAGTACAAGCGCACGTTGGTAGACGCGCTACTGAGAGCATTCCCAAATGTCACAGGGGAACAAGTGGAAGCCCAAGGCCAAGGCAGAGGAGGAGCAAGAGGTCGCCAAGGCAGCTGTGTCACGGCCAGCTCCTCTGAGGGCAGGGTTAGCATGGCAGAGATGTGGAAAACTTTTGTCAACACGCCACAGCTAACTGCACCACCACCTGATACGCAACGTGTTAGCAGGAGGCAACATTTCACTAACATGGTGGAACAGTACGTGTGCACACCCCTCCACGTACTGACTGATGGTTCGGCCCCATTCAACTTCTGGGTCTCTAAATTGTCCACGTGGCCAGAGCTAGCCTTTTATGCCTTGGAGGTGCTGGCCTGCCCGGCAGCCAGCGTTTTGTCTGAACGTGTATTCAGCACGGCAGGGGGCGTCATTACAGACAAACGCAGCCGCCTGTCTACAGCCAATGTGGACAAGCTGACGTTCATAAAAATGAACCAGGCATGGATCCCACAGGACCTGTCCGTCCCTTGTCCAGATTAGACATTAACTACCTCCCCATAACCATATATTATTGGACTCCAGGGCACTTCCTCATTCAATCCTATTTTTATTTTCATTTTACCATTATATTGCGATGCTACCCAAAGTTGAATGAACCTCTCCTCTGCCTGTGTGCTAGGCCTAAATATATGCCAATGGACTGTTGCAGTGGTGGCTGACATGAAGCCTGATTCTCTGCTATGACATGCAGACTAATTCTCTGCTGACATGAAGCCAGATTGTCTGTTACGGGACCTCTCTCCTCTGCCTGGGTGCTGGGCCTAAATTTATGACAATGGACTGTTGCAGTGGTGGCTGACGTGAAGCCTGATTCTCTGCTATGACATGCAGACTGATTCTCTGCTGACATGAAGCCAGATTCTCTGTTACGGGACCTCTCTCCTCTGCCTGTGTGTGTGCTGGGCCTAAATATATGCCAATGGACTGTTGCAGTGGTGGCTGACGTGAAGCCTCATTCTCTGCTATGACATGCAGACTGATTCTCTGCTGACATGAAGCCAGATTCTCTGTTACGGGACCTCTCTCCTCTGCCTGTGTGCTAGGCCTAAATATATGCCAATGGACTGTTGCAGTGGTGGCTGACGTGAAGCCTCATTCTCTGCTATGACATGCAGACTAATTCTCTGCTGACATGAAGACAGATTCTCTGTTACGGGACCTCTCTCCTCTGCCTGGGTGCCGGGGCCTAAATATCTGAGAATGGACTGTTCCAGTGGTGGGTGACGGGAAGCCAGATTCTCTGCTATGGAACCTCTCTCCAATTGATTTTGGTTAATTTTTATTTATTTAATTTTTATTTTAATTAATTTCCCTATCCACATTTGTTTGCAGGGGATTTACCTACATGTTGCTGCCTTTTGCAGCCCTCTAGCCCTTTCCTGGGCTGTTTTACAGCCGTTTTAGTGCCGAAAAGTTCGGGTCCCCATTGACTTCAATGGGGTTCGGGTTCGGGACGAAGTTCGGATCGGGTTCGGATCCCGAACCCGAACATTTCCGGGATGTTCGGCCGAACTTCTCGAACCCGAACATCCAGGTGTTCGCTCAACTCTAGTCAGCGGCAGATCGGCAGTTCCGGCGACGGAACTGCCCGCCGGATCACACTGCCGCAAGTGTGAAAGTAGCCTTATCCGCGAAAAATAAACTGACACAGAAACAAAATACATTCATGTGCATGAGGGGATTTAACTCATTAAGGAGTAGTACCAAACTTAGCCTTTCGGCCTGAGCAATTTTTTTATTTTATTTCATCAACACATTCCACAAGCCATGATTTTATTTTTCCTTTGATAAAGTTGTATGATATTGTTTTTTTAGTGGGATTAGTTTAGTTTTTGTTTTTACTGGAACTATTTACTTTATAATTTTTTTGTTTGGGGGGCAAGAATGGTAAAATAATTACGCCATTTTTTATGCCATTCGGTATAAATAATATGTTAATGGTTTTCTATGGTAGGATGTGATATCAAATGTATATAGTTTTTAACATTTTAGTTCTTTTCTGAACAAAAACATGCTTTATGGAGTTGTGCTAATCATAGATCCAGACATTTTTTTGTTTTTCTGTCTACATAGGCATATTAGGGCTTGTTTTCTGTGCAGGAATGGATGTAGTTTTTGGCACCATTTTGGGGTACATATTAGGGCTGCACGATATGGGAGATTTGTGCGATTGCGATTAGGACCCTAAAAATTGCGATAACGATATGCGATGCGATATTTTAAGGGAATTGTGCTAGAGGTCTATTTGCTTGGATTTTCTCATATGAGCCGCTGGCGCGGCTGGGTATGACATAGTTATGGGGGATCTGTGGAGGACGCTGTTATGGGGGGGATCTGTGGAGGACGCTGTTATGGGGGGGATCTGTGGAGGACACTGTTATGTGGGGGATCTGTGGATGACGCTGTTATGTGGGGAATCTGTGGAGGACGCTGTTATGTGGGGGATCTGTGGAGGACGCTGTTATGTGGGGAATCTGTGGAGGACGCTGTTATGTGGGGGATCTGTGGAGGACGCTGTTATGTGGGGGATCTGTGGATGACGCTGTTATGTAGGGGATCTGTGGATGACGCTGTTATGTAGGGGATCTGTGGAGGACGCTGTTATGTGGGGGGATCTGTGGAGGACGCTGTTATGTGGGGGATCTGTGGATGACGCTGTTATGTGGGGGATCTGTGGATGACGCTGTTATGTAGGGGATCTGTGGAGGACGCTGTTATGTGGGGGGATCTGTGGAGGACGCTGTTATGGGGGAATCTGTGGAGGATGCTGTTATGGGGGAATCTGTTGAGGACGCTGTTATGGGGGAATCTGTGGAGGACGCTGTTATAGGGGAATCTGTGGAGGACACTTATGGGGGACTTGTGGATGGCACTGTTATAAGGGATGTGTGTTATGACACATAGGGCCATGAGGGGGGCCAGCATAAGACACACATATAGCATCTTATGCTGGTCCCCCTCATTGCCCTATGTGTCCTAAACTGCAATAAACATAACTGGCTTTGTGTGTAAAGTATTTTACTACTGTGTGAAACAAGCTCTCTCCTATTGATAAAATGGCCAGCCTCTGTAGTCTGTACTCACTGTCACAGTACTATGAATGCACTGCAGCGAGCGTCAGCGAGGTGGCCGGCCGGCGCGTGACTGATGTCACTTAGAAACGCTCCTCCCACTTCAGGAAGCAGGAGCGTTACTAAGTGACGTCAGTCACGCGCTGGCCGGCCACCTCGCTGCAGCTCGCTGCAGTGCATTCATCGTAATAGTGAGTAGAGGCCGGCTATTTTATCAATAGGAGTCAGAGGGAGATTGTTTCACACAGTAGTAAAATACTTTACACAAAAAGCCAGTTATGTGCGCGGGGCCCCTTCATATATAATCGCGGAATTTTCGGGTCGGCCAAATCGCCATATCGCATTTGCCGATTATCGCGATTCGATTATTTTTTCGATATATCGTGCAGCCCTAGTACATATACTAAAAGTTAATGCTTGACTTTGTTTTGTACTGGGGAAATGTTTCAGATTATCAAACTTCATTGATTTTAATGTGACTTTGTTTTCCTCCCACTAGGGGACTTGGCATTCATTCGCTAGTCTAATGCTTTGGAATACTTAGGGTATGGCCACAGGTCAAGTTTTGTATGTGGTTTTGGGAGTCAATATCAGGAGTGGATCATAAAAAGAGAGAAAGTATACAGCAGATATGACTTTTCTTTTTTGAATTCACTCCTGCATCCCGAAATCTGACCGTATGGCTGTACCCTTAGGCCTCTTTCACACGAGCGTCGCGGGTGGGGTCCGGATGCGTTGCGGGAAACCCGCGCGAGTGCGCACGCAATTTCAGTCAGTTTTGTCTGCGATTGTGTGGTTCAGTTTTTTCCGCGTGAATGCAAAGTGTTTTAATGTGTTTTGCGTGTGATAAAAAACTGAATGTGGTACCCAGACCTGAACCCGGACTTCTTCACTGAAGTTCGGGTTTGGGTTCGGTGTTCTGTACATTTTATTATTGTTATAATGGAATATATGGTTATAATGGAAAATAATAACATTCTTTAATACAGAATGCAAAGTGAAATGTCTTTTGAGGGTTAAAAAATTACTTACCTCATCCACTTCTATCTTCATTCAGCAGGACCTGCGCTGACATCACCGCGCTCACCACGTGGTGAGAGCGATGATGGCAGCGCGGGTGCTTTTGCAGGTCCTGCAAGAAGAATAAAGAAGACGATAACGGCTGCGCGATCAAGTGGAGGAGATAAGTCATTTTTTTATTATTTTTTTTAACCCTCAATGGACATTTTACTTAGCATACTGTATTAAAGAATGCTATTATTTTCCATTATAACTACATTATAATGGAAAATAATACAGTAAATGTACTTAAATGGGGTCCCGGCACTCATCTCATCATATCCTTAGCAACTACTCACTTCTATGGAGCCTACGTTGCGTGAAAAACGCTGAATATAGAACATGCTGCGATTTTCACGCAACGCACAAGTGATGCGTGAAAAATATTGCTAATGTACACAGCCCCATTGAAATGAATGGGTCCGGATTCAGTGCGGGTGCAATGCAGGCATGTCACGCATTGCACCCATGCGGAAAACTTGCCCGTGTGAAAGGGGCCTTAGTATTCCAAAGCACTGCTGCATGGCATGTTATACTCACAGGCAATCTCTTAGTTGATGCCCCAGGCACAGTAGAGGGCACGGCATTAGTAGTGTCAGAGAAAAAGTCCTCAGCCCAGAGTGAACAGTTGTATGTAGAGTACAGCACGTGTGAGCAATATATGGGTCAATGGCCCTATCAGAGCTTACTCACCTTGGAGTTTGTGGAGTTAGTATCAGAAAAAGACTGGCAAATGGAGGCATGAATGGAATCCCCAGAAGAGATAGTGAAAGAGGTATAGGAGGTGCTGGTGAGGAAAAGAGATGGCATTTCAAAAAATTGAGCCTGGAAGTACAGGTATGTCTCTTTGCTGGGTGGGAGGCAGGGCCGGTGCTACCATAAGGCAGACCAAGCGGTCGCCTTAGGGCGCACCCTGGGGGAGGGCGGAAAAATGTGACCTGAAGGGGGAGAAATGTAACATGGGGGTCTGATGGCTGACATTGGGGGCTGATGTCTGACATGGGGTTCTGATCTGAGGTCTGATTAACATTGAGGGTCTGATTGGGGCTGTGAGCTGAGGTCTGATAAACATTGGGGGTCTGATTGCTGGTCTGACCTGAGGTGTAATGGAAAATATTTTTTTCTTATTATCCTCCTCTAAAACCTAGGTGTGTCTTGAAGGGCGAAAAATATGGTCCTTAAACCAGCCATTGTCTGAAGCAGAGAGAAGATACCAGGACCACAGAGAGGAGAAGCGAGGGGGGGGGGGGGGCGCCAAAATGTAGCTTCGCTTGTGTTGGCAAAAATCCTTGCACCGGCCCTGGTGGGAGGAGGTTGAGAAGAGTGGCCAAGGTGCTGGGACTACATTCTATGCACATGGCCGGGATCTGTGTTTTGCAAAACACATATGGCCGTATGCATATCAATATGCTTATATATAAGATGAATACAGAATAAAATCTTGCAGCTTTAGCATGCAGTTACCAGAACTGCAGGATACAATGATATGTGTAATATGAAGCTGTACATACTGTATATTACAGGTCTAATGAAAGCATCAACCATTGTCACTGTAGCTTCTGGATACATTCAGCTCCACAAATAAAGTAACATATTGGTTTCAGTGTTTAATATGTTCCATGTGGGAAACTGGGAATAAGTGTATAATATGACTAAAATACATATACCCTGTGGTGAGAGAAAAATAAATTACTGGAAAAAGTTCCTCATAATCCTTGCTAATGATATTTTTTGGGGAAATCATAGACGTTCTCAGCAATTTCGTTGACAGCATTAATTTGTGGTGAATTCCTTCCAAAGAACTGTCTTATTATCTCTAGTATATACAGACACAGACATACTCAGACTACAGATATAACAGAATTGGACTACTACCACAGGCTCTATGATGAAAGTAAGAGTACAGTGAAAAAACGTAATTTAGAAAT
Source organism: Bufo gargarizans (assembly GCF_014858855.1). NCBI lineage: Eukaryota > Metazoa > Chordata > Amphibia > Anura > Bufonidae > Bufo > Bufo gargarizans. The sequence goes on along the minus strand of NC_058084.1, from coordinate 390,588,389 downwards.
AATGTGGATCATTTAGGACATGATCCAGACACCTACAATCTACCATGAAATGAAAATGCAGACTACAATACATAGAAAACACCCCTAAGAGGGTCCTTCAGAAAGAATTGTACTTCATACATAAGGCTACTCATCATGTCATTCACGCTTCATGGTCACAATAAGACTTTAATTGTTCCCTGTGATAAATAGTGATGGCCTTGCGGTTCGCCCGGCAGTAGGTTCGCTGCGAACTTTGAGCGTTCGCAATCCGCCGAACATGCAAACATATGGCGATGTTCGCACGCGCCACATTCTTTTGCATTGCGCCGAACTTTGACCCATGACACTTCCATTAGGTGAGACAGGACAGCCAATTGAGACGTTTCAGCACATGGACACACCCACTACCCTATAATAGAACCCGATCTGGCTGCAATTTTACATTCTGTGTTTTGCCAGTGTAGAGAGAGGTTGCTGTGTGGAGCAGGGACAGGCTGTTAGGGACACCAAACGCTAGCTAATAGGGCCACAAAAGTTGTTTTAAGGACTGGTATAGGTGTTCTATCGATAGGTGTGATATACTTATAATATACTTTCTAACCTAGAAAGTATATTATAGTGCATTTGTATTGTGCAGCAGTTGTGTGCAGCTATATAGAGGGACAAACGCTTTCGGAACAACTAATTGCAATGGGTGCGATATACCAGTTGCCCCCAAAAAAACTGATTGAGGCAAGGGTGTAATATACCTATAATATAGTTTCTATATAGTGCAGTTGAACTGTGCAGCAGTTGTGTGCAGTTCTTCTGCGATACCGCAGCTATATAGAGGGATAAACGCTATTGGAACAACTAATTGCAATGGGTGTGATATACCAGTTGCCCCCAAAAAACTGATTAAGGCAAGGGTGTGATATACCTATAATATACTTTGTATATAGTGCATTTGAACTGTGCAGCAGTTGTGTGCGGTTCTGCTGTGATACCGCAGCTATATAGAGGGACAAAAGCTATTGGAACAACTAATTTTAACGGCTGTGATATACCAGTTGCCCCCCAAAAAAACTGATTAAGGGGTGTATTATACCTGCTTCCACAAAAGACTGATTAAGGGGTTAGATATACCTGCTTCCACCAAATATTCATTGAGGCCTGCAATATACCTGCTTCCACAAATACTGCTCTTCTCTAGGGACTTAGGCACAGGATCATTTTGAAAATGACAGGCAGAGGAAGAGGCAGGCCGTTCCGCAGGGGTGGTAGGGTCGGGCAGGTGCACCAGGCCGGGGCCTAAGTGGGAAGTTGGAGAAGGCGTGTGCGATTACTTCAAAGGACGCACCAGAGTTGGTTAAGTGGCTCACTCACCCTTCCGATTCTGCACCCTCCTCATCCTCTGTATCTGCACCCTCCTCATTCTTAGCTGTGTGCACCCCCAAATCCACCACCACCACCATAGCCCCTCTACAATAGTCAGAGGAATTATTTTCCCATCCATTCCCGACCATACCGATGCACAGCCATTCTTGACATCGGATGACGAAGAGTATGTAGCAACGGCTGCCACCCAGCGGTTTGACGACAGTACCCAGATCAGCCCAAGGAGAAAGGTCCCAGCTGTTGCTGCCTACTCCGAGATCTCAAATGTCAGTGGTGGTGAAGGTGAGGATGATGACGTGTCGATGGACGTCACGTGGGTGACGACAAGAGAGGAAGAGGAGGGGAGTTCAGAGGGAGAGACGGAGCAACAGAGAGAGAGAGGAGATGTAGGAAAAGCAGGCACAGCTCGCAGGGCACAGGAGGTAAAAAGCAGACTGCAAATGTATCTGGTGCTAGCCATCCACCATGCACGGTCACTTCTGGCGCTTCCAGGATGCTGGCACATGGCTCCGCAGTGTGTTTTTTTCTTTTCAAAGTGTCAGCTGCTTACAATGGTGTTGCCATCTGCAGCCTGTGCTGTCAACGCATAAGTCGCAGTAAGCCCAACACTCACCTAGGGACGACCGCCTTAAGAAGGCACCTGGCCTCCCATCACCGAGCCCAGTGGGAGCAACGCCATCAGAACACACAAAGCCACACTCCCGGCGCTCCACGTCCTGTATCTTCTCCTTCTACTTCTCCTCCCATTTGTCCTCCACTCCACCTTCCACCGTGCCATTGTCGTGTTCATCTGGCAGAAGGCAGGCATCCGTGGCCCAAATGTTCGAGCGTAAAAAGATGATGACGCCGGATAACCCTCTTGCCCAACTGCTGACCACTGGCTTGTCGGAACTGCTAGCCTGCCAACTACTAACATATAAACTGGGGGACTCAGAGGCCTTTCGAAAATTTGTGGCCATTGGCACACCGCAATGGAAGGTCCCCGGAAGGAAATATTTCTCCCAGAAGGGCATCCCAGAGCTATATGGCCACGTTCAGCAGCAAGTGAATATATCTCTGGCACACAGTGTCGGTGCCAAGATACATCTGACCACAGACATGGTCTAGCAAACACAGGCAGGGAATGTACATAACTTTTACTGCCCACTG